>NW_025999968.1:63602872-63614132 GCF_001458135.2 Marmota marmota marmota
CTCTCCTCCTGCTGTGACACCCTCTCCTCCTGGTGTGACACCCTGTCCTCCTGCTGTGGGCACCCTCTCCTCCTGGTGTGACACCCTGTCCTCCTGCTGTAACACCCTCTCCTACTGCTCTGGTATCCTCTCTTCCTGCTGTGGTACCCTCTCCTACTGCTGTGACACCCTCTCCTCTTGCTGTGACACCCTCTCCTACTGCTGTGTCACCCTCTCGTCCTGCTGTGACACCCTCTCCTCCTGCTGTGACACCCTCTCCTCCTGTGTGACATCCTCTCCTCCTCTGTGACACCCTCTCCTCCTCTGTGACATCCTCTCCTCCTGCTGGGACATCCTCTCCTCCTGCTGTGACACCCTCTCCTCCTGCTGTGACACACTCTCCTTCTGCTTGGACACCCTTCCCTCTTGCTGTGACACCCTCTCCTCCTGCTGTGACACCCTCTCCTCCTGCTGTGACACCCTCTCCTCCTCTGTTGGTTCCCCTCTCCTTCCTCATCAGGGTTGGTAAGAGCCCTTCCCCGGCTTTTTGTGATATGGGCTGTTTCGCCTTCCAGTCTTGCTCAGCTGTGCGTGGACGCCGTGGGAGTCCTCGAAGTCTGTGCCTTGATGTGTGGCGCAGCCTTTGCTCGCAGTCTCAGTGCCAGCGTGTGGTATTGCGTGGCTTTGTTTGCACTTCCCGATGGCAGAGACTTTGCGTGTCTTCCTGAGCCATGCTAGGGGCCTCCATATTGGTTCTCATTTCAAAATGGTTTTGGCCATTCTCAATCCCTTGAGCTTTCACGTGATCTTTGAATCAGTCTGTCAGTTTCTACAAGAAATCCAGAGGGAATGTTGTGGGACTGAGGAATCTGCAGGTTGGTTTGACGTGCTTTCCGTTCATGAAAACATTCAGTCTTCCAGTGGGTGAACCAAGAGTCTGGGGTGTTTTTTGGTGGGGGGATTCAATAATTTCCTTCAACCATAATTGGAGTTTTCAGTGAATAAGCCAATCACTTTTTTGTCAAATTTTCTTCTAAGATTTATATTATTTTGATGCCATTATGAATGTAATTGTTTTGTTACTGCATTTGAAATCGTCCTGGTAGCTTGGAGAAGTGTGGATGTTTTCTTCACACTGATCTCAGTCTCGTGTCCTGCGACCTGGTCGTCTCTAAGCCTCTTGCTGTGTCTCACACAGGAGCTTTGGAGGATGCTCAGAATGGGACACAGCCCTGTTGGTGTCTTTCACCATGCCGCTCCCACCCTCACGTGCAGAGCTGTGGGCTGCGGGTACCAGCCGCTTTGGAACACACCTGCGGAGTCCCCCAGAGTCCCCCCGAGCTGAAGGTCCACCCTTGCTGTGACACCACGTCCCACTGCTGCGTGTCCATCAAGAGGGACAGGTGGTCGTGGCTGTGTGCTCTGGGGCCTGGGGCAGGTGGCCATGGCAGCCTGCACAGCCACGTGGGACCTTGGAGTCCACGGGCAGCATGGACAAGAGCGTTCCATGTGCAGCCCCTGGACAGGCATCCCTGGACAGGCACCCCTGGACAGGCAGTCTAGCCCGAGGTGGAGGGTGAGCGCTGGGGAGCAGCCTGAGTGGACACTCGAGGGTGATGCTTCTGTCCCTGAAAGTTGGAGTGACTTTAGCACAGGCTCTGATGGCCACAGGACATCCTTCCCTGCAATCCAGGGACGACTTTTAGAAACACCCCCAACGAGTTAGGCTGAAGTGTGAGTACTGACTCCAGTTTTGGAGCCTCATAAACAGCCCAGGGGAGAAAACTCAGCTAGTGACACACAGTTCTGTGGGGAGGGCAGGCTCTGCTGGGGGCCTGATGGCCAGGCTCAGGGCTGAGCCCTCCACCCCAGCTCCCTGGGGCGGGAGCCTCCAGGCCAGGCCAGGGATGAGGCCTCCGTGGAGTTCAGGGCCTGCCTGGCAGCACAGCCTGCTTGGAGAATGTCGGTGGGGGACAGCATTGGGACTGGCGTCCCCATCCGTCCCCATTCCTGTGCATTCTGGGGGAGATGGCAGCCCCGCCTCCCTCTGCTGACCTGGGGAGGACTCATCAGCCGTCCTGGAGACCCCACCATGCTTGCCACTGGACTCCCTCTGTCCTTGGAGATCCGAACAGTCCCTGGGACTGAAGGTGCAGTTGGAGGCAGGGACCTGGCCTCGGGAAATGGGCTGGAGCCCATGGCCGTCCCACAGACCTGTGCAGGTTCCGGGGGGCCCCACACCCAGCGCAACCCCCCTCCGACCGTCCTCAGACGTGCGAGAAAATCTTCACAAGCTCTTGCTGGGCAATGAGTTCAGGAGCGTCTCCGAGGCATTGACAGAGGAGCCTGGGTCAGGCGGACGCCCCCAGAACGAAAACTTCCTCTGAAGGGCACTGGCAGGTGGGAGGGGAAGGTGGCAACCGTGGCCCCGGGGACACGGCCGGAGCACAGGGCTCTGGGCCCTCAGCAGCGAGACCCAGCAGCCCAGAGCAGGCTGAAAAGACACGTCCCCAGTAGGGACAGCAGAGGAGGGCACGTGAGAAGTCGGCCAGCAGCGCTCACTGCCAGGGAGGCCCAAACTGCAGGGCCCCTGGGCGCATCAGCAGAGCTGGCACCCAAGTGTTCACGCCTGGCAACAGCGAGTGCCCACCGAGGCCAGTGGGGACGGGAGCTGGGGAGCGCCCACTTCTGCTAGAGGTCCTGGCCGCTGGCTGTAAGCTCAGCCGCCCTCCTCTGCGTGCTCCCTGAGCACTCGGGCTCAGCACAGTGAGCCTCGTCAGGAGGGTCTGCAGAGGTGGGCACTGCGGTGAGGGGTGGGGACGGCGGCAAGCAGACGAGCAAAGCCCCCACGCCCAGGGGCAAGTGCAGGTGCAGGCCGTGGGACTGGCCTGCTGACAGGGCCCGGCCGTGGAGACCCGGCCGTGGGGACCTGGCCAGGGCAGGTGCCCCTGGGCCCTGAGCTCGCTGCAGCGGCACCCCGGGGACTTTGGAGTAAGGAAGCTGCGTGGGTCTGACGCGGTGCTGGTGACACAGACACACACCTCCGCTCCATGCCTGAAATAACCGTACTGCCATAAAGGAGCTCTGCTGAGAAGGCCCAGACTGTCCCCACCGAGCCCGGGGGCAGCGTCTGCTCCTCAGGAATGGGGACGGTGAGACCGCGTGGGGTGCAGGCCCAGCCCAGCGCTGCCCTAGGACTCTGACGCACTCCTAAGCCCGAGTGTGTGTGACGTCCTCTGCGTGGGTGTTGGAAAGGACCTGGGTGGTGTGCAGGAGGCGGGTCCAGCAGAGCCACATCAGACGCCACTGCCCAGCGGCCAGGCAGGGAGGCCCCAGTCTCCTGGGCCAGACGAGCCCCTTGGGCGTCTGCTGGCTTTCAAAGGGTCTTGCCCCGCAGCAAGGCCTGGGCCATGGTGTGGAGGGTGGAATGGAGCCTGGGGAGTCTCATCCCAGCACAGCTCTGGGGACAGCACAGGACAGGGGCAAGACCAGCCCAGCCTGGTCTCTGGCAAGGACAACTGAGCTTGGAGACGCTGGACAGATGCGGTCACCACCCAGCACCATGGGCAGGGGCTTTGGTGCCCACCTCAGGGCTGACATGGTCGTGTGGGGGTGGGCCTGGGCTCTGCTCAGGGCCTGAGAAGGGACAGGTCCAAACTGCAGTGGACACAGCTCAATATGCCCCTCAGAGCCCCGGCCACAGCACTGCCGCAGGCTTTTGATCTCCCTGGAACGCTGGGCCTGGGTCTCGTCCAGGATGAGACTGCAGACAGCGTCCCTCATGCCTCCTGGTGCTCTGGCCACCTCCTCTGGCGAGCAGGGTCCAGGGCACTTCCCAGGTGGGCCTGATGGCATTCTGAGGGTTTGTGGGTGGGGGACAAGGACACCAAGGACACAGGTGTGAGGGAGATGGGCTAGGAGCGAGGGGAGAATCGAGCCAGGAACCACGCGGTGGAGGCCCGCAGTGAGGCAGGGGCCACCGAGGGCCGTCCAGGGCTGTGGGCCGGCTGCTGGCCGGCCGCTCCCACCACCGAGGCCACAAATGCACCAGGCTCCAGGAGTGTGCCCACAGGAGGGGCGGCATCAGTCAGGTCATTCAGTGACCTGTGCACCCTCAAGGGTGGCCACAGTGGGGCGCAGGTCTGTCAGGTGACCGTTGGGCTGGGGTCTCCTCCAGTGACCGGCTAGAGGGTCCCATCCACACGGGAGGAGTGTGAGGGGAACGTGGGAACACCAGGAGCAGCCTGGCCACCACGGCCTGTGGGCGTGACCTCGAGGGCCGTGCATCCGCCAGCTGGGGCCCAGGTCCCTCAGCCCCTGAGGGAGTTTGAACTGGCCTTCTCCTGACCGCCTCACTGGGAGGACCTGCTGAGGGGCCCTAGCTCCTGTGGGGAAGAATGGGTGTCCTCCGGCAGCTGGGCACATGCACACCTTCCCCCAGCACAGGCCTCTCCTGGGTGAGCAGGACCCCCAGGACTCCAGGGAGAGCACAGCCAAGGGGCGCCCCGAGATGGGATAGGCCGCCCTGTCAGCGTGCAGCACAGGTCCTCCTGACACTGCCCACCTCTCAGGCCGCCTCGTGACGCCCTTGCTCCCCGTCTACCAGGCTAGCACGGTCCCCACCCCGTAGGCAGCTAAGACCCCGGTCCCACAAGCAGGAGAGCAGAGTGGCCACCCCAGGACTGCACACTGACCGCCAGGGTCAGGTGTCGCATCCTCAGGGACCGCGACAGGGTGCCAAGGAGAAGTGGCTGAGTCGTGGCAAGGACAGCAGGGGCGTCCCTGGGCACCCAGACGGCGCCTCGAAGCTCCAGGTCTTTTAACCAGGGCTGCGCCTCTTGCTGCTGGCGAGGCTGCCCCAGCCCTCCTGTGGGGCGGAGAGTGGGGACTGGGCCGTCAGAGCTCTTCTCCTGCCCTGGCCTGCGCCCTGGGCTCCCGGACGGGGTGTTGAAATTGGAAGGATGATGGATGGGGAGACTGGGCCGTGGGCCTGAGGAGGTGTTGGCGCTGGGGATGCGGGGAGCCTGGCTCCCTGGGGAGCTCCCTGGCGGGCCGGGGGAAGTGGTCCACCGAGAGCCACAGGGAGCTGTTCCCAAGCGTCCGTCCCAGACAGTGGACTGCGGTTGCTGGTGAGGAGCTGGCCTCACACCCACAGCTGCTGGCTCAGCCAGGAGGCCTGTGGGGACTCTGAGCCGCTGGGAGGGTCGGCATTACAGGCCCCCTCGGACACCAGGCCATCTGGCAGGGACAGCGGCTGGCGTGTGAGTCAGGAGAGAGGGGTCAGTGAGTCAGAGCCCAGCCTGGGCCGCCTCCAGCCCTCACATCCTGCCCTCCCGGGGCCCTGCCCGACGGCCACGGCACCCCCCCTCATGGTTCCCCACAGCCACACGGCCCCAGGCACAGTGCTGCAGCAGCCAGGGCCCGAGCGCCTGCCGCCACGCCGCGTCCTTTGGCAGGTCGGTGGACCTGCGCCTCAGGTGGCATCGGGACAGCTCAGGAGCCCCTGCTGCCAGCTCCACCTCACCCAGGCTGTGCCCCGTCCACCCGCCAGTGCCCACAGCCCGGCGCAGCCTCACAGCCCTCCTTCCTCCCAGGCCCCTGTGTGGGTCTGGGCCTCTGACTCGGTGCCCACAGAACCTGCCAGCAGCCAGCACCAGGGTAGGATGCACGCTCTCCCTGGGTCTCCAGGCCCGGGACGTCTCTGCGCCTCCCCAGCCGTCCTTCTGAGCGTCTGCCCATCACCAGGTCCCTCCCCAGACCTGGCGTCTCCCAGAGCAGCTCTGCCTTTGAGATGTCCACCTGGGAGCGTCCTCTCTGAACGCCCCCTTCGCCTGTCACCCGTGCCACAGGGTGGCCTCTCTCTCCTGCAGAGTCAGCTCTCTGTGACTTCAGCCAGACGGGGTCCCCCCAGGCCGAGGCAGACTTGGCCAGCCTCAGTCCCCTGGGCCGGGGAGGACAGGTGGGCAGCTGCAGGGGCCTGAAGGGCCTGGGGGGAGTGCAGGCTTGGAGCTGCCCTTCAAAGACCACGTGGCCCTGTGGCTCCTGAGCCTTCTCCCACCTGGACCAGCCCACCACGGGCTGCCTCTGTGTCCTCAGGATGCCTGGGACACTGGCCCCGTTGACCAGGATGGCCCAGGGCTGCCTTCTCCCTCACCGGTGAGCCACTTCAGCCCGTCCTAGGGCCTCAAGCCTCCCTGTCCTCTCCTCCGGTCCCTGATGCACCAGTTCCACACCCGTCCTCCTCTCACCGCAGCCCAGCTGCCCTCAGGTGTGAACCTCCCACACATTCAGAGGCGTCCAGGGGTGGAGGGACAAGGGGCTTTCCAAACTCAGGCCCTTGAGTCCTGTGCGTGGTCAGGGGGCAGAGAGCAGAGGGCCAGGGCTGGTCCCCCCCAAGCGGGAGGTGCCCACAGGCCCTGGGTTTCCTTTCGGTCCTTCTAGGTGGCCAAGCCATGCCTCGGAAAGGCCCGGGTGACGAGCCCCGGGTCCGGCCTCCATCACCTGGACCTGATTCCCGCCCACCAGAGGCTGGGGGGGTCTGGTCTGGGGACGGGAGAGACCCACATCCATCCACAAGACAAAGAAACATGTCTTCACTGAGGGCCAAGGAGAAGGGCACGTTCCTTATAAAGTGACAATCAGATCGACTGGAGTGCGCCGTCACAAACGGGGCAGGCAGAGTGGAAGCAAAAACAGGATCAGAACTCACGATTCTATATCAAGTGAGATCATCCTTCAGGAGTAAAGACGAGACCAAGACATTCTCAGAAGCAGGAAAATGCGGAGAGTTTCTGCCAACAAAGAGACTGAACAGAAGGACTAAGTGAGCATGTTGTGCAGGAGAAACGCGAACATCAGGGATGAAGGGAGAGGAACAGGGAGTCGGCAGATCCTTGGTTCTGTGAAGTCAGGGGCCATGGAAATCACATGCTGCAGGACATCAAGGGGAGTCCACCTAAGGCCACGGCACAGGAGCCCAGCCTGATGGGACTCAGGGGACACACGAGAGTCCCCAGAAGACACAAGCTCTTCCCACACAATGGATGACATAGGAGACTAAAATGTCCACATAGCAGGAAAGAAGAGGAGGGGAGACACAATGACGAACGGGCCTGAAACCGTGACCCCCGACCAGAAGGCAGAGGTCGTCACAGCAGGTCTGAGAGGGCACCCGTCAAAGATAGCGTTGGCAGAGTAGTTTAAGAAGATGGAAAAGATATCCCATAGAAACAAATTTAAAAAAACGTGAGGGGCCGTATTAGTATCAGGGAAAGCAGACCTGAGAGAGAAAGACGGTCTCACCAAGGCGAGGTGCCACTCCTGAGTGTGTGCGAACCTGACCGCAGCTTCAGACACAGGGGTGGGAGGGAAATGGACAGTCCAGGAGGACAGTCGGAGCCCCCAACACTTCGCTTCCAGAGAACACAGACGGGGTCTCCAGGACAGAGCTGAGTAGCACCAGCAGCCTACTGGACCTGACACTTTGGGAGCACCCCCCCCAGCGGGGGGCAGAGCGCACAGGGTGTGTGCAGGACAGAAAGACGGCCCCCAAGTGTGTTATCTGATCATGGAAATTAGACAGTTATGCCCACAGACACGACAAGAATGGCCATACATGCTTAGATGTTAAGTGGCACAATTCTAAACAAGGTCTTGAGGTTGTTAACATGATATTTAACTGAACCAAAGTGGACTGTGTCAGACTCTGTGGTGTGCAGGGAGAGCAGTGCTTGGAGGGAGAGTCGTAGCACTCAGTGTCTCTGTCATAGGAGAAAGATCTGAAAATAGTCCAAGCTTCCACCTCAGGAAACTGTCTCAAAAGCACAAAATCAACCCAAAGCCAGAAAGAAAATAAAGGCCAAATCAGCAACCTGTGGACGGAAAGCACGACAGAAACTCCACGCAGACAACCGGACTCAGTGAGGCTTCACAAAGGGACCCAGAGAGACTCTCCCTCGATTCAGGAAGAAGACGGGAGACCACACTCACGACAACGCATCTCATAAACAGTGCCCAGCAGGTCCCAAGGGCGCCTCCTGCTTCCTGCAGCCCGTGGAGCTTGCCAGGCCAGGCTGGCCATCACTCCACCTGCCCCATCCCCGCTGAGGCCTGGGCTGTGACTCTTGTCCACCTTCCCCCTTGCCCCAGCCCGGCAGGACAGGCCCTGCCTGTGGGGAGCCCAGGAGAAGACTGCGGGAGGTGGCACTCCCAGAGTGGACCCCACCACTGGCCAGCTGGGGCTTCTGAAAGCCTCCCGATACCCAGGAAGAAGTGTCTGCGCTGGGCAGCGCCTGTCCTTCCTCCTGCCCTCCGACCCAGGAGCCCAGCCCACCGAGCCCCGCGGGCCACGTCCTCACAAGGCTGCTTTCCAAACCTCCTTGAGCAGCTCGGGGCCGAGGGTGGGAGAGGGTCCTGCCTAACCAGACAAGAGGGTCCAGACCCAGGCAGGCTCTGGCCAGTGCGGCGGGGCTGTGAGGTCAGGCACAGGGAGGACAGCCCCGGGGTTGGCTGAGGACACTTCCTCCCATCTTCCTACACGGGTGCGGCCGCTCCTGTGGGGGGCTGACCTGGGCCTCGTTCTTGCCCCTCTGAGGATCTGCTGTCCAGGTCTCTCTGCATGTTTTTGAAGACAGAGGCTCTTCAGTGAGGTCACCTGGAGGTGACCCACCCTGGGGAGGAAGTGCCTGCCCACAGGGCCAGACAGTGTTCCAGCCCACCTCTTGATGGGGGAGCCCAGGACCCGGCCCAGGTCGGGTTGACAAGAAGATTCCTCTGGGCAGTGTCTCTCCCCTGGGCAGGACTGCCCCCGAGACCCCACAGACCTCCCTCCCTCTTCCCTCAGGCCAAGGCCCCGGCCTCTCTAGGTGTTTGACTGGAAGAGGGAGCCAGGCACAGCCTGGGGCTGAGCACGGGAGGTGGCACTCCCAGAGTGGACTCCACCACTGGCCAGCAGACCTGTATCAGGCCAGGAGACCTTGTCACCCCAGCCATGCCACTGAGTGGCAGCTCACCAGGGAGGGTCCCTGGGGCATGGCAGGGTGATGCCAGATGGGCTTTCCAGGTGGGGCTGCAGGACAGCTCGACTGTGCATGGCACTGCCAGGCCACCTGGGAGGTCAGGAGCCCTCCACTGCACTGGACGCAGCCTGACCCCTGCCATCAGGCTCCTTGGGTGGCCACGGGTGCCAGGCCGGGGCAGTTTGTTCAGAATCACAGCTGAGGGTCCAGCGTGGCCTTTATGTCAGGCCCTGGGCTTTGGAGGTCAAGGGGCCAGGGTAGGGGACGCTCAACTGAGAGGAGAAAAGGCTCTTGGGGGGGGGGCAGGGGGAGCTGAGCAGAGGACAGGGGACAGTCTCCCTGGCTGGGTGGGCTGCAGGGACACGGGCGCCCTGGCAGGCTGAGCAGGGAGGGAGCGGGGGCTGCAGGGCCCCAGAGGGAACATGAGGCCCCTCCCCAGACACTGTGGTCCCAGGTCCGGCAGCGGGCGGAGCCCCCTGGTTGAAACAGGCAGCACCACACCAGCCCAGGAGCCGACTGCCGCACGGTGGCCACAGGACAGCCTGTGGCAGGACGGGCCTGGGTGGGGGAGGCCACGGGAAGGCAGGTCCGCATCTCCTCCTGGCTTGGCCCAGCAGGTCCCCAGCCAGCGAGGGCCTCCTCAAGCCCTAGGCAGCTCTGAGCCGTGCAGACCCGGAGAGCACCCTGGTCTCTCTCGGGGATGTGCCACCATGGCCCGTGGAGCCCTCCCGACCCCGGGCTGGATGTTCTCAGAGGACACAAGGCCCTAGACAGGAGCTGGCTGTGGACTCTCTGAAGGACCTTGGGAGGCCGGTGATCCTGGAGACAGTGCCCAGAGGTGCCCTGGGCCTCCGTCTTCCAGGGGCACAGCAGCACCCAGTCCTGAGGCCACGTCCAGAGCCACCCCAGGCTGCGGCAGTGGGCACTCGGGTTTCTGTGTGGAGCTTCCGGCCCACAGCTCACTGGGGTGCTGGCCTCTCACTCCTCAACTGCAAGAGGGCACAGGTGTGCGAGTCGGCAGGTGCGCCAGGGCGCAGGCCAGGCCCTGCAGATGCCCATCCTGGTCAGCCAGTCTTGAGGGGCCTCAGAGTCGGGGCCTCTAGACAGGAGCCCCAGCAGCAGGGAAGGCTGGTCATCTGTCCCAGAAGAGGGGGCAGGGATCTGGGTGCCAGTGACAGAGACCCTGGAGGTCCCGGGCAGTGCTGGGGATGGGGGTGAGCCTGCCACTGACCAGGATGGATGATGGGTGAGGCCGGGGCTTTGTTTCCCAGGCTCCCCTAGGGCACCACGACCCACTGAGACTTCCCGGGGGTCCCCCAGAGGAAGCTGGCTCTCCTCGTGAGAGCTGCCCCTCGTCCTCCCCGTGTCTCTGGCTGCCTTCCTGGGAGGCACACATGAGGGCAGGAGCTCCGGCAGTGGGGATGGTCCTTGAGGAGACTGAGAACGGAGGGTCATTACTGAGGCTGCTGGAGAAGGGAGCCATGAGGGCCCTGGCCTCTGGAGCAGCCAGCCTCCGGTCTGCTCTGGTCTCAGTGTTAGGAAGCACAGTCCAGCTGCGGGACGGTGGGCCGGCCGAGTCTGGGGTCTCTCTGCCACGCTGCCACTGCTTTCTTCGGACCTGCCTGCAGGTTCCCATGTCCAGGCACAGAGGACCCCACACCCACGCTCCACCTGGGGCTCTCTGGGTGTGGTCTGGGGGCCCTGAGGCTCCTGAGGAGCTTCGGGACCTGCAGGCTGTCTGTCACGCTCACCTCTCAGGAGTTCCCCGAGCCCGGGGCTCAGCGCCATCTCCCACGTCACCCCGACCTCCGAGCTGTAGCCCCACGGGGACTTGTCCAGGCCTGCTCGGGGCCAGGCTGTCTTCCCACGTTTTACCCCAGATGACCTGTCTCGACGTCTAGATGCAGCGGCTCGGACAGCCCAGCTGTGCCCTGTGGCCAGACGCTAAGGAACGTGGTGCACGTGGAAAGCTGCCCCCTTCCCGCGGCTCGTTCTGTCTGGGGAACCATGACTCAGTTTGTTCATTGAAAACACAGCCTGTCAGCGCACAAGGTGCTTTCCTTCGTCTTACACAGTTCTATAATCAGGCCTTTTTAATTTCTGATTCCATACTCACTGGTAGGTCAAGCACTCACGAGGATCTCTGCAGTTCCCACAGAGTGGGCGGGCTCCTGAGCCGGGGAGTGTCAGGCCCAGCCCAGCTGGCCCCGGCCGGGCCCTGGATGCTGCTGGCTGCACGCCTGGCGCCTGACAGAGCCTGCCTC
>NW_025999968.1:63615203-63642296 GCF_001458135.2 Marmota marmota marmota
GCCGGGCACAGGGGCCTGCGTCTCCCATTCACAGTGGGAGTCCAGCTCCGGCTCAGGGTCACAGGTCAGTGGCCTCCAGAGAAGAGCGATAGAGACCAGGGTGCCTCCCTCTCCTCCACGTGCGGACGTGGCAAGGGGGTCAGGTTGGTTGATGCTCGTCCTGGGACAGGGCACCCAGAGGAGGAAAGCTCCATTCTGGCCACAGTTTCAGCGGTCAGCCAGCCAGCGCCCTGGGCCTGGGGTGGGGCAGGGTATGCTGGCGGGCGGGGGTGGCGAGGGAAGCTCCTCTCTGTGGCAGCCATGGAGTGGGAAAGAGGCCTGGGACAAGACAGTCCCCAAGGGCACACACCAAGGACCTCTCTTCCAACCAGGTCCACTGCCCACAGGCCACAGCACCCCCAGTGCCATTCAGCTAAATGGGTGGATCGCTGCCGAGGGCCGAGCCCACTATCCCCTCACCCCCCAAAGCCCACTGGGACACCCGGCCCTGAGGACAGGCCTCCAACACACAAGCCTTTGGACGCTCCTCGGCGGGGGACATTCCAGACCCAAGCAGAACAGCGCTGGCCTGCAGACCACAGAGAGGCCTCTCCAGAGACCAGCCCGTGGGGCCTTGACCTGGAGTCTCCAGCCCCTCCGAGGGTCTGCCCCGGAACCCCCCCTGCCCTTTCCTTCAGTGGTCCTGCTGCCCAAGACTCCCG
This sequence comes from Marmota marmota marmota, assembly GCF_001458135.2. Classification (NCBI taxonomy): domain Eukaryota; kingdom Metazoa; phylum Chordata; class Mammalia; order Rodentia; family Sciuridae; genus Marmota; species Marmota marmota. The sequence continues at coordinate 63,615,905 of NW_025999968.1, forward strand.
CCCTGCACGGCAGGGAGCCGCGTGGCCGGTTTCCGGTGGCCTGGCCGCACCTGGGGAGAGCAGACCCCCTCTGGCCGTTCCAACACTTGGTGGTGGGCTTTATCCAGACGTGATCTACCCAGAAGGAGGAGTGCAGGCACATGTGCCGTCTGGTGACCCTGTGAATGCCCACGCCGGGTGACCTCAGACCACGCAGGCCTGGTGCCCACCCTCAGCCTCTGGCCCCGCACCCACCCCGCTGCCAGTTCTCCAGCCCAACAAGGGGTCCCGTAGGGTCCACCTGTCTGGCTCCTCTCCCTGGGCAGAGCATCTTCACCCTCCATACCGCGGCCTGCACCAGCTGCTGCCCCTTTCAGGGTCCTGCTCCTCTGCAGGTGGACGCTCCTTCTTGTTCCTGATGGACTGGTGTTGTTTGTGTCTGACTATTGTAAACAGAGCTGTGTGAACATCTTAGTGCAATTCTGTGTGAGGGATTGTTTTATTCGCTTGAGGAAATACTTGGGAGTGGAGGGAAGGGCCACAGGTGACAGTGAGCGACAACTGCTCGCAACGTCCACCTTTCTGAGGGCCATCCTGGCACCCCACGGCCAGCGTACAGGAGGCCTCCGCCATGGCCGCACCAACACGGGGCCTGGGTCTTCCTGACTGCAGAGCTCCGTGGCACGCAGCTGTTTCCTGGATTGAACTTGGGCTGCTTCGTGGATAGACATGGACACACCCATACATGCATTTACTACCACTAACAGCACAGCCTCAGGTACCGTAGCTTCAGAGTGAGTCCAAGAATGAAGTGGCTTAAAATCCCCCAACTTTTTTAAAAAATCATTTTCTCCATTCAAAGTCCTCTGAATTTCCACACAAATTTGAGAATAAGATTTTCAATGCCTCGAAAGAAACTGCTGACAGGGTCACCTCACACCTAAACATCCGTTGGAGGAGAACTCTAGGTGCGAAGACGCACCCCCACCTGCACACATCTGCGGTGACAGTGGCTTCAGTGTGTGGCGGGGGGGTGTTCTCTGCGTGGTATTCCACGTGGTCCACATCATTTGATGCTGTGGCAGATGGGAAGGCTTCTAAGTCTGTCCTCTCCCGGCCACTCCCAGCTGGAGTGGAGCAGGGGACTTCCGGCGGAGAGCTGTGTGGTGGGCAGCCAGCCCCACCTGACACGGAGCAGAGCCAGGGTGTGGGAGAGGGGCAAGGACCAGCAGGCCGGGACCGGCACCCAGTCCCAGGCCCCTGACCTCGTCTCCAGCCAACAGGGCCTGATCCTCAGGTCAGCTTGTCTCCAGCGTCTGCCACGCAGAGCTCCTCTCACAAAAACGCCCTGGGCAGGACTTCAAAGGGGCCCACCACTGCCCGTCCCCAGGCTTACATCTGGCCCCAAGATGCACATTGCTGTCTCCAGCTCCTTGTCTGAAGGGACTCTGCCTGGCCAGCTCAGCTCGCTGAAGGAAGCCCCAAGCCATCCCCAGCTCTGGGCAGCCTGCAAGCTTGGGTGCTGACTCCTGGTCAGTTCCCTGCCTGATGGCTCTGCTTGGTGTTCTGGACCTTGGGTGCTGACTCCTGGTCAGTTCCCTGCCTGATGGCTCTGCTTTGCCTCTGGGCCTTGGTGTGAGAGTTCATCCTTGCGCGTGTCTTGGTCCTGCCCTGTTATTTCTCGTGTATCAAATGCTTGAAGTGTCCTCTGAGGTCATTCACTCAGCGAGCAGTGCTGAGGACCTGGTGCTGTGCTTAGAGGGAGCTCGGGAGGAGGCTGTCCAAGGCTGGCACTGTGGCCAGCAGCTGAGGCCACGCGCCTGGCACTGTGGCCAGCAGCTGAGGCCACGCGCCTGGACACAGAGGCTCGTGATGCTCCTGCTGCCATCCAGAGCAGGTTCGTGGGGATGGTCTTCTGATTCACGCTCACTTGGGGATTTAGGCTCCTACTAACCCGCCACACGGTCCATCTAGCAGGGAGAAGGCTGGGAAACAGGTGTGGCCACGTACCAAGAAGTGGAGGGGCAACGGGGGCCTGGGGCCAGTCCAAGCCTGGGTCTATCTCCTGCGCAGCTTAGCCTCTGGCCCTCATCAGGGCTGCCCTCTGCCAGGGCCTATCTGACCTAGGGCTGTGATTCCCCACAGGCCTGATGCCCGAGTCTCTCTGTGGTCCTGGGCGGAGGCCTCTTGGGCTGTCTGGGGGCTGTGCAGAGACGCCCCATCCCCTCAGGGGCTCAGTCGCCTGTCAGGCACCGACTGCAGGTGCTGGGAGCGTCCACTCTCCCTCTGAGGCTCAGGTGCACCCCTCCTGCGAATCTCTGCATCTGGTGCCTCCCTTCCGGTAACTTCCGGAGGCTGCCAGGGTCCTGCCAGCTGCCTGCAGGACCAGCAAATGCAGAATAGATGGGAAACCCGCCCCAGAGGGGAAAGTGCCATCGTTAGGCTAAAAACCGAGTGCATGGATCCAGAGACGGAGACCCAGAGCAGGGCTGGCTTCCCATGAGCTGACCCTCGCCTGGTGGCCTGGTGGAATGCAGGGTGGGCCCGCCCGTGGGAGAGCCTTTCTCTGGTTCTTGCCAATGTCAATCAGCTAATTAACTTGTTGGCGTTGTGCAGACTTCAAGGAGGTCCACCTGAGCCTCCCTGCGCCCTCCGAGAACCTGATGGTTCAGCTTTTACTGGAGCGAGTGCTCGGAGACCGGGGCCGTCAGGGCTGCTGTTATCACGGAGCTCAGGCGGCCTGGACTCCCGTCCTGGCGCTCAGAGCTGGCTCTGCTGGCCCCGGAGATCCCCCTCTTCCCAATGGCCTGGCCTTTGGCAGTGGTCTGCAGCCTCCGAATGTTTCCATTTATGGTCAGAGTGCTGTCTTGCCAGTTGGCCCACAGACGGGAAGGCCTGAGTGAGTGGGCATCGGCATCCATCATGGGGCTTCCTGAGAGCCGCCCCGGGGCTCTGCTGCCGCTGGGCTGGCCAGACACCTCCGCCCCCGGGACACGGGCTCTGTCACAGAACACAGGCTTGGGCACGCGGAGCCACCGTGCTTGTGGGTCCAGGTACCTTCACTGTGTGTAATGTCTGAGGCTGCAGAGCCTGTGAGTCGCTCTGGACAGGAACCTCCTGCCCACTGGAGATCGGACGGTGACTTGTGCTGGTTACCACCTCCGCCCAAGAGTGAGCCCAAGGCACCCACGCTGGTCCCCACAGCTGGAGGCCCACGGGCACAGAACTAGCCAGGGCGCTGGCCCTTGGGCCCGTGGGCATGCTCCCCTAGGCCTGGCTCCCGAGTCCTGGGCCTGGCTCCTGTCCACAAGTCCAGCTCCCACTGCGTCCTCCAGGGCCCCGCCCCCAAGGGCAGCTGGCACCCCTGGCATGTGTCACCCTTGACCTGGCCACAGGCTCCCCCTCATGTCGACTTCCTCCGCCTGGGGGGCAGGGAGGGGTCTGCCCAGCAGGGAAGCGACCCCTTTCCCCCCAGCTGCTGTAAAGACAAAGCCTCCGTCCAGGCCTCGAAGGCCTGTCCCCTGCAAGAGCGCAGCCTCCAGGGAGAGGCCCAGTGGGCGGAGAGGCTGGGAGAGCCTGCGCGGCCCAGAGCCAGTGTTCCTTCCTTCCTGAGAAACAAAGGTCCTCGACTGCTTCCTGGGACCCAGAGGGGAGGCCTGGCAGGCGTCTGTGCTTATCACGGGCACCTCCCCTGCAAGCTGGCTCTGGAGTTCTGTGGCTCGTGGGCCAGTGGCATGGCCCGCCACATGTGTGGACAGTCACCCAGGCTTCCCATCCCCAGCGTCAAGGCAGAATTGTCAAAAAGCTGAAAACCTGCCTCTCTCCAGTGCAGCCCACTCCTGGGGACAAGGGGTGGAGGCTCAGTGCCCTGGGCAGAGCAGACAGGCCCTCAGAAGGCAGGCACCATGGGGCGCAGAGTCAGGCAGAACTCCATGCCCTGGCGGGAAGCCCGGTGGGAGGGCGGTGATGGCCCGATACACGGCACCCAGAGCCGGAGCCCCGCTGCACAGCGGAGTAATCCTGCAGGCGGTGACGGACGGCTCACCCCAGCCCCCCTGCCCTAGTCCAAGTACCGGACATGAGGGCTTCGGGCACAGAGCCCCATGGGCACCGCTCTCCAGGGCCTGCCCTTCTCCTTGATCTCACAAGTAGCCTCCCCAAACATCAGAACACGTTGGTTTGCCCGGCGAGCTGTTGGTGCTGCCCTCAGTGTGGACAGCCTCCAGGGTCTTCTGCTGCTCAGTTGGCACACAAACAGGCCTTTGCCAACTCAGCCCCTCGCCCAGACTCTGCGGGCCAGTGGGGCCCGGGGTAACAGTCCCATTTAAGGACCTGCTCCCACGTGGCCCTGTGAACAGACACCTGGCCTCCGGGCTGGCTGGCCACCAGGCTCAGAAGCTGGCACCGTGATCTGGCTCAGGACTCACCCTGCACCCCTGAATGTGGGCATGGCCACCCCCAACTTTCCCTTCTGTCTCAGGGCTTGCCCTTCTGTGGTGAGCTGGAGGCAGCAGCTCTCGTCTGGAGGACAGGCGGCCTCCAGTCCACCCGAGCCGTGGCGCTGGGCACTCCAGCTAACTCGCCCTGGTGGCCTTGTCTCTTGCAGGAGATGATGGCGGTGAAAGAGGAGTGTCATGGGAATCCACTCAGCCAGAACTTACAGTGGAAAGTGGGTCACAGGGTGACCACAGTGAGTCAGTCTGCATGGGGTGCCACCGCCCATGGCCTGAGCCCTCAGATTCCATGGAAAATGTCTGCTGTGACTCAGGAGGGTGGGGCTGCCGGTCCCAGCGGGACACCCCAGCAGCGGAGGCTGCTCAATCTGTTTGCAGTGAACAGTTGTGAGTTTCTTGAGTCCCTTCCAAACCCCAGGCCCCTCTCCAAGTGGGGAGGAAGCCACAGAGACGTGGGTGGCTTCAGGGAGAGCTCCCACACAAGAGCCCCTTCCAGTCCTGAAGGGCAGGATGGAGGAGAGAGTGGAGCACACTCAGATGTTGCAGGGACAGGCGAGGAAGAGGGGAGGCAGACCCTCCTGCTCCCCTGGGCAGTGGGCAGCTTCCCCACAGGGAAGCGCGGCCCAGGCCAGGTCGCCAGTCCCAGGGCCAGGCTGCAGGAACAGGGTGGCCTCCTGGCCCTGACCTTCCACAGCACCCAGGGCCGCAGAGCCTCTAGCCCCCATCCAAGGTCGGCCGACCAGCCTTGGCCTGGAGGGGACCCTGCTTGGGCTGCTGTCAGCCCACTTGCCCTTCTCCACACCCAGCAGGACTCTCCCACTCCCCGTGCAGCCACAGCTGGCCCGGCCAGGCCCGGCTCACGCACTCGGCCCGGCTCCAGCCCCCCACCACCAGGGCTGTGTTCTCCGAGCTCTGGGTGTGAAGAGCAGGACTCCACAGAGGCCGAGAGACGCAAGGTGGCCAGGCAGGTGCTAGTGCCAGGTTGTGCGGGGTGAGAAACCACACGCCCTCCCGCCCCAGGCAACATCTACAGAAGAGCAAAGGCAGATCTGAAGGGCACTCAGTGCAGGGACATTTGGGGACAGGGACTGACTCCCTGGTCTCTTCTGGTCTGTGCTCATTAAGCAGTGAGAAGAGTCCGAGCCATCCTGAGCCCAGGGCCTGACCCTCAAGCCTAGCGACCCACTGGGTGGACAGCCGGCTGATGGCCCGGGGTCCCACAGGGTCCTGGCCTGTCCTGGCGCAGGTGCCCCGCAGGGCTGTCTCCTGCCGTGGGCTCCTGCATCCTGCTCTCCAGCCCCCACCAGCCCCCTGCAGCTCCGCCTTCCCCTGGCTGGTCACGGGCCGAGCCTAGGAGACCCAGGCCCACAGCCCCTGTGCTCAGGAAGGGACCAGGCAGACCAGGCCTGTCACCTGGGGTAGCCACAACCCTTCACAGCACAACACCACTCCTGCTGCCTGGACACAGGAAGAAGTCCCCTCTGGAACTGGGGCTGAGCCCCAGGGAAGGAAGTGGTGGAACTGGGCCTGCCAGCTGGGTGCTAAAAGCCCCGAGGCTGAGACCCCTGGGTGGCCAGTCCCCTGGGTGCTCAGTCCCCTGGGAGGACAGTCCCTTGGGAGAATAGTTCCCACGTCTTGGGGTGCTTGGTCCCTTGGAGGCTGAGTCCTCTGGGTGATATTCGTCTGGGTTCTCGGGCCCCGGGTATATTGTCCCCCAGGTGCAAGCCTGTCCAGAGTTGGCTCCCAGTGAGGTGCCATTCATGCTACTTGCCATGGCTCTCAGAAGAAAGGGCAGCCAGCAGGACCTCCCTCAACAGCCAGAGGAAAGACCCTGAGGCCACTAGGGGGCGGGTGGGTCACGACCTTGAGCTGCAGGGCCCTTCAGCAGTGAACAGGACTGACCCACCTCCCGACAGGCTGAGGATCTGGCTTGGGCAGGGGGCTCTGTAGGTGAAGGGGTCCATCTGGAGGCAGAGCCCTGCGGCCGCCCATCCTTCCCCAGGGCACTGGGGCAGCTGCTGGGTCTGGGTTCGAGGTCTCCTCTAGGGAGAGGAGTATCTGGCATTGGGCAGAGGGGACCGTCCTGCCACACTGTGGGTGAACTGAGGTGGTGAATGGTGTTGGCCCTGCACAGGTGCGACCTCACCTGGGAGGGAGGCAGGGCTTGCAGCCCACCCTCATGAGCCCGAGGCCAGCCTTCACTGTTGGAGGATGCCCCCTGGGGAGGCCAGGATGGCTCTGGCCCCAGTGGGAGTGACTGGAGGGTGCACGGAGAGCCTGGCACAGGCCGCCCACCGGCCAGGGCCCAGGACAACTGGCCGGCAGTGGGGCTGGCCTACCCCTGGTGCTCTGGCCCGGCTTTGGCTTCTGAGGTGCCCTTTCCCGGGGACCTGGCTGACAGAGCGGCTCACCAGCCCTGAGCCAGGGAGGGCCCTGGCAGTGCCAGCACCTTCTTTGGAAAGACCCTGGTCTGCAACAGGGCCAGTGCTGGACGGGTGGGGGCCGGCGCCTGCTGGCCCTGCATTGGCTGCACGCCCTCCCAGGTCGCAGCTTCCTCCCTCCTGCCCCTGGGGTTCAGTGGCTCATGGCCGCCCCTCCCTCCTATTTATAGCCACTAAAGAAGGCAGACAGTGTCCCCCATGACTGGGTGACCTGGACCAACAGAGCGGGGTGTGTCTCCCGCCCCGCTGGGCCGGATTTCAAGGGTGCACTCTGGCTCCCAGAGAGCGGCAGCTGTGGCCGCGTAGGAGCCCGCGTGGCCGCGTAGGAGCCCGCGTGGCCGCGTAGGAGCCCGGGTGGGGCAGCAGGCAAGGGCTCCGCTCCTTGCTGGAACCTGTCCTGGAACCTCTCCGCACACAGACGCTCTGGAAGTCAGTCTGGATTTTGTGAAAACTTCATTTCTTATTTTCCCTCTCGTTTCTCTGGAAACACCAAAAACAAACCCACACAGCCCTGTCACCGGGTCCCTGTCACCTGGCTCCCAGCTGCACTTTCCAGCGCTCCTGGGGCTGGAGCTCAGCAGGGTGCAGGCGCCAGAAGCCTGAGGGTCTGATTAACTCCTTCTCCCCCCAGGGCCTCCACTGGCCTCCTGCAGGGCAGGGGAAGGCAGGCCCTGCACACCAGGGTAGAACCGCCTCTCCCCAGGCTGGGAGGGCCGGGGACAGGGCTCTGGCCAAGCCACCGGCAGGCACTGCATGGGGTGCTGGGGATGCTGCCCCTTCTCCTGCCTTCCTATTGCAGAACCAGCACTCGGCCCCTGGGCTCCCTGCCCTGTGCTGGCTGAGTGAAGGCAGCTGCCCCTCTGCAGGCCTGCGCCCCACAGCTGGCTGCTTTGCAGATCCTGTGTCTGCTGACTTGTTCTATTTTTGTTCTAAACAAAGAATTTCCTATTTCAACCCAGTTCAAATCCCAAACACATTCCCGTCAGCTCGGCTCCTCCAACCCCCGCAGCACTTCAGACAGCCCCTGCATTAGCTCACGGGATGCAGCCCCTCAAGGCACTGTGGCGCAGGTGGGGGCAGGGCAGACCTCCAGGGCTGGACCGCTGGGCAGGTGTGCATGGTGTGGGCTCAGCCTGACCACCAGCCCCAGGACTGAGCTCCGCCCGCAGTACCTTACGGGTAAGGGTACCTGCTGCTCCAGCCTCTCAGCCAGGCTCTTGTCTGCCATTGTGCTCCTCCACCCAAAGGAAACAATGTGAAACCTCATGAAATCTCCATGTGTCCCTTGGTTGGTGTGTCACCATCCCAGCTGCCCCACTGTGTGGCCTTTGCTGATCGTTCAGCTGCTCGGGGCTCTTGAAGGGAGTGAAAGCAGAGACCCCCAAATTATCTTGCTGTTTTCTAAAGAATCTTGTCTCAGCCAGCGCCTACTGTGCATGTAACGAGGTGCTTCAGAGATGATCCAGAGTACTTCACAGCCGACATGGCTGGCAGAAGAGATCTTCCAGCCTAACGGTGGTCTGAAAAGCAGTCTGACTCTCCCCTCCAGGACTCCTTCAGGAATGCATCTGGGCCAGAAATTCCCCCACCCTCCGTAAAAATGTGTCCAGGCCAGAAGCCAGGGGAGAGTTGGGCTACTGTCCAGAAACCACTGTGTGAGCGGCTGGGAAGGGCCGTAGAGGGCAGTCTGCCCCCTCTATGGGTGCTGTGGTCCACTTGGACTGCGGCCTCCTTCAAAAACACTAAATAAGGACAATCACTAGACTTAAAAAAAAAAAAAAAAAAAAAGCTACTGTTGCAGACAGAGAGACGAGCTGTGAGCTCGGCCCTGGAGAGGCGGGTGCCGAGCTGGGGTAGAGTGTGCCGGAGACGTTCTGGGAAAGGAGCAGAAGGGAGCCCGGGGAGGAGTGGGAGCAGGTGGGCCCGGGCCCAGGAACGGTGCAGGCAGGCTGGGGAGGGCACGTGGGCCTGGTGCCCTCACAGGGTCCTGCAAGCTACAGGAGTGGACCTGCGTTCGTCCAGAGGCCAGGCAGGGCTCTCGACGGCCCTGCGTCCAGTGTGCACTGGTGGCCGCCGGGGAGCTCCAAGCTGCATGGCCACACCGAAGGCAGCGAGCTGCACCTGGGTGATTCCCAGAAGGGATTTAGGAGGGGCAGCCGGGGGACTCCAGCCCGAGTCCCTGCAGCGGGCCTCTGGCTGCCCACCTCCCCTCCCCCACATCCATCTGATCCCTGCAGCAGGTCTCCCTGGGAGCTGCGGCTGCCCTGGGGGTCACCCAGACCTCAAGGCGCTGTGGCGCGAGGAGGCGGGGACAGGGCAGACCTCCGGCCCCCTGGGAGTGCTGGTCCAGCCCTGGAGGGACTGGACCTGGTGGTCACAGCAGACAGGACAGGCACTGGGGGGCCATGCTCCCGCCCACCCCCTGCTCACCTGAGACCATGGTCCTGTGTGCTCCCAGGGGCCACTGTGCCCTGGCCACCGTTGACACTTGTCCAGTGGGACTCTGTGGATGAGGCCTTCCACCTGAGGAGTCAAGAGTGTGGGCAGGAGCTGTGGCCCTGGAGGGACGGGTGGGAAGGCCCCGGCGAGCCTCTGCCGCGGCCCGACCCTGCCCATGTCCTGGGCCCATCTTCCAGGGTCACCTCCAGTGGCTACATCAGCTTTGCTCCAAGAGATGGCCTCCTGTGCAGCCACTGGCCCGGTGGCATGTGTGACCAGACAGTGGTCCCCCGGGAGGCCATCTGCACCTTTGGGGGTATGGTCTCCTGGTCGGAGCAGGTGCTGTGGGCACAGAGAGCAGGAAGGTGGCTCTTCCCTGTGGCCAGACAGAGGTGGCCCATGCCACCAAGTGCCACCAGGTCTCCTGGAGGTGCTCCTTGGCTGGCGGGTGTTGACCTACAGCACAGGCCCCTGCGCATGGTGGCCCCCCCAGGCCCGCTCTCAGGCCTTGTCCCCACGGCCAGGCCCCAGTCTCCAGGCCTCTCCTCCCAGGTGCCTGGCCAGACAGCCAGGCTGTCACCACAGTCCCACGGTGACTGCATGCAGGTGAGCGGGAACTGTGTGACATACCCCCCCGGGGAGGACCATCCTCCCCCGTGTCCCCAACACAGTCCCCCCTGTGGCCAGTGCAGTGCTCAGCGCGGCTGCGCCCGGCTCCTCCTGCGCCCTCTGGGCCTGGCCGGGGCCTCGGCTGGGGGCCAGGCCGCCTACTCGCTCCCTCTCCCTGTCCATCCGTGGAGACTGCTGCCGGCCCCGTGGCCCTGTGAGGGGAGGCCTACAGACCCCCTGGGAAGGGTGAGTCTCACACACATGGCCCCCTGTGGTCCCTGGCCACGGTCTCCATGTCCGCCATGGCCCTGGCTCCCACAGAGCACCTACTTCTCCACGCAGGTGGTGCCAGCCCACCCAAGGTCCCTGCTCATCCTGCCTGGTCAGCTGGGTGTGGCTGTCCAGGCGGGGCTCTGGGTGGTGGTGTGCGCTGACAGAGGACGGAGGAGGCGGCAGGCCCCCAGGAAGGCTGTAAGGGGCTGCCCTCTCCGTCTCCCGGTGCAGACTGGGAGAGCCTTTCTCCTCAGAAGGGAAAGAGGCCTCCACCCCCGTGGCCATGAGCAGGTCGGGAGCCCCGTGGCCTGCACTGCCTGCAGCTGCTTGCTCAGCCCACCTGCGGGGGCCAGGTGGTCCCCAGGCCACTGCCTCTGCAGGGTGACCCAATAGCAGGGAGCCCCACCCTGCTCTCGGTTGGAGGACCGTGACCCACATTTCTCTCAGGTCTTCACACAGAGGAGGACCCGTGGCCTCCCGTGGCCTCCCGTGGCCTCCCGTGCCAGCCATGCCGATTAGACTTCTGTGCCCCAGAATGGAGACGGCCCTGGGTGGGGTCTGCAGAGTGGAGGGACCACTGTGAGCCGCCGTCTGCCAGCCGTGTGTCTCCTGGCAGGTGGACTGCCACTCAGGGTGGGGCCACAGGGCATGGGGGTCTCTGAATATGGCATCTGCACAGCCTCTGCATCCGGCAGGCCTCGGATGTCTGAGTCTTTCCTTCTGCAGTCAGGATACCCACGTGAGGGTTGTGGTGACTCTCTCCTGCCCGTTACGGCTGGACATGGGGGTCTCCCAATTAGCTCACTGTGAGACCAGGTGGGAGGGCTCAGAGTGGACGATGGGGTCAAGGGCTGCAGCCTCACCGTGCCCTAAGCCCTTGAGGACCATGGTGCTGAGTGGCATCTGGGCAGGGCTGGAGGAGGGGGTCACGAGCTGCCTTGGTGGCACGGCCCCTCCCTCCCTCTCTGCTGCCCTCCGCCCTGCCCTCCAGCAGGCCGCTCCACCTCACTTGGGGCTCAGAGCCACAGGCTGGCCTGAAACCGGGAGCCCCAATGAGTTTCCTCCTCCAAGCTGTTCTTGTTGGGTGCTTTGGTCGAGAGAGGAAGCTGACCAGCACAGGGCCCATTGGCCATCAGTGCATGTGTGGGGCTGAGCGTGGCTTCACGTGGAGGCCTCCTGATCCAATGCCCAGTGTCCACTCTCACCTTCCCTACTTAGCTACACGTCCTCTCCAGCCTTGAAGATCCTGGCCACACCACCGTGGTCAGCCCAGTACTGGAAGGGCAGTCTCATAACTGTTAGCCTGAAGAAATGCACTGAGTGTCCTCAGGAGGCTAGGCTCCCAGGTGGACTGAGGACACACCCTCCTGGGCCTTTGGAGAGCGCTGGCCCCAGCCTAGCGACAGCACCTCCCACAGGCTGTGCAGGACGGGGTCCCAGGTGGGCTTCTCAGGACCTGTGAGGCGGCCCAGGCCAGGCTGAAACTGTCCTCCGAGGCAAGGCCACAGCGCAGCCAGCGGCCTCCGCAGGGAGCCTAGAGTAGGACACCTGTCTCCGAACACAAGGCAAGGCTACGAGAAATGAAGGATGAGCGGTCAGAGAAGTCTGCCAGGCGCGGGAATCAGGAAACACAGTAGCACTAAAAAGAAACCGCCCCCTTGTCATCCGCTGCTGGAGCACCTTTGGTCAACACCTCTGTTGCCTCCAGAAATCCACAGTCTGGTTCCAAAGTTCACAATGCAAAGGACTCGGAACAGCCAGGCAGCCACTAGCTGCAGCCACACCTGCGCAAAGCCCCAGGAAGAGTCACGGCACCCGCGAGCCAGGGGTGACCCGATCACGGACCCTGGAGGAACAGAGTCAAGACCTCGGCTGGTCTCCATGGAGATATCCAGTGGCCCGTGGGAAGGACCCTCTGCCAACACCTGTGCTGCAGCAGCTTCTTGTCCCTAGGGGAAAGGCTGCCCCTCAACCTCTGGACACCACAGAGTAACCCCAGTGCCTCTGACCCACAATGGAGGGTGAGACCACAAGACATCTAAGAAAACGTGGGGGAAATCTTCACAAGCTTGGCTCAGGCAACCACTGCTCAAGACAAAGAGATGAACCATGAAAGAGGAACATCACTGAAGTGGACTCCAAAAAACCTGCTCTTCCAAAGGTCCCTAGGGTAGAAGACTAGGCACACATAGCTGACCCCAGGCGTGTGTCAGGGTGTGTGATACCATCTCAGGCTGAAAGACAAGTAGGGAAGTTACAGACGCTTTTTCAAAGAACATGGACCAAAGGTCAATAATCCCATTTAAAAATGCAGATCAAAGTCACAGTAAGATACCCCTCAATACTGACCCACTGAAAAGGCTGACGTTGGAACGACTGACCATATTAAGTGCTGGCAAGGTCGGGATAGCAGGCAGCAATGTAGAGAGGCAGCCAGTTTGAGAACAGGGTTGCCGCACCAGGGCTGTGGGGAGGCTCCACAGTCAGCACGTGAGGCAGACGACCACCGCAGGAGACGGGGAGGGCATGAGGTAGGTGCACCTGACAGGAGCACCGGTGGCCCAGCGCTGCCCGACCCCCTGTCCACAGGCCTCTCTACAAAGCAAATCCAGCTTCAAAAGTCGCCGTCTGCCTGACGGGGTGGGTCAGAAGCAGAAGGACACAGGGAACTTTTCAGAATGTTCTAGATCTTGATTGTCCTGGTTACAAAGGTCTATATATTGTCAAGACTCATCAAACTTAAAATCAGTTCAATTTAGAGGATGTTAATTCTATGTAAATAAATTTCATTTTTTTAGATTTCTATTTGGAAAATAGAAGTCTCTGTTTGCCAACATGGAGAACTGCACCCCTGAACGGCCCTGAACACAACTGAAATTGGCAGATGGAGAACGTTCAGCTCTTTATTCATGGTCCTAACTGGAAAATACTCTTTTTAAGTAAAAAATAAAGTGAATTGGGAGCGCAGACAGAGCCAGTGTTTCAGTGAGGATATCTGAAGAAATTTCATGAATTTTCATTTTCTGAAAATTTTCAAAAAGGGCCACTGGGGTTGAACTTTCAAGCCGAAGCCCCCAGTCGGCAGTTCTCCACCCACACGCCAGGTCCGGCCGCAGAGCCGTGAGCGAGACTCCTGGCACACACACACACAGCACACGCTCCACAAACCCACAGGAGGGAAGCTCCGTGGTGTTAGCCCGACCTGAGTCCCCAGAGGCAACAGCAGGTCGAGGACTCAGCCCCCAGTGCTGAGCAGGAGGACAGTGGCCGCAGCCTCAGGGATCAGGACCCTGCTGCGAACGGGCCAAACACACCTTCTCCGGAAGCCCACCCCGGGTGGCCACGGCAGAAGCACGGTCAGAGCGAGGAGCGTGAGCAGGGGGTGGACCTGCCTGGATGCCAACAGGGCTGGCGGCCCTGCCAGCTGCACTCAGGTCAGGAAGCACGGAAGCCCTAGACAGCCGGAGGGCACTGGGGCTGCAGCCCCGGGGAGCGGCTAAACCGCTAGAGAGAGGTCAGGGCAGACCGCTGGGAGCATGCGGCTGAACTCCCTTCCAAACAGGTGTGGATACAGGTGTCTCCCCTGTGATTTGGGTTGGAGGCTGGTGCATGCAAAGCTCTCTACGGAATGGACTGACTCAGGCTGACCCTGGGCAGGCGGCATAAGGAGCATAGGAGCCACGTCCTCCCGGAGGGGAAAACCCCAGGTCCGCCCAGCCTGGTGGTTGTGAGGGCCAGACACCAGGCCACCTGGTCCACGGCTCCTGCTACCAAGGGGCCTCCCCAGGGGCAGGGGATGACCACTGGGCTCTGGGAGCAGAGGCCCAGCTGGACAGAGGTCACTGTTCCACAATGACAGGAGCCTGTGCTCTGCAGAGGATCACAAAGGGCCTGGTGATGGGACCCAAGCAGCTTTGGTGCCCAAGGACGGTGCCCAACCTGCCACTGACCAAGCCCTGGGGCAATGAAGGGTCAGCACAGGGTGTGAGCCCGGAGGAGGCGGGGCCTAATTGGGTTGCAGCAGCCGCCAGCCGCCCAGCCATCGGGAAACCCAAGGATCTGGAGCCGGCCAAGGTGTGGGCCAGGCCCCAGGGCTGCTGTCAGGCTCCGGCCTCCGCAGCACCAACTCTCAGAGGCCCTGTGTGGACCGGGGCCTCTGCAGAGGGCAGGAGAGGCTGAGACCGCTGCACACAGACGCACCCGCAGTTTCCCGCTGGCGGCAGGCATAATTGAAAACAGCCGGGTGACTCAGAGGAGGCAGCCCGCCCCCGCGGCTCACAGGCACGTCCTGTTCCCTCCTCGGGGGCTTCCAGCAAGGGGGTTTGCTTCCTGTGAGCCCCCAGCTCGGCCTGGCTGACATGTGTGGGCCACACAGCTGAGCTCATCTGGCTGGGTGTTCTGGAAGGCTCCGTTCTCACACACGTCCTCCCCAGTTCTGGGATGCCTCTTCCCAGCCAGCAGCACTTAGCTACACGCTATGCATGTGTTATATGCCTGCACGCACACAATGCACACAAGCACATGCTCCACAAACCCACAGATGCATGCAGCACATGTGTGTACATGCATGTGTGGTTGCACACTCACATGCAGCACGTGAACACACATGGATGTGGGTAGATGTGTTCACGGCGCTTGCGTGTGTGCACTCACATACACTCATACCTGGGTATGCACAGATGTCTTAGGTGTACCTGCACAGTGCACTTTTACACACCTACACAAGCACACGCAGGCACATGGGGGTCCCCACCAGCTCTGTGTGGCCTCCCAGGCCTAGGGTCTAGGCCCTGAAGTGACCGCACAGGGCTCCCCATGTCGTGCCCAGGCCCAGGCCCCTTGCAGGATGCTGTAGACCGCAGACGCACAGTGCCCTCGCCCAGGGAGAAGTAGCCCCTAGGTGGCACACAGGTGTGACAGAGTGCATGGACACACCTTCCCCTGACCCACCCCCATCTTCCCCAGACATGTGGTCCTGCTGTCCACTACATGACCACCAGCTCCCTGTCTCTGGGAATGAGGGGCCCAGACAGTAGGTGGGAGGAGGGGGCCCCCTAAACCCACAGTGTGGGAGGGGAAGAGGCTGGGGGTCCTCCAAAGCACAGGCTCTTCCTTTGGAGAACTAATCACCCAACAGCAGGGGGCACTGGTCCCACACCTCAGCCCCGCCTGCAGGTGGGGGTCAGCGCCCAGTCACCGGCCTCTTCAAGCTCACGGGAGTGGACCAGCACTGAGGCTGAAGGGCTGGGCTTTCTGACGGGCTGTGGGCCCACTCAGCTCGCTCCCTGTGGCCCCCCCATCTCAGCAGCAGAGGACCCCCCGGCAATAGAACTCCACCAGAGGGTGCTCCCGTGGCTGGGCCAGGCCCACCTAATGACCTCCTCCCTCAGGGTCGACTGATCAGCAACTGTAATCACATCTGCCAAGGGCAAAGGGCGGGAGGGCCTGCTGCAGGTTGGCAGGCTGTGTGGGCACTGCGACTACTATTGCTATGGAGAAATTGCAATCAACCCTCTAGAGGGTCTTAAAACAGGAGGGAGAACCGTCTTTATCCACCAGCCGGCTGGCCAAGGGGCAGGCTGCCAGGCTACACCCTTGGACCCCCTCCCGGGGTTTGAGTACATCGTCTATACCATAAGTAAAGCATGTCAGTACATTCATCCCAAGTGGCTGTTGCTAGGACTCAAGACCCTAAACAAACATCATCAGGTCTAAAATCATCAGCAGAAGGGAAGTGGCCAAAACGACCCTACTCAAGTACAAGTCAAAGGGTGGTCACTAACGTCTAGACGATTCTCTGACAGGGTACATTGTCCAGGAAACACGAGAACCAAGAGAGAGCACTGTTACGTGGTGTAAGAATTGCCATTCTGTGTTTCCATGGGCACAGGGGCCGGTTTCTTTGGGAGAAGCATTGCTTGGGTGACGTGGAGTCTCAGGGCAAAGTGGAGGCGGCTTGGTGGCTGCCCGTGGGCCTGGCCCACAGCACTGCCAGCCACCCAGAGGCCTCCGGGGAGAGTGCTTTCTTGACAGTGGGTGGAGCTGGGCCACCAGGCGTCTGCCAAGCCTCTTCATCTCTTCCACTTACGGGGACCTTGGCTGAGGTCGGAACAGAGGTCTTGCTGGGCAGAAAATGTGGGCGTTTGCCGTTACCACGATTACTCATGAACAGCCTGGATTCTTTCCTGATATGTCTGCCGTGACACATCCACCTGGACCCAGCGCCTCAGGACAGTCTCTCTGAGTGATGGATGAGGCTTGGTGGCCTGGCTCTGGATGGTGTGTCACTTGGGAGAGCCCGGGGCCAGTCAAGCTGTCAGCTGCCACTGTCCCTGCCCCCCAATGACACACACACAGAGGGACAGATTGCAAAGTTTCCCCCACCCCACAGAAGACCCTGCCCCAGGCCAGGGAGTGCAAAGTGGGCGCTCAGCAGGCAGCGCTCCGTGGGCCCTCTGCTGTGAGGGTCTGGGGAGCTGACAGGCACTCACCCTGTGGGCAGGGGCTCCCGGTGCCCCCAGCTGCCCTAAGCCAACGGCAGCTGCTCAGAGCCCCAGATGACAGGGAGGCCCGGCCGGCCGCCAGCACAGCTAGACCCTGCCACCAGACTCTGACATGCAGTAAGAAGAAATTGCCACAGTAGGAGGTCAACAGGCAACCGGGAGGAGGACCCCAGGACGATCCTGCAGTGGGAAGCAGGACCCCAAGGCCCGTGGACTGAATGTGACCAACAGACTGATGTGCAACTCAGGGCCCTCACACACACGGGCCCCCACTGCAGCTGTGAGCATGCAGGATGAGCTCTGTGACATGTGGGGTGACACCGAGGCCTGGAGGCAGCTTGTGACTGGCCTGGCTCCCTACCCCAGCTCCCCCACTGATGCCAAGCATAGGCAGAGGTCAGAGGGCACAGGCACTGGGAATGAACTCTGGGACCTCTCAGCAGAGGACAGAGAGCCCCCTGACCCTGCAAGTGCCAGAGCTCATGTTCTAGGGAAAAGCCACCCTCTGTCATGCTGTGGCCTTGGCCCTGGAAGGCTGCCTCCAGCCTCAAACAGGCAGTACCAGGGCCCAGGTGCAGCCCCAGGCAGGCTGGGGGTAGGGGGAGGGGAGGGGAGNGAGCAGAGGCCAGTGTGGACACTGCAGGGGTAAAGCCAGCACCGCGGTGCTGGCTTTACCCCTGCAGTGTCCACACTGGCCTCTGCTCCTGACAAGGGGGACAGAAAGGCAAGGGGGCTGCAGCAGCCCTGGGAGTCCCTGACCTGAGGAAGAGCTGAGAGGGCTCTGGGGCGTTTCGGATAACTCCCCCCAGAAATCCCACCCCACATGCCTGAGCCCTGGAACCAGACTCTTCTGAGGTCACTTCCGCCTCAGCCGCCCACCGTGTGGCCCAGCCTCCAGACCCAGGTCTGGAGGAGTCTCAGCTGCTCATGGGTCTGGTAAAGAACTTGGTCCTCAGACCAGAGGGTTCTGTTGGGGCCCGACTGTGGAACAATGCAGCATTTTCTTCCTGCCAAGGAGCAGCGCCCTCAAGGGAGGCGGCCCTTCCCTGTGGTGGTGTTGCTGAGTCTCCCAGGGCCTCTGCCCCAGAGAGGGAGGGCGGAAGGCACCCTGGACGCACAGCTGTCGGAGGACCCAAGGCCCTGTGGTACCCCGCGCCTGCTTCTTCAGGGGTGTTGCAGAAGTGGGAGGGGGGAAGTCCTGAGGCCTGGCCCGGGGAGGAGCGGGGCCACTCCTGCGCCTTGGAGGTGAAATGGGTGTCTTCCCTTTCCGGCACTATTGCTAATTTCCAGTGAACGTTCCATTTGGGTTGCCGAGTTACGTGCACCATGGGCGGCCTCCCCACGGCTCCTCCAAAACCAGTCAGGGTGTTCTCCCCCTCTCCACATGGGACACTGTGGTAGGCTTCTGGGGTCCAGTTGCAAGTGGCTTGCACGTAGTGGCCTGCCTGAGTGCCCAGTGGTGCTGGCGTGCACCCAGGGAGTCTGGGAAACGCCCCCAACCCTGCACCCTGTGAAGTTCCTCACGTCGGGTGGCCAGCCTACTCAGAGGCTGCGGAGAGCCCCTCCAACAGAGCAGAAGCTATGGCACCACTATAGTCCTGTCCATGTGTCCAGTCTCTTGGGTGCCCTTGGCCCATTGTCCTCAACCCTGTCACCATGGACTGGTCCCCGTGGGCAGACTGGCCTGGACTGAATAATGGCCTCCAGACCTGACCATCACCCAAGATAGACAGAATGCCCGGCCACACAGCCAGACCAAGATATACCAACACTGAGATTTTTTTAAAAGGCAAACAATAGAAAAAAAATCAATAAAATGAAAAGCCAGGTCTGAAGATATGGATGAATTTGGTACAACTGTCGCTATGCTGCCTGAAAGAAAGAAGTCACAAACTGTTAACATCAGAAATGAAGTAGAAGGAGGAACATCACTACAGATCCGACAGTCATGGAAAGGCAGCAAAGACCTCGCCAATGGATGTGTCAATAAACAGAGGACACACACGGAATAAACAGACTCCTTGAAGTGTCCAGTCATCCAAACTGACTCAAGAAGAGACAGCCCCATATTTATTGAGAAGATTGCATCGATTATCTGGGAGGTCTTCACAGGGGAATTCTAGCAAACATTTAAGAAAGAAGGGTCACTGATCCTGCATAAACTCTTCAGATGAAGGAGAGGAGAGAACATTTCAAAACTTGAGTTCATTGGATGAGTCTATAAACAAACCCAGGCAAAAATATTAAAAGAAAAGAGAAGCACAAGCCAATGTCCCTCATGAACATAGACTAAAAATCAGGAAATAAAACATTAGCAAATTCGACCCAAAATAAAAAAGGGAACCCATTCCACAACCAAGTGTGTTCGTCTCCAAAATGCATTTAAAGGTCTAAGATTTTCACTATATCAGTAGAATAAAGAAAAAAACAGAAAAGTCAGCTGGCCAAATGCAACATCTGCTCATGAAAGTCAGAAAACTGGGAATTGAAGGTGATAACTTTCTGAACATGATAAAGAGCATCCTCATGAGAAACCACCCAAACACCCACAGCTCTCCCCATGTCTGACGTGAAAGAAGACGGACGTTCTCTCCAAGTTCAAAACTACCACAGGAACATCATTCCTTGACATGTTAGAGGTTTAACTAGCACATAATGTGAGAAAAGAAGTAAAAGTCATGATATTGAAAAGAAGAGGTGATACTGTCTCTATTCACAGATTAAATGATTGTATACTTAGAAAACTCTTCAGCATCTATTTTTTAAAACTGCAATACTGGTAAGTGAATCTAGCAAGTCATGGGATCAATATCCAAATATCAGTCTTGAGGCAGTCCTTGTGAAACAGTAGAGTGGTGTCTCCATGATCCCTTCCTTTAAAAAAATATTTTTTTAGTTGTAGATGGACACAACACCTTTATTATATTTGTTTTTATTTTTTTATGTGGTGCAGGGGATGGAACCCAGTGCCCCATGCACACTAGGTAAGTGCTCTACTCTGAGCCACAACCCGGGGCCCAATCCCCTCCTTCTTAAAAGCAATGAAATTAAGGGCAAAGGTTTCAGAATTATGGGCAAAGTTATCTCCTTTCTCAGAGCTCTGGAAATTAACCAAAATATTACAACAATCTAAAGTGCATTTATTAAAAAAAAAAATGCTGTTCCCTGGTAGTCAGAAGCTTCTAACATCTGCTGCACCGTGAATGAATCTTGAAAACATGGCACAGGTGAGAGAAGCCTGACCCAAGGGGCCTCTTGGTGTATGATGCCATTTATATGAAATATTCAAAAGGCAAATCCACAGAGACTGAAGGCAGGGGAGTCCCTGCGTAGAAGTGTAGAATAGGCATTAGGGTCTATTGGGAGTAATGAAAATCTTCTGGAACTAATTTGTGGTGATGGATACACCACTTGATAAGTTTATCAAAAACTATTAATGTGCACATGTAAACAGGGTGAATTTTATGCTATGTAAAATATACCTCGACAGACCTGCTTAACTACAAATCTGAGTGTCATCTTTCCCGTCTCTCAGTACCAGGGAGATAGCATCTAGAATCCAGGCCCTTAGGGAACACCACAGGCTTTCCGTTGAGTCCCTTAGAAAGTCATGTTGTAGGAGAGCAAAAACTGCTAGACATAAATCGAGATTTGAATCACATCTGTCCTGGTTGAAAAAGTTATCTGTCCCTAAATAACCGATTACCAAACAATACTAAATCCTATAAACAGGAAGATCACATTAGGCAGAGCTTCTGTGAACCTTCACACACAATGTCAAGCATTGAACAAAAGATTTCCAGGCACATGGAGAGCTACGTCACACGACAACATGGCGGTGATGGCGGTACTGGTGGTGGTGAGGACTCTGGCCCATTTCAATCATCAGAGAAAGACTACGCCGTGTGAGATGGCGTCTGTGTGTCTGGCTGTGTTCAGGTCTTTGAAAGTGGCAACACCTTTGGAGTCACACATCCCTCTGAGAATCTGATTAAACCAGTGGGCCCTGTTCCTGAGAAAAGGCACACACACAAAGTCCTGCCCAGAATTTGGGGCATGGTGACTGCCCTCGGGTAGGCCTCCATAGGCCTGGGTTGTGCTTCCTGGCATTTCAATGACCCCGACAGGCAGCCCATGCTGGAGAGCCCGTCAGTGTGGCTCCTGCGCTGGCACAGGCCTGCAGGATGTCTGAGTGACCCCTGGATTCCATGCCGCACAGCTGGCGAAGAGGAAGCTTTGTTGAAGCATAAATATTTTGAAACATTTATCATCTGATTGCACGCAGTTTAGATGTTCTCAGAGGTGGTGGAGGGAACACCGGGGACCAGGAGTTAAAGACCCGTCTCTTCCTCCCCACTGCGGTCCTCCTCTGTAACTCTCAAGCTCTTCTCTGAGAGGAGGGGTCTCCCCTGACCACCCCGTGACACAGCATCCATCAGTCACACATGCAAATGGATCTGGGTGGGGGGCTTGCTGGGGGGCTACTGTCAGCAGAAGTGCCCACCATGTCCAGGGCCGGATGTTTAGGAAATGAAGATGCCCAGGATCACCGTGGGGCCAGGTTTTGACCTGTGTTGATGGACATTCAGGGCCCTGTGCCACCAAGGCCATTGCCCACCAGCATTTGTCCCCGACCTTCCTGTCCACTGGTGTCCTCACCCATCTGGGCCCAGAGCGCCAGGCCTCTGTCCTGGAATCGGCAGGAAACGTGGACCACTGCCATGCAGAGTTCTCACAGCGCTCTACGTCGTTCACAACTGAAAGACAGACGTGCACGTGTTCGGCAGCCCAGGACCCTAGTGAGGTCGTTGAGAATCAGGGTCTCAACTCACCCCAGCCCTGAGCACTCTGCGACCCAGGACCCGACCCACGAGGGTGACCACTCCGTGGCAGCTTTCAGCACGTTCTCAGTTTTCTGAGTGGCCCCTGGAGCCGAGGGCGGCCAGTGTGGGGGAAGTCACTTGTCCTCAGCTCCTGCAGTGGAGAAGCCCCTTGTGAACCGAACTTGGCGTCCCCAAGGTCATATGACCAAGAGAACGCCATGCCCACACCCCCTGCAGCAGGTCCACAGAGGGCCTCCCTCCACCTGGGGACACAAGGCAGAAGGGGAGGCGGTCACTCACCCGTCCTGCAGGGCCAGCGGGCCCAGGTGCCCAGACACGGGCAGCTCCCTCATGGCCAAGTGCCTCTCCTTTCAGTCCCCACCTGTCTTCCCGGGCCTCCCCACAGACCGAGACCAAAGAACAGCAGAGACAGGTCCTGCAACCCCACTTCAGTGCCCTTGCTGGACACGGAACAGCGGCCAGAGACAGCTTGGACACCCTGAGCATGCGGGGTGACAGAGCCGGGTTCTGGGGGGTGATGCCCAAGGGTACGGAGCCCACAGTGTGGACGAGCTAGTCAGGGTCTGCGGGACTTGGGGCCTAGCCCCCTTGTGGAGGCAGGTGCCCGAGCTCCGGGAAGGTGGGCAACTACCCACCACAGCTTTCCAGGCCACGGAGCATGTGGCCCCTCAGAGCCCGCCCAGGGACAGGCCCGAGGGAGGGACCCTTCCTCCCCAGACACAGTAGCAGCTAAAGGTGGGGATCTCGGTACACTCAGGGGTTCTTGTGAGTTGGAGGCGCCTGGTGCCAGGCTGTGGTGTGAGGTCAGCTGCGCATCTCAGTCCCTTGTGCTGTCCCCAGGAGACAGGCAGGACCCATAGAGCAAGCCTCAGGTCTCACCAGCCCCCATGGATGGACCCTGGCCCTGGGCCTCAGGCTGTAGGGTCGGGCTCTGGGACTCCTTGGCTCAGCCCCCGCTGGACCAGCCAGTGCCAGGCACGGCCTGCAGACGCAGGGCCCCTGGCAGGCCTCACACTCGGGCAGTGCAGGGAGCGTGCCAGCAGGCTCTGCACCTCGGTTCTCCGTGCCCACCATGCCAGGGACGGCCATCTCGGGGCCACAAGTGCACTCTGGTGTGTAGGACCCTGGGCTCCCCTGGGGAGGGCTGCTGGCCATGGTGCCCCTGCCCCTGCCCCTGCCACTGGAGAGACAAGAAAAGAGCGCAGCTGCCGTCCACAGCCCAGGCAGGGCTCGTCTCTGGGTCTCTACGGCGGGTACCACCTGCAGGGGCACCACCTTCCCTCAGACCCTTCGGACCTGCCTTCTCCCACTCTGATGCCTCCGGCCCCTCCAGGAGTGAGGTCCCAGGCCGCTGTGACAAGGCGGCCTGCACCGGGCCCAGGCCCTCATGAGGCTCCTCCTGATCCCAGCCCCCAGAGCCAGTACCTCCTGTCATCCGAGCTCTCCTCCTGGCTGTTGCCTCCTCTCCCATTCCAACAGTGGGGTCAGCACCCTTCCTGTGGAGGCCCAGGTGACCCAGGTCTCTCCAGAGCCCTTTAGCACAAGGCTGAGAACTGGTGTCCCTCCCAGGGAATGCAGACTGTCCCACTCCTAACTGGATGGCCCAGGAGGCCAGGGCCAGCCGACACTTGATAGTGCCACCGTGCCCTGTCCCCAAAACCACGCCTGGAGCCTGCAAAGAGCTGTCTTCTCTGCAAGGGCCAGGCCAGAGAATTCAGCCCACCTGGTGGGCCTCAGGTCTGTGGCCACCTCCCAGTGTTGTGGGTGATTTCTTCCCATGGCCTGGAACAGTTCAGGTGTCCCTGAGGATTCGTGTGCAAGAAGGTTGGCCCCAGGGATCAGTGCCCTGGGGCAGTGGTGCAGCCTTTCAGCAGGGGACCAGGTGGGAGGCCCTTGGGGCCTGGACCTCCTGTTTGCCCTCCCTCTCTCCACACAGCACTGCCCAGTGTGCTGAGGACCCTTGCCCTGGGCTACCTTACCATCCACCAGAGGCTGAGGCGGCAGGGCTACCCAAGCTTGGACTGTTGGCCTCCAAAACTGGAGCTAAACAAATCTCTTCCTAGAGGAGCCGCCTCAAGTGTTTCGACTGATGCATTTAGTATCCTGGGCACGAAGTGGGCAGTGTCAAAGCGTCCCTCTGGGCCTCCCTACCACATCTGTTACCCAGCAGGCCTGGAACCCAACCACCAAGTAAGTGAATGGCAATTATGCACTTAACAGCCAGGGAAGTGACCACGGAGTGGTCTGCTGCCCAGGGACACTAGCACTTCATTCCGGACTCTTCTTCTTACCTAACCTGTAAACCCTTCTCCAACCGGGAGCCAGGGTGACATCAGAGCTGACTGAGGCCCTCTGCCCAACTGTCCTCAGAACCTCTTGATGTTCCTGCTTCCTAGGGTCCTGCCACCAGGGCCAACAGCTGCAGTAACTCTGCTGTCCATTCTGTTCCGTTCCTGGACAGCCAAGGCGATCTAATCCCAGGCGCTCCCCAGCTCTGCAGGGGTTGCTGTCTCTTACAGCCTCCTTGGCCTGTGGCCTCCTTCCTCCCTGCTCAGGCCCAGCGGCCCCACCCTGGGTCACCCTGGCAGCCAGGAGACAGGCAGCCTCTGATGGGGCACCGGTGGTGCTGTGGGCTGGCCCTGCCGCCCGCCGCACAGAGGAAGTGCTGGCTTACGAGGGCAGCGTGGGGTCCACAGAGCCACATGCTCAGGCCTCCGTAGACGCACAGGGCATGTGTCGGGGTCCTGGCCTCCAATGGACAGCCTGGGCGGAGCTCTCAAGACACCTGGAGACTCAGGTCCCCTGGGTGTCTCCCGGAGGAGGTGGGATTTCCTGTCGGCTGCCAAAGAGGCCCCTTGCTGCTGGCTGAGTGCCTCACTCCTTGCTGCCACTCAGGAGTCAACGTCCCACCCCCTCCGCCCTCAAATGCCCGGTGGCCGCACCCGCCAGGCATTCCCAGGCCTCTGCTGTGACGTCTTCAACGTGGGCCCTCCACCTTGTGGCCGCGAGCACCAGGACCCAGCCAGGTCGGGGCCTGTGTCTGCTGGGCCCGGCCACCTTGCCACGAGTTCCCCAAGGCCCTCCAGAACCCTTGTGCTCCGTGGCGTCTTCCACGACTAGAGACGTACCTGGGCAGCCTGTGGGAGCCAGGCTCAGGACTGTAGGTGAGCCCCCTGTGAAGGAGAGAAGGAAGGAGGGGCTGGTGGAGGAGCTCGGCTGGCAGACGTGGAGGCCATCCTGGTGGGGCTGGTGGGGATGGGCCTGTGTCCACCCTGGGGCAGCCCGGGTGGGAGGCAGGCAGAGTGCAGGTGGGTACAGAGCAGGAGCCTGGGGGAGCAGCAGGCCTGGGCCCTTTGCTCAGGAAGCGGGGATGCTACTCTGCATCCACCCTGGGTTCCCCTTTCCCCCGCAGGCTGCCCAGGGGTGGACACAGGTGGACGCAGACAGGCACGTGCTTGCATGCACACTCACTCCGATGACAGGCAACACACTATGCACACCAGATGAGATACACACCACACTCTATGCACACACTCACAAGACAGTCACCTGTACACTCACACCCATCTCCTTTAACAGCTCCAGGCCCCAGGCTCCCACCACCCACTCGAAAGCCCGCTGGGGCAAGGACAGCAGTGGCTCACCCTGCCTGAGGCGGGGAGACATGGGTGGCCCCGATGGACCAGACAGGGATGCACCATGCAGACTCCTGGATAGCGGGCACAGGCACACACAGAGGGGCTCCCCGGGGAACACCCCTTTGTACACTAGGGCTGCTCCCCCGGCACTGCCCAGTGTCCTGAGGACCCTTGCCCTCGGCCACCTTGCCATTAAGCCAGATGAGACACCAGCCAAAGAGGCAGAGTGAAGCAGGCTGGGGGGCACCTGACCAGGAGCTGGAGCCTTGCCCCAGAGGGAGGCACAACCGAGAGGTCTGCAGAACTGCTCCTTGAAAGCTGGGGTCTCACCGCCAAGCTCCCTGGTCCCCTCAAGGATTGCCCTGAGTTCAGCCCACCCCGTCCTGACTGCACTCCCTCGAGGAGTAGCCCTGGCCAGAGTCCGCTGACCTCAGTTTCCCCAGGCACCCTGCCTCAACCTCTGGGCTCAGGTGTGGACACATCACCCCCGGCTGCATTCTTGCAGGAAAGGGGTGACATGGCCAATGCCTTTGGGCCTTGCCCACCTAGGACACCAAGTTAGGCTGTCCTGCCTATCCTCGCTCCTTCCCACCGGGCCTGCAGCTCATGCTGTGGCCTCCCACCGGGCAGCAATGTAGTGCCCGTGGGGAGGGCAGTAGCACAGGCAGGGCAGAGACCCCAGACGCACCTTCAGTCTCTCAGCCCTGCTGGAAGGTAAGACCACCCTCTCAGATCCACCCACGACACAAGGTGTGACCTGAGTCGAGGTACATGTGCATCTGGCTGCACACACCCATGCAGGTCGAACCTGAGGACACAAGGCTCCCCTTCTGCCAGCCACAGCCCTTTGGGGACCAACTGAGGGAAGCATGGGCTGAGGTCAGGCAGGGAGAGGGCAGAGGACAGCACAGAGGGGTGGGGGACTTTGCCCGTGTTCACCAGAGAAGTCAATTTTGCATGGAGCATCTTCTGGCCCTGACCCAAGCTCATGCCCGCCTCCTTCTAAACTATCACCACCTCCTGCCCCATATCCTGCCCCGTCTTCTCCTCCTGCCCCATCTCCTCCTCCCCAATCTCCTTCTCTCCCTCCTCCTGCCCCATCTCCTCCTCCCCAATCTCCTTCTCTCCCTCCTCCTGCCCCATCTCCTCCTCCTGCCCCATGTCCTCCTCCTGCCCCATCTCTTGCTCCTACCCCATCTCCTCCTCCTGCCC
>NW_025999968.1:63642514-63646762 GCF_001458135.2 Marmota marmota marmota
TCTCTCCCCATCTCCTCCTCCTGCCCCATCTCCTTCTCTATCTCCCAGCTCCAGCCCCTGTTCTCCTCTGACCCCCTGTCAGGGAACCCCTCCCGGTCATCCACAGGGCCGCAGCGCCTCCAGGTGGCCGCCTGTCCAGTGCACCCAGGGCGGGCTGGCAGGGACAAAGTGGGCGGCCCCCGCGGCCCCTCCCGCGGCCCCTCCTTCTGTCCCCTCCCTTTCTCCTGCCCACTCGGCAGCCGCATCTGGGGCGGTCAGGACCCAGAGCTTCCTCGGGCCGTGTCCAGGCAGCCAGGTAAGCGCCGCCACCGCCGGGCCGCGCCATCGGTGGGCCCAGCGTGGGCCTGGGTGAGCTGTCCGAGAGGCGCAGCAGGCAGGGCTCCAGCCTCCTGGGCGCCTGCCCTGAGCCCGCCTTGCGCCCGCCCTGGCTGTTCTCCCCGCAGCACCTGGGGCAGCAGGCTGCGGAGGGGACCCGCTCTCAGAGGACCCGGGACAGCCCGACTCCCTCCCCGACAGGGTGTGCCACAGGTTCGGTTTATCCCTGCCTGGAAACGTGGGAGAGCTGAGGAGCCCAAACCGCCTCGTGGAAAGACCCCCCTTACTGGGACCTGGGCCCAGGTCCTGCGGTGCTGGCCACTCTTCTGGGCACTGGGAAGAGGCTCCTCCTGCTGGATGGAGCATTGTGGCCCTGGGAGCTCCTGGGCAGCTGGGGGAGGGGGTCCTGCGGAACTGAGAGCCCTGCAGCTACGCCCTGCCCACAGTGTGCTCAGGCCCTAGCAGGGCCCCTGTGAGCCTGGGGCTGAGCCCAGGAGGATGGTGCTGCCACCCACCCTAGAACCAGGGCAGCCCTACCCCCAGCACCCGCAGGCTAGGAGGACTGCCAGAGAGGGACCGGCCTGGCTGGGGCTCACACGGGAACCTCAAGGACCCAAACAGAAGGCCTGAGACCCACGGCTTTCCCTGTTCCTCAGTCTGCCGTGGAGGCCCCTCACACTTGCCAAAAAAAGGAAAGGTTTGGGTTTATGCCCTGCCTTCTTTCACAAAGGCCAGAGGCAAAGCAGGCCCCAGGCCCCTTGGGGAGAAGATGCAGGCTGCGTTGGTGGGGCTGAGGGTGCGGGCTGCTGCTGCCAACGCACACAGGGCGTGGTCCTGGGCCCAGGGGCCCTTGGCAAGAGTGACGCCAAGTTTCCCAGGGCAGGCTCGAGGGGCCGAGCACTGGGCAGTGTGTCCCTCTGCAGGGTGTGTGTGTCTTGGAAAGTGAGCCCCCACACGTGTCTGGTGCATGCAAGCGGGTGGGGAAGCTGTTGCAGGCCTTGGGGGAGGCAGGCGCCCAGGGGACAGTCCAGGCGCACTTCACCTGGCCCCTTGTCCCCCCTCGATGAGCGTGGCTCCAGCCCCAGGCACTGGTGTCAGCCGCCCCCAGGGGCCATGGCACCAGAGGGCCTCAGGGGCAGCTCCCAGAGTCCAGGGTGGAGAGGGATGGCCTGCACCTAGAAGGGGTGGGGGTTGTCACAGGGTCAGCACAAGGACCTACCACCCGAGAGGAGCCTTCGCTTCCTCGTGTTAGAACACGGCAGGGTGGTGGGCAGACCCCGGTACACCACACCACAGGCCCTGCTCACACTGCAGAACCCTGTTCAAAGGCTGGGGAAGCCGCTCTTGTGATGATCTTAAGGAAACACAAATGGTGAGGTGCTTCCCTTTTCCACGGCCTCCACGGCCTCCACGGCCTCCACGGCCCTCTGCCTCTCTTACGCATTCACACAAAGCCGGGGACCCTGGTGTAGGACCTGGGACAGCAGGGGCCGTGGAGTGCTCCTCATAGCCGGCCTGGGAGCCGGGTCCCTATCCTCAGGACACACTGGGATCAGGCCACGTTAGAAGCAGCATTCTGCATGGGCAGCCTGGAGGCCAGAGCCAAGCCCAGCCAGACGGGGTCAGCCCCCTGAGCCTGCCACAGAGGCTGCCGTGAGCGGGGGTCTGCACAGTGTCGGGGCTTCCCAGCCCGTGGCCAGATGCTCCCGGGAGAGGTGGGGCAAGGCCTGGCGACTGCGTGGAGGGAGGGCTCTTCTGGCCTGTGGGCCCTTCTCCTGGGGAGAAAGACCCAGGGCTGTGGGTCTGCCCTGGGTGTCTTTGGGTTTTGTCTTTTTAAAAATATTATTTTAGTGATAGAGGGACACACAATATCTTTGTTTACTTATTTATTTTATGTGAGGCTGAGGATGGGGCCCGCACCTCCCACATGCCAGGTGAGCGCTCTGCCCCTGAGCCCCGGCCCCCAGCCCTGTCTCTGGGTTCAGCAGCACAGTCTGACCACTGGCATTTGCCATCCTCTTATAAGTTGCCTGGTTGTGATTCCCCTGTTCCCAGAGTGCCTTTTGCTGATTTGTAGGACACACACACACACACACACACACACACACTTTTCTTTTTAGTTGTAGTTGGACCCAATACCTTTATTTTATTTATTTATTTTTATGTGGTGCTGGGATGGACCCAGCGCCCCACATGTGTAGGCAAGCACTCTACCACTGAGCCACGACCCAGCCCCACGATCTTCTTTATTGCAGTAAAGTACACATAGCATAAAACTTACTGTCCTAACTGTTTGAAGTGTGCAGTTTGGTATTATCACCTCCATCCCTAGTTGTCACGTCCCATGACTAAACACTCAGGGTCACTCCAGGGGAACTGGGCTGCACGAAATGACCACACAGAGACAGAGAGACCTTTTGCTTTGGGTCCTGTGACGACTCCTCTGACCTTAGGGGTCCGTGGAAAGAGAGCATTGACCCCTTTTATTGAGGAGAAGCTATTCCAATGAGGCAGGGGTTCAGGGTTCAGGGGGCAGAGTCTAGCTTCCTGATGTCCACTGTCAGCAGGTTGACTGACACCTGGGTAGGCCACACCCAAGGGCAGAGCAAGAGAAGGGGACACACAGAGGGGCGTTTCCATGGGACATTCTATCCCAAACAGGGCCAAGGGGGTAGGATTACAAAGGAACAGTGAGCGTAGCTCAGCCCCAGGGGTGTGCCTGCTCAGAAGGCTGGCCTTGCTGCCCGAGCGGGTCATGGCCCGACCACGCCAGACTGCAGTGACCTTTCAGATCCCCGTGGTGCACCAGGACTGGAAGACGTGGTCACACCCTGTGCTGGGCACCACCCCCAACTGAAGCCCACTGCACAGGAGTCCTCAGTAGTGCGTCCTCCCCTCTGTCCCTGTGCATCTGACTAGTGCCGGAGATGCCCGTGGTGGCTCCTGTGATTTTGGTCCTCTTGTGCCTGGCTTACTTCACTTAATGTGAAGTCCCTAGGTCTCCTTCCTTTTTAAAACAGGGCTGCCCCGCGGAGCATCTCTGGTCCATATCTCCCTCCACCTGTGGCTGGACAGCTGGTGGCTCCAGGCTCTCACTGCTGTGAAGGGTGCCACTGAGCCTGAGTGTGCGGGACCCCTGGAGACCCTGGCCGGCAGTGCTCCTGGACACTCCCGGGAGTGGCTGGTGGAGCACGTGCCAGGCTCCAGCTGCTGCCCGTGCCTCTGACGGTGCTGCCCTCTGATTTCTGTCTTGTGGGAGCAACACTGGCGGGCGAGGGGGTCTCCCCTGGCTTTGGCCTGGTTTCCTGATGACAGTGGAGCTGAGCAGCTTCTCGCCTGCCTGTTGGCCATGCGTGTCCTTTTCTTAGAAATGTCTGCCTAGGGCCTGGGCCCGCGTTTGATTCAGGCTGCTGGCAATGTTGTTAGGCTCGGGAGTTCTTTATGCGTTCCGGACACCAGCCCTATGACATGCATGATCACGGCACCTCCTCCTGTTCTGTGGATTCCCTGGACGCTCTGTCCATGGCGCCTGGTGATGCCAACATTTTAGTTTTGTGATTTGGGTCTGGTTTTGCTTCTGCTGCCTGTGCCTTTGCCAGACTTGACGAGTCACTGCCAATGTCAGGGTGCGAGGTCACTGCCCTGTGTTCTCGGAGTTTTATGGTTCTGGGCGTGTCCTGTGCAGGTCACAGACCTGTTTCAAGCTAGTTTATGTGTGTGGGGTCAAGGAAGGATCTAACTGTGGGTGTCATTTCCCCAGCTGAGGAAAGACTCCCCCCACTTGGCTGATTTTCGTGCCCTTGTTAAAAACCACATCACGTGTCTGGGCTCTCTCATGTACCTCGACTCTGCCCGCAACACTCTGGGTTGGTGGCTGTGGCTTTTTTTTTTTTTTTTTGAAAGAGAGAGAGAGACAGAGAATTTTTTTTTGAA
>NW_025999968.1:63647908-63659689 GCF_001458135.2 Marmota marmota marmota
TTTTTTTTTTTTTTTTTTTAAAGAGAGAGAGAGACAGAGAATTTTTTTTAATATTTATTTTTTAGTTTTCGGCGGACACAACATCTTTGTATGTGGTGCTGAGGATCGAACCCGGGCCGCACGCATGCCAGGAGAGCGCGCTACCGCTTGAGCCCCAGCCCCAGCCCCAAGGTGGCTATAGCTTTGCAGTGAGTTTTGAAGTCAAGAAGTGAGGGTCCTCTGGCTTTGTTCATTTTCGAGACGGTTTCGGCTCCTTGGATTCCTTGAGATTTCATATGAATTTTCGGATGGTTGCTGTTTGTCTATTTGCTTGTTTGGGTACCAGGGATTAGACCCAGAGGCCGTAACCACCGAGCTGCATCCCCACCCCTTTTTAGTTTTTATTTTGAGACAGGGTCTTGCCAAGTTCCTGGGGCCTTGATAAGTTGCTGAGGCTGGTTTGGAACTTGCTATCCTCCTGCCTCAGCCTCCTCAGTGTCTGGGATGACAGCTGAAAAGAGAGAGAGAGAGAGAAGACTCCGATTACTGAATCCTGAATGAAAGTGGAGAGAGCAGTCCAGTTAGAGAGAGGCAGGAGGTCTTGTAGGAGAGTCTTGGGCAGGTCCCGCTCCCAGCTGCCTTTCACGGGAGTTTCAGTATGGGTCGCGGTCAACCCATAGATGGATTTGGGTAGTCTGCCATGTGACGATGTTGAGTCTTCTGATTCCCGAACATGGAGCCTCTGTCCTTTTACCTATGCCTCTTTTGATTCCCTTCAGCAGTGTCTGGTAGGTTCACTGTGTGAGCCTTCCACCTCCAGCTTAACCTCTGAATATCTTATTCTTTTTGATGCAATAGTAAAATGTTTTTTTGCTTTCTTTCGGGTTGTTCGTGTACAGAAGTGCAGCTGGTTTTTGTGTTGGGTTTGTATCTTGCTACTTTGTGGGGTTTTTAGTGGTGTTTCTGTGGGGTCTTTATGGTTTCCTGCACACGATCACAGCGTCGGTCAGTGGGTCATGGCACTCCTTCCTCTCTGTTTTGAAGGTCGTGTTTTGCTTGTTGCCAGATGACTCTGGCGAGGGCTTTCAGAGCGACATTGGAGGGAGTTGGTGAAGGGGGACATCCTTTCCTCGCTCCTGACTTGACCTGGAAAGACCTCCGTTCTTCACCCTTGGGGTGCGGTTCAACAGGGGTTTTCATCTGTGGCTTCTATTTCCTCCTATTTTCATTTTGTTTGTCTGTTTTTCATCAAGGAAGGGAACTGAGTTTTCTGCACCAGCTGAGACAGGCGTGAGTGTCCTTGGGCTGCGCCCGTCAGCGTGGTCTGTGTGCTGACCTGCCTTCTCGTCTCGAGCCATCCCGGCTCCAGGGTGAGCTGGGCTCCCTGTGGCGCAGAGCCGTCCCCGTGCGCTGCTCAAGTCGACCCACGAACGCTCTGAGCCTCTGAGCTGCTCTGCAGTGTTCCTAGGGAGTACTGCCTGCAGGCCGCTCCTGGGCCTCAGCTTTGGAGGCTCGCCTCCTCTCCAGGCCTCCTCTCCAGGCCTGTGCAGGGCCAGCAGTGGACGTCAGCTCTGGAGAGGCTTGGGGGATGCTCAGGCAGGCTCGAGGCCCAGGTTTCCCTTGTCGGGAGAATTTGGCTCCTGAGTCGCCCTCCTCACAGGTTTCAGTCTGTTCAGAGTTTCTGTTCTCCAAGATGTCGTCTTGGCAGCTTTGACTTTTCTAGGAACCCCTCCCTTTCATCCAGCTTCCCACTGTGTTGACCTCACACTGCTCTGGCTGCTCTCCTGCCATCCTCCTGTTTTTGTGTGAGTGGCCCTGGCCTCTCCACTTCCATTCATGAGTGTAGCGGGTCGAGTCTTCTCTTCGTCTAGCTAAAAGTGAGTCACTGTTCTCCATTTTTCCAGAGAGCAGCTCTTGGTTTAATTGACTTTCTCTATTATTTTTCTGTTTTGCTCATCTCTGTCCTGAACTGTCTTATTTTCTAACTGTGGTTTCGGGTCACTCTTCCTGTACCTTTTCTGTAAAGCCAGGTGCTGATGAGATCTTCTGTGGTTCAGAGGGAACATTGGTGACTCTTAGACGGCTTCACCGGGCACCAAGAATCCTGGTGACGTGGTTTCGTCTTCATGTAACTCTAGACATTCCCTGACTCCTCTGGTGATTTCCTCTTTGACACCCTGGCTGTCTAAGAGTGTGTTGCTCCGTTTCCATGTGGGATTTCTCTGGTCTCCTTCTGCTGGTGGTTTCTGACTGCTTGCCACGGGGTCTGGACCGGACCCTCTGGGATGGCCGCCTTTCCCACCTCCCAGCGTGGCCGCTATGTCCCACCACCTCTTCAGCATCACAAATCTTCTTCCTCTGCCCCAGAGACCCCCCAGGGCATTAGAATTCTGGAACCTTCTCCCCCTTCATTTTTCTGTTTCTCTTTTTGGAAGCCATGCACTGAAGACGAGCACATTCAAACGCCAATATGTGTGCAAAGGAAACCCCAACGTCACCGCACATGCCCCAGGGCAGGTGGGGCCCAGGAGAGACCTGAGAGACCTTACCTTTGCACCTCTTGGGGCAGAGCAGCCTTCAACAATCAACGACCAAGAAGTAAAAAGCAGCAGGTGCCAGGAAGGGGAAGAGCCTGGTGTCCAGGCTACCACATTCCCGGATTCAAACGTCCGGGTGTCCACGAAGTATGGCCAGACACACGGAGGCTGATAAACCAGCAGAAACTGTGGCAGACCTACCAGACAAAGACTCTGAAACGACTGTCCTAAAGAGTAAAAGGATGCGGGAAAGTCGAGAAAACCTGTATGAACCAAATGGAGATATGAGTGAAGAGCCCAGAAACCAAAAAGAAACCCAAAGGCGGCTCTGGAGCTGAGAAGTTCAGCGGAAATAAAAGGCCACCAGAGGGGTCAAAGGCAGATTTCAGCAGAAAGAAGGAAGAATCAGTGAATCTGAAATAGAACCAGGGAAACTGCTGAGTCTAAGGAAAGAAGAAAGGTTGGCGAGAAGGAAAGAAGCACAGGCTCAGGGACCCGTGCGTACCAGCAGGAGGACCAGGCTGTGCACTGCAGAAGTCCCGGGGGAAGAGGGAGCTGAGGGGCCACGAACAGTGAAGGGTCATGGATGAGAGAAAACGCCATGAGTCTGGGGACCAACAAGACCGTGAACCCCAAGAAACAGTGGGCACCAAGCAGAAGAACTCCGAGACCCACCTGGAGCACTGGGTGATGAAGCTCAAAAGACAGGGGGTCTTGACAGCAGCAGGAGAGGGTGCTCGTGACAGGCAGAGGAGCCTCCCCAGTGTCACCAGCAGATTTCTTAGCACGGGTCGGAGGTCGTCAGCCGTGAGTTGACACATCCACAGGGCAGGAGGCGAACCCCCGCCCCCACGAAGCCCGTGTGCAGCATCTCCAGAGCCACCAGGCCAGACCCTCTGCAGGAAGTGCAGGGTGTGACGCAGGGACCTGGCACATGGGGACACAGGGCCCTCAGCAGAGGTCCAGACGTGGCCGTGGTGAAGGCTGGTGGAACAGAGAGCGACGGGCCTCCCGCGTAGTTTTCTATGTGCCTAAGGACTGATGTTTCTAAATGAAAATAATGTTTCTCTAACAGCTAGTGTTGTGACCTTGGTTTGCAATTCCACATTTCATTTGCTAAGCAGTTTAAGAAACAAATGCACTAAAAGCATGAGTAGTTTTGGCACAATACACGGTGAGCCTCCACATCTGCGGGTTCCACCCACACACATTTAATCAACAGCAGATTGAAAATCTTTGGAAAAAGTCATATCTGCACTGAATATTGCAGGCTTCCCCTGCTCGTCGCCATTTCCAAACAGCACAGTGTGGCCGCTGTTGACAGAGCGTGCTGTCTGCATGTGCCGGTGTTCCAGACTAGAGAGGTGAGCGGGTTCCACGTGAACACTGCAGCATGCTGTGAGAGGCCTTGACCACAGGATCCTGGGCCACTTCCCTCCGGCACTGAGGGACAGCTCTATAAAGAGGTGGTTTTGTGACATCGTATTTGAAAGGGATGGGGACAGAGCTGTTAAAGTAGCAGAGCTTTCGTATGTCACTGAAGTTCAGCTGGTATAAATTCAGCATTTCAACTTTAGGACGTTAAATGTAATCCCCATGGTAACCACAAAGAAAATAAACAATAAACAAATGTGAAGGGAATGAGAAAAGGATCTAAATGTTTCACTACCAAAATCAATTAACACAAAGGAAGATCGCAGTCGCATGCAGAAAATCAGGGACAAAAAGCCATACGGTATGTGTAAAATAAATGCCAGTGGAAGAGGTCTTTCTTCATCAGTAGTTACTTTAGATTTTGGAAGTGGACTAAACTCTCCAATCAAAAGACAGAGATTGGTAGATGGATTTTAAAAACCGTGATCAAACAGGAGACTCGCTTCAGATTCACACACTGCAGATTGGAAGGGAAGAACGACAGGGGGAGGTTTCGTGCAAATGGCCACAGAGAGCAGGACAAAGTGGACTTCAACCAGGAAAAGTCCTGCAGACCAGGAGGGCCTCAAGAGGGCCCCCTGCACGGGGAGACTGGACAGCAGCATGGGGGCAGGCACCCCCCAACTCCACCCACATGTCAGAAAGTGAAGTGCTGGCCACCCTGTGGGGGGACACTCGTGTGGAGAGCCAGACCAGAGCCCCATTGCTGGGTTCCGACCTTAGCCACCAGCTGGCTGGGGGGGGGGCACGAGGGAGCGGGGGTCCTGCAGCGGACCTGGTTCCTCCTCTCTGGGCGGGGAGAGCCACTCTCCAAGGGCTATTAAGTGAGAGGGGGCGGGTGTCCTGTGGGTCAGGGGTCTCAGAAGGTCCCTTCTGTTTTCCTGAGGGATGGTTCCTGCGCTGCACTCAGAGCTCACCCTGTGTCCCCCCCCCAGGGAGCCCTGCCTGCCCTCCACTGCAGGCCAGCAGTCCCCTTGGGGCTGCATTCTGTGTGCACAGCGTGGTGGGGTCTGTTGGCTGTCCCACCAGCAAAGACAAAGCTAATCCTGGAGATTTTGACTAAAATTGCATTCAATTGTAGATTCAGTTAGAAATAACTGGTTTTGTTTTTTTGTTTTTGGGTACTGGGGACTGAACCCAGGAGTGCTTAACCACTGAGCTACACACCCCTAGCCTTTTTATTTTTATTTTGAGGCAGAGTCTTCCTAAGTTGCCCAGGGTGGCCTCAAACTTGCAATCCTCCTGCCTCAGCAGCCGTAATTGCTAGGATCACAGGCACGCTCCACACACCCAACTGGGTTAGAAATAACTGATTTTCTTAATATCTGTTTAAGATATATGGACAATTTCTTATTCAAAAGCCAGATTTACATTTTTCTTTTTTTTTTTTTTAAACAGAGAGGGAGAGAGAGAATTTTAACATTTATTTTTTAGTTTTCGGCGGACACAACATCTTTGTTTGTATGTGGTGCTGAGGATCGAACCCGGGCCGCACGCCTGCCAGGCGAGCGCGCTACCGCTTGAGCCACATCCCCAGCCCCAAGATTTACATTTTCTAATGTATTCCTCAGGGGAAAAAAAATCCACATTTTCCCTCCACCTGGATGTGTTGTTGTTTTTAAAAAAAAAAAAAAAAACATTTATTTTTTACGTGTAGATGGACACAACACAATGCCTTTTTTTATGTGGTGCTGAGGATGGAACCTGGGTCCCACCCGGGCTAGGGGAGCGCTGTACCGCTGAGCCACAGTCCCAGCCCCCGTCTGGATGCGTTTAAGCGTCCTCTTTGTGGTGAAGCCTGTCTTCTCCCCGGCGTATGCCGTATTTCCCGTAACGTTTTCTGCTGCTCCCACTGATGGAAGCAGATCAGTAGCTTCTGGGCCCTCGGTCTCTTCGTGGGGAGTCCAGGGGCCGAGTGGGTGGTCTGGCTGAGGATCTCCCAAGAGGTGCAGGTGTGCAGTCAGGACCGAGGGCTTTGTTTCCGGGCGCCCCCCTGTGGCTGCCGGCTGCAGAGCTGGGTCTCCAGGCATCTGTGTGAGGGGCAGCCCCGGGGGGGCCCCAGACCAAGTGTCTTCCACGGCCTGGGGCCCGCGCCACCCTCTCTCTGCTCTGCTGGTCTCCGGCAGCTGCAGGAGTGCTGAGGGCGTCGGGCCCCACCGGGCACCGGGGTGGCCTGCCTCTGTGCGACTGGGGTCTCCTCAGGGGTCTCCTGTGCCTCTGTCTCTGCCACCCAGTCTCTGTCCACCCCAGAGCCAGGCCTGCGCTCCCACAGGAGGCCGCGCTGGCCCGTGGCCTCCCCCACAGCTGCCCCTGCGTCCCTTCCTCCATCTCACGCCAGGCTCTGTCCTGCGGCCTCGGCCCCCGCTGCCCCCTTCCCTGAGCCCGGGGACGGTTCAGCCGTCTCTGGTGCCAAGCCTGTCACTCACAGTCCCCACTTTTCCAGCTGGGATGGTCTGAAGACCAGTCCGGAAGTGCCTCTCGGCCTCAGCAGCTTTCTGGAATTTAAGTTGGAGAGTCCATCTCTTAACGGTGTTAGTGCCCCTTCTCCAGTGGTCTCCCATGGGGAAGGACTGTCCTCAGCCTGCTGGGAGGGGACAAGGGCTACAGGCGGCTGGACAGCCTGGTGACAGTCCTTCACTGTGTCCTCCCAGCCCTCACCTCTGGCGCAGCCAGGGGCTGGGCCCTGGGTCATCCCATCCACATGGAGGGAGGGGGCAGTACAGCCCCTCGGGGGCCCCGGCAGCTCCACCCCTCCCAGCGTCACAGCCTGTGACAACCTTGGTGACGGTGGAACACAGACCTCTCCACACCTCCTTGAATCAGCATCTCAAACAGTCCTCGAGCCTGTGCAGCTGGGTGCTCTGGGGATGACAGGCCCACGGGGACAGAGGGGCCAACTCTGGCCTCCCGCGTTCAGACCCAGCCACTGGACACCAGGGAGTGTGCTCTGAGAGGCCCCCGGCTGTTAGGTACCCACAGAGAGCCAGACTAGCGGTGGCCATGTACAACGCGGATGGGGCCAGAGGCAGAGGGACTCCAGGGACACACGTGGGGCTGGGAACTGCCTCCGGTGTGAGGCCAGCAGCCTCCCCCGGAGCGTGTGGGTGGGAGATGCTGGCCGCTGGTGTTTTGATTCGGCTACCTAGGGGCTTGGCTCCCGAGGGCAGGGAGGGTCTCCATCATCCAGATCCCACCCAGAACTGAGCCCAGGTGTGCCCTCTGCAAGTCTGCAGCCCCACAGGCAGTGGGGGAGGCCCAGCTGCCCAGCCCAGGCCTGGGCCTCTGCCCCCGGGAGGTGCTGACCCGTGGTGTGCGTCAGCACAGGAGGGCTGTGACTTGTGGTGGGTGCCATCTGCACAGCCCTCCTCCTGTTGCAGGACCCCAGGGCCCACGACCGCTGCCAAGATGCTCCAGGGCCCCTTCTCCGTGCTCCTGCTCGGGGGGCTCCTGGGGGTCCTCCAGGCCCAGCAGCAGGAGGTCATCTCGGGGGGCACTTCTGAGCGGAACAACAACTGCCCAGGTACCAGGGGTGGCTGGGACCCTGGGACGTGGGTGGTGAGCACAGGGCACTGGCAGGCCCGGGTGGCAGCCTTTGCTGGCTGGCCTGATGGGTCCCTGCCCCCCAGAGAAGGCCGACTGCCCCGTCAACGTGTACTTCGTGCTGGACACCTCGGAGAGCGTGACCATGCAGTCCCCCACGGACAGCCTGCTCTACCACATGCAGCAGTTTGTGCCGCAGTTCATCAGCCAGCTGCAGAACGAGTTCTACCTGGACCAGGTGGCCCTGAGTTGGCGCTACGGTGGCCTGCACTTCTCGGACCAGGTGGAGGTGTTCAGCCCGCCAGGCAGTGACCGGGCCTCCTTCACCAAGAGCCTGCAGAACATCCGCTCCTTCCGCCGGGGTACCTTCACTGACTGCGCGCTGGCCAACATGACCCAGGAGATCCGGCAGCATGTGGGCCGCGGTGTGGTCAACTTCGCTGTGGTCATCACCGATGGCCACGTCACCGGCAGCCCATGTGGGGGCATCAAGCTGCAGGCTGAGCGGGCCCGCGAGGAGGGCATCCGGCTCTTTGCTGTGGCCCCCAACAGGAACCTGA
Source organism: Marmota marmota marmota (assembly GCF_001458135.2). Classification (NCBI taxonomy): domain Eukaryota; kingdom Metazoa; phylum Chordata; class Mammalia; order Rodentia; family Sciuridae; genus Marmota; species Marmota marmota. The sequence goes on from NW_025999968.1 coordinate 63,655,959, forward strand.
ATGAGCAGGGCCTTCGGGATATCGCCAGCGCCCCCCACGAGCTCTACCGCAACAACTATGCCACCATGCGGCCCGAGTCCACCGAGATCGACCAGGACACCATCAACCGCATTATCAAGGTCATGGTACGCAGCGCCAGGCCGGGGCTGCCCAGAGGCCTCAGACCTGTGCGGGCAGGCCTCAGTATACCCCTATGTGTGTGAGGACCCTGAGGGAGGTGAGGCCCCGGCAGGCCTGAGTCCTGGGTCTGCAGTCTAGACTCAGGCACAACGTGTACCCCAGACTGCGGCTGACCAGGTCTCTCTCTCTCTCTCCCGCAGAAACACGAAGCCTATGGAGAGGTGAGTGACACTTCCCAGCCCCCCAGCCCTGGCCACTTCATGCTCTGGGTCTCTGAGCTGCGGACCTAGCAGGGAGGACCACACCTGCACTCTAGCCCTTGGGGACTGGAGCAGAGGAAGAAGGGGGCATCATGCACCGTGGGCCACAGACACCTGAGTCTGGAGGGAGGACTCGGGGCCCAGCCAGACCACTTCAGCCCCGGGGGTCTGCCATAGGCATCGACTCAGCACAGTCAGCCTGGGCGCCGAGAGTCCTGCCCACAGCTGGCAGGCTGTGTCCAGCCCAGACTGGGAGCCCCAGCCACCTGCCAGGTCAGGAGGAGGCAGGCAGCAGTGTGCCCGCTGGGGCCTGCAGCTGCAAGTGGCCTGTACATCCCCCCATGTCTGTGTGGCCTCAGCTCCGGCTCCCAGGAAAGGGAGCAGGCATCTGAGGTCACCGCCTGTCCCCAGAACAGCTGCAAGCACAGTGGGTGTGGTCCCTGCCTACAGATGGTGCTTAGCCAGTGCCCACTGCTCTTTAATACTTGTGACTGCCCATCGTGGCTGAACTCGGCCTCGCTTTTCCCACCCTGGCCTGGAAGCCTCTCTGGAAGCCCGCGTCTTTCCCTCCATCCTGGCCCAGATCCCAGGCGGCTTGTCCCACCTGCTTGACCCACTGTCCCCCACCTTCTCATTCCAGTGCTACAAGGTGAGCTGTCTGGAGATCCCTGGACCACCAGGCCCCAAGGGCTACCGTGGACAGAAGGTGAGCTGCCCGAATGGCTCAGGGGGACACACCTCCGAACCTGTCTGAACTCCACCTTGGAGGCCAGCCATGCTGTGGACGGTCTCAACACTTCCAACCTGGGAAAAAATGAGATTTTGAGAAAAGTAGGAACTTCTTAAAAACCTTTAAGATATGCTGTTGAGGCTGGGGTTGTGGCTCAGCAGTAGAGCGTTTGCCTAGCACTTGCGAGGCCCTGGGTTCGATCCTCAGCACCACATAAGAATAAATAAGTAGAATAAAGGTATTGAGTCCAAGATGTGCTGTTGGAATACTTCTGCGAGTAAGCAAGCTCACTGAGATCAGGCTCCAGTAAGCCACATGCAGACCTTTGTACAGAACAGGACGCACGCTCCTGCCGACAGGGCTGCTGACCGCTCGGGACTGCCTCACCCCTGCCCTGCTTCCTGGCGGCAGAGGCGTGTGGGATGAGATCTCAAGCCCACTCCTAGGGTCTGTGAGAGCCACAGAAAGCTTGAGGGAACTGCCACAGGAGGAGAATGGGTGTCTAAGGAGACTCACAGGGACGCTGTCACACAGCAAGGTGACAAGTGGTGTCCAATAACCCACGTCCAGGGTCGCCTTCTCCAGGCCACAGGCCACACCCTGTCCCAGTCCTGGCAGCAAGGCCCACCTGCCCCAGCCAGGAATGAATCTGCCACTTGGGGCAGCCTTGAGCACCCAGGGGCAGTGGCCACGTCCTGATGGTGGGAGCCAGGGGACCAGAGCCCACACAGCCGAGTGGCCCCGCGAGCCGCTGCCCCTTGCCCTGCTGCCTTCCCTCCCACCGTCCTGTGGCCCCTGATTCTCCCCTCTCCCCCCTTCTTTGCCCTGATGTTAGAAGCACCTTGATAACTGGGCGCCTTAAGTTCTAAGTGGTGCGACTAAATCCCGATGCCAAGGGAATATCGCCTCTATGTGGTCTTGTGACGCTCTGAGGTGTCTGAAGTCACTTAGGGTCCTGCTCCATCACACCTTTTGGATTCTTTCAAGAGGAATCGATCTGCTGTGACTGTCCACAGGCGTGGTGGAGAACCGGGGCCCAGGGCAGGAGGGCTGCACACCAGGCTACTTGTCTGGTCTGGCATCTCGGAAAGCTGTCCATCAGGGCTCAGAAGAGAAGTCCAAACAAACCCTGGTCTGCTGTTGTCAGGACCCCTGGGGCAGCTGACCTGACTGGTGTCTCTACTCGGGGAGGGACCAGTGGCTTTCGCGTGCCAACTTGCTGATGAACTGGCTGTCCTTGACCCTGCCTCAGCTCACTCTCCCTGTTGTCTGTCTCTAGGGTGCCAAGGGCAACATGGGTGAGCCAGGAGAGCCCGGACAGAAGGGGCGACAGGTGAGTGACCCCAGCCCCGTGCCCCGGCCGTCCCCACCCCCACCCAGGACTGGTGGCGTCTCATGCTTACTCTTCTTTTTCTGCAGGGAGATCCAGGCATCGAGGGCCCCATTGGATTCCCAGGACCCAAGGCAGGTTCCCAGGGCCAGCCCAGGGCTGGGGCTGGCAGGGGCAGGGAGGGCCAGGGGACCGGGTGGTGTCTAGGGAAGACTGCCCCGTATCCTCTCCCATGTCTCTAGCCCAGCACCCCATGCCCCTGTTACCAAGAAGTAGAAGCACCTCTGTCGTGGAGGTCACCCCAGAACCAAGCTCTGGCCTGACTCCTCATCCAGCCTCCTCTGCTGAGTGTGGGTTCAGAGTCCACCCAGGTTTCCAGGTGCCGGCCGCAGCCTACCCCAACCGGCCCTTGGCTGCTAGGCTCCACCTGGCCTCTCACTGTCTCCCAACCCTGCGCCCCCCCCTAACGCGGCACCCTCTCCTTCTGCCCTCAGGGTGTTCCAGGGTTCAAAGGAGAGAAGGTAAGAGCGGAGGCTGAGCAGCCCCAGGCAGACCCCAGACCCACCTCTGTCTGCAGCCTGTGGGTCCCCCTGGGGGCAGAAGGGCTCCAGGGGAGGGGCTCTTCTGGCCTCACGGAGCCCAAGGGCTCTGACCCGCACCTAGAGGCGATGGTTCTGTGAAGCTGGAGACTCACCCCTCACTTCCTCCTGCACAGGGTGAATTTGGAGCTGACGGTCGAAAGGTGAGCTGGGCAGGGCGGGCAGGTGCCCACCTCCATGTGGCTCAGGTGGACAAGGACAGGGCTCACGGATCTCCTTTCCCTCCCTTTCCAGGGGGCTCCAGGCTTGGCCGGCAAGAATGGGACTGATGGCCAGAAGGTAAAGTGAGGGCCAGCTCACGGCTGCACTGGCTGATCACACGCACACACGGGCACTCGTGGGCACACGTACACGGTGGGGGTCACCTCACAGCTGTGCGCCCTGAGAAAGCTGTGCGGGGGCCTGGACAGCGTGGCCAGCGCACCTCCACCTGGACCCCAAGTCCCCTGACACTTGTGCTCCCCTCCTGCAGGGCCAGCTGGGCCGCATCGGACCTCCTGGCTGCAAGGGAGACCCTGGAACCCGGGTAGGCGGCTCCAGGGCCCCGTCTGCCCGCCCCCCGGACCTCAGCTCTGGGGAGCAGGGTGCCAGGCGCAGTCCTGCTTCTCCCTCCTACCCTCTCGCCCTGGCTGTCCCTGCCACAGGCCAGGGTTCAGCCAGGTCGGGGTCACCCTGTGGCAACACCCTGAGCG
>NW_025999968.1:63661690-63664511 GCF_001458135.2 Marmota marmota marmota
GGGGAAGGACTGACCCATCCTCACCCACCAGAAGAGAGCTGTTGAGGCCCCACCATCCAGGGCTAACCCCTGCAGGGCCTGGGAAAGCAGGAGTGGGACAGGTGGCCTCACACTCTGCCCCACGGAGACTCAGCAGGGGCCCAGCAGGCACCACCCATCCCCTGCTGCCATGCCTCGCGGCTCAGGCTGTGCACTGCTCAGTCCACAGTGTCCCTACTGTGGACACACCTGCCCCAGCAGCTGTCACAGCTCTCGAGGGCAGCACTGAAGTAGCCCGGTGGCAAAATCCACAACTACCTGTTCCCTCTGAGACGTGGGTAGAGGGGCTTCCTCCCAGGCCAGGGGGGTCTCCACTCACATTACCTGTGGCTTCAGTGCGACTGTGAGGCTGGTGGTTGCTGGGCTGCAGGATGAAGGATGCCCCTGTTCCAACATCACCCTGGACATTACTGGACACTGTCCTCCCAGGGGAATAAGTGACCCCTCCTCTGACCCCACCACACAGCCTCTCGGGGGGACCCAAACCTCAGTCCCCCACCAAGACCTGACTGGCCCCTGTTCCCACAGGGGGACCCTGGCCCAGAAGGGCCCCGGGGCCTGGCCGGAGAGGTCGGCAACAAAGGAACCAAGGTACGTGGGGTCCTGGGGCTGGGGGACCAAGTGCCTGGTCCCAACTGCCACCAAGTCCTGCCTGTGGTCTAGCCTGCCCTGCAGGCCAGCAGGCCCCACCTCTGCAGGAGGACATCAGGGTCTCGAGCTCACCCTCTTGCTTTGCAGGGAGACCCAGGATGGCCTGGACCCAGAGGCCCCCAGGGGGCCCTTGGGGAGCCTGGAAAGCAGGTCAGTGGCAGGACACCTGCACCCCGAGGCTCCAGTGGCCAGCTCTGTCTCCAGCCTCCTGTCCACTCTCCCTGCTGTAAAATGCTTGGGTCCCCCTGGGGGCGGCACAGGCTGCCTGCCAGTCACTGTCCCCATGGCAGCCTTGGACACTGGGACTAGGAGCTGTCCCCTAGGGTACCTCTCACCACCCCAGCCTCGGCGTCCTCCGGTCCAGAAGGGACGGTCCCAACCCTCCCCTCAGGCAGGATGGTGAGCCTGGGGCCTGGACCACCCGTGAAGAGGAGACCTTCAGATGCTGGAGGGCAGCACAGGGAGCTGGGGACAGTGTGGTCTGTGGCCACAGATGGACTGTAGGGTCAGATGACCCCGGGTACAGGTCAGTGTCAGTCACAGAGGACTATGCCAACCCTCGATTTTTTCCCTCCCTCAGGGATCTCGGGGGGACCCTGGTGATGCTGGGCCCCGCGGAGACTCAGGACAGCCAGGCCCCAAGGTGCGGCCCCCGCCAGCAGGGTGGACAGGGGCTTGGAGTGGGTGCCCAACTGGAGAGGCTGGAGGGGGCTCGGCAGGCCTGAGTGAGGCTGACGGGCGGGGGGGGGGGCTGAGGCTGACACCGTGGCATCAGCCTTGACCCCTGCAGGGGGTGGCCAGCCACTGGCTCCGCCTGGTCCAAGGGCCGCACCGCGGGTGTGTGCTTGGCAGGGGTTGGGCGAGCCCAGCCCCGCAGTGCCCCTCATCCACATCCCACGCCCCTGGGCCTGGCCCCGGGTCCATCCTCTGTTCCTTCCAACCGATCAGCCTCTTCCTGCAGGGAGACCCTGGCCGGCCTGGATTCAGCTACCCGGGACCCCGGGGAACTCCCGTGAGTGCTGGTGCGGGGCAGGGGCTGCAGGAGGGGCCGGGCTACTTGAGAGGGCCCTGCAGGCTCCCAGTGTCCCCCAGAGGTGGCCTCTCTGGAGGAGCAGGGCAGGGGAGGTGGCGCGGGTCAGAGGACGGGGTCAGCGTCACAGGCTGGCCCTGCACTGGGAGCCAAGTGGCTCAGCAGAGTGGGCCTTTGCCCCAGGGCAGTGAGCCCCTTGTGGGGTCTGAGGCAGCCCCTGTCAGGGAGAGCCCCGCCTGGGGGGAGCATCCTGGGCCAGGCCTTGGGTTCCAGCCGGGTGACCCTCTGACCTGGGTTTGCCTCACAGGGAGAAAAAGGCGAGCCCGGTCCCCGTGGCCCAGAGGTACGTGGCATCCCCGCCCATCTGGGCCTCTCTCCGTTCCCTGGGTGGAACACAGTGGTCTGCGTCCACCACAGCTGGGGGACTGCACAGGTCCTCAGGCCTCGGTGGTCATGCCCCTGCCCAAGGCCAGGCCATGCAGGGCCCGCTTAGCTTTGAGTGGTGGTAGCTGCCACGTCTGCCCCTTCCCAACCGAAAGTCAGGGCTTGCCTGAAAACCCAGAGCTGCCATCCAGCGGGCCTGAACCGTGGACATGCTTTTGCCGGGAGGAGCACATCCGAGGTCCGGGGCCCCAATGCTCCTGAAGTCTGGGGTCAGGGAGCATGGAGACTGACCTCTCTGGGCATGTGTGCCCCGTCACAGGGAGGCCGAGGGGACTTCGGCATAAAAGGAGGACCTGGGAGGAAAGGAGAGAAGGGGGAGCCCGTGAGTACCTCGTCCTGCACCCCGGCTGCCGGCCAGAGTGGGCAGAGCATTGAGGCTGACCGTGTCCTCTGAGAGCCCTCAGGAGGACCCAGCTCACCTGGCACCAGAGCCCACCATCCCACCCTTGAAGAGGACCACCTGGCTCAGAGGCCTCTCCTCTCCCCCTGCCCCCAGCCTTGCGCCCATGGTCACCCGAGCCTCTTCCTTAGCAGAGTGTCCTCAGTGTCTTCATGTTCTTAGTGCTGGCCGGACTCCCAGCAGGGAATGTGGATGGGCAGAGAGGGATTGGACACAAGTCCCAGCACAGAAAATGGCGGACAGCAAACAGGGAGTGA
>NW_025999968.1:63667688-63719601 GCF_001458135.2 Marmota marmota marmota
GTGGGAAGACAGGTGAGCAGGTAGGTGGGTGGGTAGGAAGACAGGTGAGCAGGTGGGTGGGTGGACAGGTGGGTGAGTGGGTGAGTAGACAGATGGTGGGTGGAAAGGTGAGCAGGAGGATGATGGGTGGGTGGATGGTGGATGCGTGGATGAGTGGAAGCTTTGGGTTTGAGGATGAGGGTGAGTCAGGTCTTGGGGTGAGCAGAGCATGGGTAGCCTGAGCTGTTTCGGCTGCTGTCTTTCGAGCTCTTCTGTGGCCTATGGGCCCCCTGCCCCTCTGGCAGGCCAGGCTCTGAGGCATTCCTAGGGTGTGGCCCAGCCGCCCGATTCCTGATGCCCACCCTACCCCAGGCGGGGACTATGGGGTGGGGGGCAAGACTCCTTTGGGGTGTTTGCTGAGCCTGCCTGCCCTGTTCCTTCTCAGGCAGATCCTGGTCCCCCTGGTGAGCCAGGCCCCCGGGGGCCCAGAGGAGTCCCAGGACCTGAGGTAGGCCATCTCTGTCCCTTTACCCCTCGGTCCCCAGCCCCTGCACAAGCCAGGTCAGTGCCTACCTGGCTTGTCGCTCTGTCTGCCCCTGGTGTGTGCGGCCCTGTCTGCAAGGGGCAGTGGCATCAGGAGTCAGCACCCTGCCCAGCCCCGGGCCTCAGGTCTCACTTCACTGTCCCTCCTCCAGGGTGAGCCCGGCCCCCCCGGAGACCCAGGCCTCACGGTAGGTGTCACCTGGGGTGGTGGGATCCACATCCTCCCTCCCAAAAATGAGAGGGGCAGTGAGTGCAGGGGCGTGGGCTGGGTGCTGTGGGGGCAGGTGGATGCAGGCTCTCTCCCTGGGGAGGCTCCCGGGGCCTGGAGGGCCCGCCTGCCCTGGACACGGCCGTGCTCTGCTGCAGGAGTGTGATGTCATGACCTACGTGAGGGAGACCTGTGGCTGCTGTGGTGAGTCGGCATGGCCCAGGGGAGCCGGCGGGGTCCTGGGGTTTCTCACGGCACCCACTGTTGACCCTGCCATCCCCCAGACTGCGAGAAGCGCTGTGGGCCCCTGGACGTGGTCTTCGTCATCGACAGCTCAGAGAGCATCGGCTACACCAACTTCACCCTGGAGAAGAACTTTGTCATTAATGTGGTCAACAGGCTGGGGGCCATGGCCAAGGACCCCAAGTCAGAGACCGGTCAGTGAGGGCAGGGCAGAGGCCGGGCAGGACAGCTGGAAGTGGCGGGAGGCTCTCTTCCCAGGCTGGCCGGCCATAGAGGGGCCTGGGCAGGTCACTGGCCACACTCACACTTGCCCCCACAGGGACCCGCGTGGGCGTGGTGCAGTACAGCCACGAGGGCACTTTCGAGGCCATCCAGCTGGACGACGAGCGCATCAACTCCCTGTCCAGCTTCAAGGAGGCCGTCAAGAACCTGGAGTGGATTGCGGGCGGCACCTGGACACCGTCAGCCCTCAAGTTCGCCTACAACAAGCTCATCAAGGACAGCCGCCGCCACAAGACCCGCGTGTTCGCTGTGGTCATCACGGATGGGCGCCATGACCCACGGGACGACGACCTGAACCTACGGGCGCTATGCACGGGTGACGTTACCGTGACGGCCATCGGCATTGGTGACATGTTCCACGAGCGCCACGAGAGCGAGAACCTGTACTCCATTGCCTGTGACAAGCCGCAGCAGGTGCGCAACATGACCCTCTTCTCTGACCTGGTGGCCGAGCGCTTCATCGACGACATGGCGGACGTCCTCTGCCCTGGTGAGCTGCTGCCCAGCCCCTTCCAGCAGGTCCAGAGCAGCCTGGCTGTGGCTGACCCACACCTGTCTCTCCCTCTCTTGCAGACCCCCAGATCGTGTGCCCGGAGCTTCCCTGCCAAACAGGTGACGCAGGCGCCCCCCAACCCAGAGTAGCAGAGTGGTGCCTCCTCTCCCGCAGCAGGGTGGGCAGAGGGCTGGACGGCCTGGGCAGGCTGCTGCGGAGGCACCGCCTGGGACCCCAGGCCCAGCCCAGCCAGGAGGGGGTGTGTTGGGGTGGCTCCAGGATGCAGGATGACCTGGTGACACCCCAGGCACTGCTGGCGTGGGTGCTGTTGGCCTGGCTCTGCAGTGGGTCAGCCTCTGGGGTCAGCAGTGTTTCAGGGTGGAGGGTCCCTGGCACCACCAGAGCATGGGCAGGCACAGCTCCTAGGAGACACATTTGCTGCCACCTCCATGGCCACTGCTGCAGGGTGGTTGGGCGAGGAGGAAGAGGACAAGATGGGATGGGGTAGCCAGAGCGGCCAATGAAGAGGGAGGAGGAGGGAGAGAGGACAGGGTTGAGGTAGAAGGCTTGTCTCCTTGGGGGTCTGCCGTTGCCCAGGGCAAGGGGGCACGGAGAGGTGCTTCAGGCCCTCGGGTGAGCCCTATCCCCTCCAGGAGGGGGACCCCAGGCTACACTGGGATCTCGGGCCACCATGGAGATGGAGGGTCACCAGCAGCCATCTCTGTGGCCTCTGCCTCTGGAACTCAGTGCTCCTCGGCTGTCTGAGCTGAGGTGCCCACCCACCCTGGAAGGACAGGGAAATGAGTCGGGCCTCACACTTGCTGGGACAGAGGGCATGGCCAAGGACACACTGCCCAGGCCTTGCCCTTGGTGTGACTGTGGGGCTCGGCGCTACCCAGAGACCCCAGGGCTGGCAGGAGAGCATCAGTCCTGGTCTCTGCTGGGCGAGACCCCCAGCTAGACCCCAGCTCCAGCCCTGTCAGGTATGTGGGGAGCAGTGCCCTCAGTGGGCAGCTGGCGCCCAGATGGCCTGGGTGAGGTCCAGACCAGCGGGGTCTGCACAGAGGAGGCTGATGCCACACCCAGCCTGTGGGCAGCTGGACCCCTGGGCACAGGAGCCAAGCCTTGGCCTTGGCCGGGTCCCAGCGTTCTCACCTGGCCCCTGGTTGAGGCTGGGAGCTTTGGGTTCCCGCAGAGCATGCTGGCAGTAGGTGTCCGCAGGTCTTCCTGAAGCTCCTGGCCCACTGGGGTTTCAGGGAGGAGATACTGGACCTACCGCCGGCTTGTCCTGCATCTGTCGAGTGGCTGTGGGCTTCCTCTGACCCTCAGCTCAGCCGGCCTGCTGCAGTCCGCTTGCTGCTATGGTAGATGCAGCTGTGCATGGCCTGCTGGTGTCGCATCCAGGGCCTGGCTGTGCTCAGGAGTGGCGTGGCCTCAGGGTGCAGGACATGGCTCTGGGAAGGTGACAGAGGACCTGGGGGAAATGAGGACCTCTGACACTCTCGCCCCCACTCCCCTGAAGCCTCAGGACCCTACGTGAATGGAGTGGCCCCTAGGAGATCCTCCCTCCTTCCGGGCCTCCTGATCCCTCTGCAGAGTTTACAAAGCTCCACCCCCCTCCTTTTTGGCCTTTTGAAACTCAAGTAAGTGAGTGTGGTGACCATGAGGAGCTCACCTGCCCTCAGATGTCCTGTGGGTCCTTGTGGGCACCTCCCATATGAACACCGCACCAGTGGACACCACCAGCTCAGGCCCAGCCCTGACCTTCTGGGTCAAACAGCCCAGCCACCCTGGGCCGATACTAGGCAGGGGCTGGTTGTGACTGTGTCAGGCTGCAGAGGCTGTCAGCAGGACAAGCCAGGCACAGGCTTAAGCCTCTGAGAACGAGGTGGCCTGGTAATGACCACAGTGGTGGAAACCGGCATAGCGACTTCTAGAGCTAGAGGGTGCAGGGCCAAGGACTGAGGGGGCTGTAACTGGCCGCCTGCATTTGCCCATGACTACAGTCTGACCCCAGGGCAGGAGCCAGTTAGACCAAGATGCCCACCAGAGTCAGGCCTCCCCTCAAGCAGGCATGGGGAGCCAGAGAGATGGAGAAAGAGGGAAGGAGAGAGAGAGGATGGGGTTAGGTAGAAGGCTTGTCTCCTGGGGGTCCCTGGGTCCTGGAAGACAGTGTGGCTGGTGGACAGACCACAGCTCACATCTGAGAGGGCTGGACTGGTTAGGGCTGCAGGCCTCCCTGGGCACTTCAGGGAAGGGTCTCCTGGGGAACCGTGCGGTTCTGCTCACGTCCCAGCCCAGGCCTGGGGGCAGCCGCTGTGTTGATGGTCTCCTGGCAGGGCAGATGGCTGCCGCTGGCCTGCTGTCCCGCCGCCTCGGGGCCAAAGGCCACCACTCCCAACTGCACCTCCTGGCCACTCCTCTTCCTGGGCCTCGTCTCTGCTGCCGCTTTGGTCCTGACTCTGCTTTCTGCAGAGAGGCCCGAGGAGGGGCTGGAGGCCCACTCACACCCACCCCTGGCCCTTAAAGTGCTCTATGGACGCTCCCTTGCAGATGGAGCGCGGCCTGGCGGCGAGCCCCCGGTCACCTTCCTCCGCACGGAAGAGGGCCCAGACCCCACCTTCCCCAGGACCATCCCCCTGATCCAGCAGTTGCTAAACACCACCAAGGCCACACAGGACCCGGCCTCCTACTCCCAGCTGGTGGCCGTGATGGTCTACACCGCAGAGCGGGCCAAGTTCGCCACAGGGGTCGAGCGGCAGGACTGGATGCAGCTGTTCATTGACACCTTTAAGCTGGTGCACAGGGACATCACTGGGGACCCTGAGACGGCACTGGCGCTCTGCTGAGGCACAGGGCCACGTGTGCAGAGAGGCTGGAGCTGCCCCCACTCCGCTCCTTAGCTTCGGGGCCTGCCTTTCACAAACCGAGGGCTTCAGATGCACCGTGGCCCCACGGTCTGGAGGCCAGAATGGAGGCGTCTCCAGGGCCACATTCCCTCCAGAGGCGCCACCGGGGCCTTCCTGCTCTTCAGCTGGGTTCCGCCAACCTCGGCTCCTGGACCCTTCACTCCAGCCTCACCTGGCTTCCCATGGCCCTCCGCTGCCTGTGTCCTCTCCTTGCCTTCAAGGACAATGGTCTTTGAATTAAGGCCTACCCTAAATCCAGGTGGTGCCCATCTCAAGCTCCTTAACCCAGCGCTGTCCTTCTTTGCCACATAAAGTGACCCTTACCTCTTGGGGGTGAGAACGGGTCCTCATTTGGGGGACCATTATTCAGCCCACTACACCGCCATTCCGCTGAGCTGCCCCAGGGTGTAGGTGAGAGAGGCGTGCGGTCAGCGCCCAGCGATGTCTTCTTCACTGGGTCCCAGTGTCTGGTCTACCCTGGTCTCAGATTTGGGCAGTGACCCTGAGTTTAGTGACGCTGGGTATTCTTGGCCCACAGGTGACCAGGACTGGGTGGCAGTGGCTCTTTGGGGAGCCGGGCAGTCCTGCAGCCCTGATACATTTGAGCCAGCCCTGAGGTCACACCACGTGTTTGACCTGCAGGCACCCCAGCTAACCTCTGGGTGCCTGAGACACTCCTGGTGCCTGTCCACCCTTGGCAAGGCATTGCTGCCCTCAGGCGCCTCGGCCGGACCTGTAGGGTACTCTGCTGATGTGACAGCCTTCCCTAGGGAGCACGGTGGAGCGTCGCTGCCCCCAGGCAGGCCTAGGCAGGGGCTCTGAGCAAGCCCCAGGAGCCCTCCTTCTGCCCTGGGCATCCCTCCTGCTGTGGGGGTGGTGGGCAGGACTGGGAGGTGCAGAGGCTGCCAAAGTCTCAAGACTGCTGACTGCTGTGCACCTCTTCCTGCCCCAGAGATGTTGCCCCAGAGAGAAGCCACTTGCTGCTTGTCTGTCTCTGTGTTTGTGGTGACGACTGTGAGGAAGTTTGTCAGTTTTGAGGGCTTTGACACTCCTGGCCACTCCCCGGGTCCTCTGATCGAGTGCCAGGGGTGGTCTGCACTAGAATAACGGCGTCATTACTGAGCTCATGGAAAAGACCATGCCCGGTACTCAGTTGTGGCGCGGGGGTGGGGGGCGGTCCACCTCAGAAACGAGACATAAAGCTGAGCCTTGTGAAGAGGAGCTCTGAGGCCAGGTGGAACTGAGCTGGCCTCCGTGGGCAGAGCCGTGCACACCCGTGGGTGTGTGAGGTCCTGGGTCTTGAGCCTCTAGGGTCCTGGTGGACTCCCTGATGGCATCAAGGGGGGGACCAGCCAATCCATGGCCCCTTCCAAGGCGAGGAGCTTGGCACAGTCCCTGGTGCACAGACAGAGGGGTCCCAGCGCATGGGCTCGGACACCCTGGAGGTAGTCACCCATGCTGCCCTTGTGTCCAGAGCTGGTGGATGGTCACACAGGGGGCGTCTTGGCAGCAGTGTGTCTCCGAGAAGCCACACCTGAGCTCGCTGCAGCAAGCCCAAGGGACACGGGCTCCTGACCTGGGACACATGTGGCCTAGCCAGTTCCAGATTGCTCAGGGCGGGTGGGCAGCTCTGAGGTGGTCAGGGCCAGGGGTCCCACGGGATGGTGTCCATTTTCCGACCCAGAAGGGCCTAGAGGTGCTGGCCCTGGCAGTGCACAGTGGGAGGCCCCTCTGGCTCCAGGTTTGGGAGTGTTCCTGGCAGGAGGACATGCTTCTCCCTGACAGAGCCTGGGCCAAGGACCCACACCTGGCTGACCTGCTGGGACCCCAGTAATGGCCAGGGTGAGGCCCCAAGGCCCACAGTTCAGGGCACTCTGGACAGAAAGCACAGAGGGAATGTCCCGCCCGCCCCCACGGCCGGCCCCATCTCCTGTCTCCCCCACAGAGCTGTACGTGGCACAGTGTACGCAGCGGCCAGTGGACATCGTCTTCCTGCTGGACGGCTCTGAGCGGCTGGGAGAGCAGAACTTCCACAAGGCACGTGGCTTCGTGGAAGAGGTGTCCCGGCGCCTGACGCTAGCCCGGAGGGAGGACGACCCCCTCAATGCCCGTGTGGCCTTGGTGCAGTACGGCGGCCAGCAGGAGCAGCAGGTGGCCTTCCCGCTGACCTCCAACCTGACGGTCATCCACGAGGCTCTGCAGGACCTCCGCTACCTCAACTCCTTCTCCCACGTGGGCACAGGCATCGTGCACGCCATCAACACTGTGGTGCGGGGCGCGCAGGGCGGGGCGCGGCGCCACGCGGAGCTGTCCTTCGTGTTCCTCACCGACGGCGTCACCGGCAACGCCAGCCTGGAGGAGTCCGTGCACTCCATGCGCAAGCAGAACGTGGTGCCCACCGTGGTGGCCGTGGGCAGCGATGTGGACATGGACGTGCTGCACAAGATCAGCCTGGGCGACAGGGCGGCCATCTTCCGGGAGAAGGACTTTGACAGCCTGGTGCAGCCTGGCTTCTTCGACAGGTTCATCCGCTGGATCTGTTAGCACTGCCAGCGCCAGCCCACCTGTCCTCTCCGGCCACGGTGCTACTCAGACCGCAGTCCCCAGGGGAGCTGGACTGCTTGCTGGAGGCCTCTCCCACCGGCCAGAGCCCCTTCTCCCAAGGAGGTCGGGATGGGAGGACCTCTGGCCCCAGGCCCTTGCCCACTTGCAGCTCCCAGGCCCCTCCTGTCTATCTGTCCTGCGCACACCTTGCCCTCAAGGCCTCCGCCAGCCCAGAGGCTCCCTCTAGTCCAATGACTGCCTCTCAGTCTCCCTGCCTCCCCTCCCCTTCCAAGAGCTTTCTTCCAGCCCTGCCAGGGCCTGGTCACCACCTGCCCACAACCCCTGAGCTCATGAGCTCACCCGAGAGTCCCTGTCCATGAACCCATGTCCAATAAAGGCTTTGGACCCCGTGCTGCTGCCATCCCCCAGTGTCTGTGCCTGCTGGCCCCACCCAGGTATGTGCTACACCTTCGGGGCTTCTTCCAGGCCCTGAGACTACACTGTGCACACACCCAACAGGCACCGTGTCCAGGGACTGCCACAGGCACTGGCCACATGTTCCATCCCCAAGCCACCAGCCTCAGCGAGACTGCGCCCTGCCACTTGGCACTAGGTTGACCTCTCCCGGCTCCAAGCCAGGACAGGGGGCTCCAGACACCCACGGTTTGAGGAGGGCAAGCTATGGGTGGACAAGAGGAGGTGGGCAGCAGGTGATGGCCAGACAGACGTGCAGTTTGGGTGATTTGGGATATTTCAGACTCCAGGTCTCTCATTCATCCCCCGGGAGGTTCCATAGGGAACCATCAGTTTGCACAAGAGACGACCACATCCCACCCCTAAGCATGACATCCAAATCCACTCACGGGCAGCCCAAGTCGTCACCGGCCAGCACCACTCCACACCCCCCACCAAGCACCCGGCCAGCATACCCCTGGCAGCAGTGTGCTTGCCAGCAGCACAATGCTCATCACCAGTGGACCCCAGCAAGGCAGCTCCTGGGTCTCCCTCCAAGTCACACCTCCCTACCAGACCCACCGCCACCTTCCTGCGCAGCACCCCTCCTACGTCCCTGAGAACACCACATCCCAGCCAGGCCCCTCCTCCAGGAACATGCCAGTGGCCATCCCAGTGCCTTCTGGCCACACCAGGTCCCTCACCAACAGCCTATCAACCTACCCAGCTAAGCTCCACTGACCTCTGTGGCTGGCCCAGACCCCTGACCCTGGTCCCCACCACAGCTTCCTCATCACCTCCCCCAGCCTCCCCCACCCTCCCCTGACTCACCTCCCCCACAGATGTCCCCAGCCAACCTCCCTCACTGACTGCCCCACTGACCTCCCCATCAGCCTCCCCCACGGCCACCCTCGCCGGCTTCTCTGCACCCATACCTGCACCTGCTCACCACATCTCCAGTCACAGCTCCCTCGCTACCAGGTCTCCCTTGTCCCCACGCTCGTGTGCCTCAGACCTCTGCGGGGGTGGCTGGGTAGCACGTGGCCTGGACATGCACAGCCCTGGGCCAAGCTCTCCCTGCTGGAGCAGGCTCACAGGAATATCCCCACTCCCAGGGGCCCAGCTTCCTGGCACCTCTGCCGTCACCTCTCCCTCCACAGTGGGGGCAGCCCGGGCCTCACGCTGTGGGGCCACCGCTTCTGCTGCCTGTGCCGCCAGCCCTCCCATGCGCCTGCCACATGATGGGAGGACGGCTGGTCACCCAGCCGGGGCTCTCCTGCAGCCCAGGCCCTGCTCAGACTTCAGGTCAGAGCCTGAGAAGTAGCAAAGCTGTAGGGACAGAGATGACACCAAGGAATCATCAGGAAGCAGACTCACTTGGCTGCACCCGGCTTCAGAGGGGAAAACAGCTCTCACTGTGATCCCTCAATCCCCCTGCACCCCGAGTTCAGGAAGTTCCAGAACTTCATACGCAGTGCACAGGGGGAGGGTCAGAGGTCCACGGTCCACAGAAGTCCACATGCAACAGGATCCTTCCCTCTTTTCGGTTCCCAGCTCAGGCCAAGTCTTACAGAGACAACCCCAGGGATGCTCTCTCTCCTTTCTCTGTGGATGTCAGTGCCTGGGAAAGAGAGCGCTTTTGTTTTGTTTTTTGTCTCGCCAGGTGCCCTTCAAGGACTCCACTCTGAAATGCAAGTCCCTCAGTGGACCTCAGGTCAGTGTTTCTCATCCTGCTGTGTCTCCACAGGTGGTGGGGGTCTCTAGAGAAGCTTAACTCGGATTTTCTGTGGAGGAGGGGCTGCCACTACAGCAAAAGCAGCTTGGTGGGAAGGCCCACCCCAGCCTCTGCTGGGTCTGCTCTCCGAGGCCAGTCCTGAGCCCAGTCCCTGAGCCCCTTCTGTGCAGCCCCTGAGGAAGCCTCAGAGGTTCAGGTCAGGGGAGCCAGGACAGGCAGGCTCTCCTGCTCTGCCTGCCGTCAGCACCAGACCTCAGGGGAATGGAGGCTTGAGTTAATGGATCCTCATCTGGCATCCCAGAGCCCCCAAGGCCCCAAATGTCCCCTCCTCATGGGACCCACGTTTGAGCCTGGAGCTCCCACCTAGAGGTGATGAAGGGCCCTTGGGCTGTGGTGAGGTTCTGGCAGCCCCTGCACCCCCAGCCACAAACAGCCCCTGCAAATTCCAAACCAGTGACAGGCATTCCCGTGTGCAGGGAAGTAGTCTTCCCAGCCCCCAGCGCTGGACACAGGCCCTTCCCTGGGGCAGGCGCAACATCTGCCTTCCTGAACCTGGGGCCAAGTCAGCATGGCCACGTGTTTCCCAGGCACTTTCCCCAGGGAGCCCACGGCTGGAAGGAGCCAGCAACCCACAAAGCCACCTCCCTCCTCTCACAGGAGGCCCTGCAGCCTGGCCCTGCAGCTCCTGCCCAGATCTCCCAGCACCCAAGTGCCAGAGGCACCCTGTCCCTGAAGGTCCTGTCCCCCACAGTCACTCAGACAAGGAACAGGTGGAGAAAGTCACAGTGGAGCACCCCGTGGGGTCTGGTGGATCCAAAAAGGCAGCTCATGTGCCCCGCTGCCCAGCATGCCAGGCCCTCCTGACCCAGGAATAGGAGGGGAAGGTGGCCCTGACGAGGCAGGCCCCTCCACATTCCATGCATCCCCCATGTGCAGGCTCCACTTCTGCCCTGGCCCCTCTTCCTGGCAGCAGCAGACAGACCCATGGTCACTGTGCTCAGCCTACAGCTGTTCAGGGATGTGGCCTGAGAGAGACCAGAGGCCAAAGGCTAGAAACTGAGACCAGGACCTGCAGCCACGGTGCCCAGAGAGTGCACCCAAGAGTGGAAACCCCTGGGTCTCTGTGGGGACAGCAGGAGCCCTGGGAGACACAGGGCCAATGAGGACTCATGGTCTAGTGGGAGCCTCATGGGACAAGTGGGGCCTGGGGGCAGTGGGGAGCCCTGGGGACAGTAGGAGTTATGACCCTGGTTACTCACCCTACAAGGCCCTCTGTGAGCATCTGGGCTGACCAGTCCCCTCCTGCCTAGACAGGGCACAGAGGGCCCTGGGGCAGCCGGCGTGAAGGCCTAGGTGTGCCCACTGAGGTCTAGGGTCAGGTTCCCATGCCCTTTCCTGGCTGAGGCTTGCTCGGTGCCCTGTCCCTTGGCCACGGGGTGACCCTAATTTGAGACTTCAGCCTGGCCCTGGCCTAGCCCATTGTGCTGGGGCACCCCACCCTAAGATCCTGTGGGGTAGAAGCCTAGGGGGTATGTGCATCTCTAATGATGGCACACACCCTCAGGAGTCTTCAAGGGCTGACCACTGGACATTGCCAGCAACAGGCCTGACCCGGCAACCTGCCTGGCAGCCCCCACATCACGAGGGTCAGGGCCCATGGCACCCACTCTCCCCAGGTAGAGGAGACGAAGGACAGGTGTGGTGCCTTGTGGTCTCCACTCCACTCGGCCCTCGTGGGCACCACGTCCCCCAGAGGAGGCCACATGCCAGAGGGAAGCAGATCCACTCCCGAGACAGAAAAAATACCGAGTCTCAAAAGAGAAGCGAGCGAGGGGTGCATGAAGGCAGGGCCAGAACTGTGGCAAGACAGAAAAGACCCTCAGAGGGAGGATGGGAGGGAGCTGCCCTGGCCCACACTGGTCCAGCCCTGGCCGCCTGCCCCCTGGGGACACTGGCCCCTGGGCCAGGGCCTCGCTGCTACTTCCCCAAGAGAATCCTTCTGTCTGTGACTCCCTGCATCCTGCTGTCTGTGACTCCCTGCATCCTGCTGTCTCTGACTCCCTGAATCCTGCTGCCTCTGACTCCCTGAATCCTGCTGTCTCTGACTCCCTGAATCCTGCTGTCTCTGACTCCCTGAATCCTGCTGTCTCTGACTCCCTGAATCCTGCTGTCTCTGACTCCCTGAATCCTGCTGTCTCTGACTCCCTGAATCCTGCTGTCTCTGACTCCCTGAATCCTGCTGTCTCTGACTCCCTGAATCCTGCTGTCTCTGACTCCCTGAATCCTGCTGTCTCTGACTCCCTGAATCCTGCTGTCTCTGACTCCCTGAATCCTGCTGTCTCTGACTCCCTGAATCCTGCTGTCTCTGACTCCCTGAATCCTGCTGTCTCTGACTCCCTGAATCCTGCTGTCTCTGACTCCCTGAATCCTGCTGTCTCTGACTCCCTGAATCCTGCTGTCTCTGACTCCCTGAATCCTGCTGTCTCTGACTCCCTGAATCCTGCTGTCTCTGACTCCCTGAATCCTGCTGTCTCTGACTCCCTGAATCCTGCTGTCTCTGACTCCCTGAATCCTGCTGTCTCTGACTCCCTGAATCCTGCTGTCTCTGACTCCCTGAATCCTGCTGTCTCTGACTCCCTGAATCCTGCTGTCTCTGACTCCCTGAATCCTGCTGTCTCTGACTCCCTGAATCCTGCTGTCTCTGACTCCCTGAATCCTGCTGTCTCTGACTCCCTGAATCCTGCTGTCTCTGACTCCCTGAATCCTGCTGTCTCTGACTCCCTGAATCCTGCTGTCTCTGACTCCCTGAATCCTGCTGTCTCTGACTCCCTGAATCCTGCTGTCTCTGACTCCCTGAATCCTGCTGTCTCTGACTCCCTGAATCCTGCTGTCTCTGACTCCCTGAATCCTGCTGTCTCTGACTCCCTGAATCCTGCTGTCTCTGACTCCCTGAATCCTGCTGTCTCTGACTCCCTGAATCCTGCTGTCTCTGACTCCCTGAATCCTGCTGTCTCTGACTCCCTGAATCCTGCTGTCTCTGACTCCCTGAATCCTGCTGTCTCTGACTCCCTGAATCCTGCTGTCTCTGACTCCCTGAATCCTGCTGTCTCTGACTCCCTGAATCCTGCTGTCTCTGACTCCCTGAATCCTGCTGTCTCTGACTCCCTGAATCCTGCTGTCTCTGACTCCCTGAATCCTGCTGTCTCTGACTCCCTGAATCCTGCTGTCTCTGACTCCCTGAATCCTGCTGTCTCTGACTCCCTGAATCCTGCTGTCTCTGACTCCCTGAATCCTGCTGTCTCTGACTCCCTGAATCCTGCTGTCTCTGACTCCCTGAATCCTGCTGTCTCTGACTCCCTGAATCCTGCTGTCTCTGACTCCCTGAATCCTGCTGTCTCTGACTCCCTGAATCCTGCTGTCTCTGACTCCCTGAATCCTGCTGTCTCTGACTCCCTGAATCCTGCTGTCTCTGACTCCCTGAATCCTGCTGTCTCTGACTCCCTGAATCCTGCTGTCTCTGACTCCCTGAATCCTGCTGTCTCTGACTCCCTGAATCCTGCTGTCTCTGACTCCCTGAATCCTGCTGTCTCTGACTCCCTGAATCCTGCTGTCTCTGACTCCCTGAATCCTGCTGTCTCTGACTCCCTGAATCCTGCTGTCTCTGACTCCCTGAATCCTGCTGTCTCTGACTCCCTGAATCCTGCTGTCTCTGACTCCCTGAATCCTGCTGTCTCTGACTCCCTGAATCCTGCTGTCTCTGACTCCCTGAATCCTGCTGTCTCTGACTCCCTGAATCCTGCTGTCTCTGACTCCCTGAATCCTGCTGTCTCTGACTCCCTGAATCCTGCTGTCTCTGACTCCCTGAATCCTGCTGTCTCTGACTCCCTGAATCCTGCTGTCTCTGACTCCCTGAATCCTGCTGTCTCTGACTCCCTGAATCCTGCTGTCTCTGACTCCCTGAATCCTGCTGTCTCTGACTCCCTGAATCCTGCTGTCTCTGACTCCCTGAATCCTGCTGTCTCTGACTCCCTGAATCCTGCTGTCTCTGACTCCCTGAATCCTGCTGTCTCTGACTCCCTGAATCCTGCTGTCTCTGACTCCCTGAATCCTGCTGTCTCTGACTCCCTGAATCCTGCTGTCTCTGACTCCCTGAATCCTGCTGTCTCTGACTCCCTGAATCCTGCTGTCTCTGACTCCCTGAATCCTGCTGTCTCTGACTCCCTGAATCCTGCTGTCTCTGACTCCCTGAATCCTGCTGTCTCTGACTCCCTGAATCCTGCTGTCTCTGACTCCCTGAATCCTGCTGTCTCTGACTCCCTGAATCCTGCTGTCTCTGACTCCCTGAATCCTGCTGTCTCTGACTCCCTGAATCCTGCTGTCTCTGACTCCCTGAATCCTGCTGTCTCTGACTCCCTGAATCCTGCTGTCTCTGACTCCCTGAATCCTGCTGTCTCTGACTCCCTGAATCCTGCTGTCTCTGACTCCCTGAATCCTGCTGTCTCTGACTCCCTGAATCCTGCTGTCTCTGACTCCCTGAATCCTGCTGTCTCTGACTCCCTGAATCCTGCTGTCTCTGACTCCCTGAATCCTGCTGTCTCTGACTCCCTGAATCCTGCTGTCTCTGACTCCCTGAATCCTGCTGTCTCTGACTCCCTGAATCCTGCTGTCTCTGACTCCCTGAATCCTGCTGTCTCTGACTCCCTGAATCCTGCTGTCTCTGACTCCCTGAATCCTGCTGTCTCTGACTCCCTGAATCCTGCTGTCTCTGACTCCCTGAATCCTGCTGTCTCTGACTCCCTGAATCCTGCTGTCTCTGACTCCCTGAATCCTGCTGTCTCTGACTCCCTGAATCCTGCTGTCTCTGACTCCCTGAATCCTGCTGTCTCTGACTCCCTGAATCCTGCTGTCTCTGACTCCCTGAATCCTGCTGTCTCTGACTCCCTGAATCCTGCTGTCTCTGACTCCCTGAATCCTGCTGTCTCTGACTCCCTGAATCCTGCTGTCTCTGACTCCCTGAATCCTGCTGTCTCTGACTCCCTGAATCCTGCTGTCTCTGACTCCCTGAATCCTGCTGTCTCTGACTCCCTGAATCCTGCTGTCTCTGACTCCCTGAATCCTGCTGTCTCTGACTCCCTGAATCCTGCTGTCTCTGACTCCCTGAATCCTGCTGTCTCTGACTCCCTGAATCCTGCTGTCTCTGACTCCCTGAATCCTGCTGTCTCTGACTCCCTGAATCCTGCTGTCTCTGACTCCCTGAATCCTGCTGTCTCTGACTCCCTGAATCCTGCTGTCTCTGACTCCCTGAATCCTGCTGTCTCTGACTCCCTGAATCCTGCTGTCTCTGACTCCCTGAATCCTGCTGTCTCTGACTCCCTGAATCCTGCTGTCTCTGACTCCCTGAATCCTGCTGTCTCTGACTCCCTGAATCCTGCTGTCTCTGACTCCCTGAATCCTGCTGTCTCTGACTCCCTGAATCCTGCTGTCTCTGACTCCCTGAATCCTGCTGTCTCTGACTCCCTGAATCCTGCTGTCTCTGACTCCCTGAATCCTGCTGTCTCTGACTCCCTGAATCCTGCTGTCTCTGACTCCCTGAATCCTGCTGTCTCTGACTCCCTGAATCCTGCTGTCTCTGACTCCCTGAATCCTGCTGTCTCTGACTCCCTGAATCCTGCTGTCTCTGACTCCCTGAATCCTGCTGTCTCTGACTCCCTGAATCCTGCTGTCTCTGACTCCCTGAATCCTGCTGTCTCTGACTCCCTGAATCCTGCTGTCTCTGACTCCCTGAATCCTGCTGTCTCTGACTCCCTGAATCCTGCTGTCTCTGACTCCCTGAATCCTGCTGTCTCTGACTCCCTGAATCCTGCTGTCTCTGACTCCCTGAATCCTGCTGTCTCTGACTCCCTGAATCCTGCTGTCTCTGACTCCCTGAATCCTGCTGTCTCTGACTCCCTGAATCCTGCTGTCTCTGACTCCCTGAATCCTGCTGTCTCTGACTCCCTGAATCCTGCTGTCTCTGACTCCCTGAATCCTGCTGTCTCTGACTCCCTGAATCCTGCTGTCTCTGACTCCCTGAATCCTGCTGTCTCTGACTCCCTGAATCCTGCTGTCTCTGACTCCCTGAATCCTGCTGTCTCTGACTCCCTGAATCCTGCTGTCTCTGACTCCCTGAATCCTGCTGTCTCTGACTCCCTGAATCCTGCTGTCTCTGACTCCCTGAATCCTGCTGTCTCTGACTCCCTGAATCCTGCTGTCTCTGACTCCCTGAATCCTGCTGTCTCTGACTCCCTGAATCCTGCTGTCTCTGACTCCCTGAATCCTGCTGTCTCTGACTCCCTGAATCCTGCTGTCTCTGACTCCCTGAATCCTGCTGTCTCTGACTCCCTGAATCCTGCTGTCTCTGACTCCCTGAATCCTGCTGTCTCTGACTCCCTGAATCCTGCTGTCTCTGACTCCCTGAATCCTGCTGTCTCTGACTCCCTGAATCCTGCTGTCTCTGACTCCCTGAATCCTGCTGTCTCTGACTCCCTGAATCCTGCTGTCTCTGACTCCCTGAATCCTGCTGTCTCTGACTCCCTGAATCCTGCTGTCTCTGACTCCCTGAATCCTGCTGTCTCTGACTCCCTGAATCCTGCTGTCTCTGACTCCCTGAATCCTGCTGTCTCTGACTCCCTGAATCCTGCTGTCTCTGACTCCCTGAATCCTGCTGTCTCTGACTCCCTGAATCCTGCTGTCTCTGACTCCCTGAATCCTGCTGTCTCTGACTCCCTGAATCCTGCTGTCTCTGACTCCCTGAATCCTGCTGTCTCTGACTCCCTGAATCCTGCTGTCTCTGACTCCCTGAATCCTGCTGTCTCTGACTCCCTGAATCCTGCTGTCTCTGACTCCCTGAATCCTGCTGTCTCTGACTCCCTGAATCCTGCTGTCTCTGACTCCCTGAATCCTGCTGTCTCTGACTCCCTGAATCCTGCTGTCTCTGACTCCCTGAATCCTGCTGTCTCTGACTCCCTGAATCCTGCTGTCTCTGACTCCCTGAATCCTGCTGTCTCTGACTCCCTGAATCCTGCTGTCTCTGACTCCCTGAATCCTGCTGTCTCTGACTCCCTGAATCCTGCTGTCTCTGACTCCCTGAATCCTGCTGTCTCTGACTCCCTGAATCCTGCTGTCTCTGACTCCCTGAATCCTGCTGTCTCTGACTCCCTGAATCCTGCTGTCTCTGACTCCCTGAATCCTGCTGTCTCTGACTCCCTGAATCCTGCTGTCTCTGACGCCCTGAATCCTGCTGTCTCTGACTCCCTGAATCCACCATGCTGTTGAGAACCCCACTTGACCTCCTGAGGTCCTCCTGTGGTGACAGGTTCAGGCCACGGGGGTCTGCAGCTGAGCAGGAGTTTGGGGGGGGAGGGGACGGACGGGAGCCCTCAACCCAGCTGGACAGCATGTCAAGACCTAGAGGACCCGACAGACACCGTACCTTCCCCTCCTGCAGGGGCAAGGGAAGGGCTGGGCCCACATTCCCCTCGGACACTGCACCTTCCCCTCCAACCTCCTGCCTCACTGTCATGGGCAGGGGCAGGCTGCCCTCCCCGGCACCTTATCCCTGTGTCCCTGTTGGTTCATGAGGCAATGGACGTCTTTTCCCTTCTCATGTCCTAGGGTGCTGGTGACTTCCTGAGAAGGAGGGTCTAGATTTCATAGTGAAGTCCTCCCTCGAGGCAGGTGGCTCCCTGCCCAGCTTAGGAAGGCTGCACCCAGCCAGACCAACGACGAGGACTGTCACGCTCTGTGCTCAGGCAGACTTGCGCATCTGAAGTCACCTGTCAGGGCTCAGCAGACAGCTGAGGGAGGAGCCCCGGGCTGGTCCCTGGGGCCCCACCATCCAGTGCATGTAGGTCCTCGGGGCCACTTGCTGTCCAATGCAAGGGTCCTGTCCCTGAAGGTCCTGCCACATTGCCCCAGGCACCTGCACTGGCCTGAGCCTCCTGGGACTGGGCACAGCCTCCCAGTCTAGGGACTGTCACCTCAGGACTCGCTGACCATGGGACCCTTCCCCTTCCCCAAACCCAAACACATCACATAGGTTTGGAGTTCAGACTTTATTGAGGCCACAGGTGACCAAGAGTGACAGTCTGTTGGTTCACAAGAGACCAGGACAGGCCTGCCCACACCCTTGTCCTGCTGCTCGCCTCTGCCCATGTTTCCTGACCCCACATGGATGAGCCGTGTGGAACCCTGTCCCCAGGAAGGTGAGGGCTGCTGAAGGCCATGCTGTCCAGGGAGGTCTCCTGCCGTCTCGTGCCCACCAGCGGTCACTCCTGCCGAGCCTCCAGGCTCTCTAGCACCAGTGCAGCCTGGGCCTTGGCTTCCTGCAGGAGGCTGGCAACGCGCCGGCGGACCTGACGGACACAGGCCTGGAACTTACCACCTCCTGCCAGGCAGCCTCTGTTCTGTCCCCACGGCCCGGCCCCCACTGCCACCTTTCCTGCCCTTTCCCTGGCCTGCCACCCTAGGGTGACCGGGGCCATCTGGGCAGCTCCTCCAGGGTCTCAGAGTGAGTGGGAGCCTTGGGGACCACCAGGCCTGCTGACCTTCTGCAGACTCCCACCCTATTCTCCTCACTTCTTCCCATGGCTTCCTAGGTCAAAGCTGTGTCCTCGACACCTGTGGGATAGTGCTCATGTGGCTGACCCTAGACATGCCATGCCGGTGCAGGGTACACCTGAAATACCTCTCTGAGGTTCACAAGAACTGCATCTGCTCAGGGGTGGGGCCTCCTCTGAGGATGAGAACATTCTAGAACTTGTGAGGGGTGTGGCTGCACAACACCACCAATGTGCTAAAGGCCAGATTCTGCACTTTAAAATGGTGAACTGTGTTCCATGAATCGTATCTCAATTATAGTAACAAACTTGTCCTGCCGCTGCCTCGCAGGTGAAGTCCAGGCCAGCTCCAGGGGGCCACGGCTTTTCCCGTCATTTTGCTGCTATGGGGGTCCCCAGCCTGGGAGGCCTGCTGAGAGCAGGTGTGGGTGGTATGGGGGGTGTGGGTGGTATGGGAGGGCATGCCAGTGTCGGGGCTCCTACCCAGCAGCTCCCAGAACTGGCCCCTGGGGAACATTAAAGGGGTGCCAGCTGGCACTGGCCACCCTGTCACCAAACCCCCCCCCCCCAGGAGGGGACAGTGCCATCCCCTGAAGCCTCGTTCACCTGCAGCGGCAAGCAGGAACCACCACCTTTGCCCAGGAGTGGCAACCTGGGGCCAGGCCTGGCAGCAAACCCACCCTTCGCTCACCTGGTCCTTAAACACTTCGTCCTTCACGTCCTTCAGGTTGATGAGCACGTTAAAGTACGCACCAAACACACCCATCTCCAAGGCTTTGGCTGCCACCTGCAGGGCCAGGGAGCGGGGCTGGCTTCAGAGGCCTGGGCAGCCCCTGGAACCTCCCCTCATCCAAGAGGAGCAAACTGCTCCTCCCCAAGTCCGCCTCCCAGGGTCTCCTTGGAGGGTCAGGCTCAGGTCACCTCATACCCCCACCCACAGACAGCAGGCTGCAGAGGTGACCGCCTCAGCCCCGTTTCTGACCTGACAGAGCAGGAGGGAGGCCGTGCTCCCCACCTCAGCAGCCGTCTGCCTCAGGCCCAGCCAGCTCCCAGAGGCTGAGGCCCGTATCTGGAGCCACAGGACCAGACCCTGAAACAGGTCTCTTTCTTGTGGACACCCTGCAAACCCTGGTGTCCAGGCAGCTGTGGGAGGCACAGAGCCCTGGGCCTGACTGTCCTGACAAGTTCCTGACAGGCTAAGCTGCCTGGGGAGTTCCTAGAGGGAGGTGGGGACAGGGGTGCCCCGTGACCACAGCCTGACTTCAGCATGACCTTGAATGAGGTCGCAGAACCCATCGTCCAGCTGGAAGAGAAGCTAAGACCAACATGAGGTCCCTGAGGTCCCTGGGCCTCTACCTGAAGGTCGGACTGGCAGGCCAGGTTCCCACACAGGGCCAGCTCTCGCAGCGCTGGCCACAGCGGTGACACTGTTTCTGCCAGCGCCAGCGGCACAGCGACTGCACCTCTCAGCCCCTCTTGCAGGGCAGCCGTGCGCCTGGAACAGAGGGAACTCTGGTCTGAACCAGGTGAAGGGACCCCCTCTGACCCCACCACCCAGACTCCCACCAGGGCTGGACACACAGCCCCCAAACGGGACCACTGTGCCCTGGATGGGACTGCGCCATCCCCAGACTCCAAGGCCGAGGTCTGGCAGGGCCGCCTGGCCACTGCTCACCTGTCCCTCTCCTCAGGAGTGTTCTTGGGCAGCTTCATGGCCTCCTACCAGGAAAGAAGACCAAATAACCACATGGCAAGTGACCACAGGGGCAGCTGTGTCCTCAGACCATGCTGGAGTCACAGTGAGCCAGGCCCCTGTCCTGGGGCAGCCTGCCAAAGTGCCCCGACTACATCGGTCTCCCACCCGGGGCTGCTGGGTGGCTGGGCCACTGGACGGGGGCGGAGAAATGTTCTTGGAGAACTGCATCTGTTGGGGTCTGTGGTCTACCATCCTAGACAGTGGCTCCTTAGGGGGGGTGTGGGGAGGACGGGCAAGCAGCACTCCTGGGCGCACTCGTTTTTAGAGAAGGACACCAAGGACTCAGGAGGTCCTCTGATTCCTGTTCAGACTCCCCCAAAACATGGGGCTCCACACAGGCAGACGCTCTGCACCCATCTAGACACAAGAACCTCGGGCCAGGCAGAAAGATGAGCACAGAGGTACTCCTACCCAGCACCATCCCACGTCACCACCTGGCCACAGGCCTGGGCTTTATCCTGAGTGCTTGTACGTGTGGTTTGTGACTTCACACGCAGGGCCACGACTGTTCCCCTCTGGGACCCCACCCTGGCCTGGTGAGCCCAGGCTCAGCCCACTGCAGGGCGGTCCTGGGAGGCAGCTGTGGGGAGTGCCGGGCTGGTGCCGGTAGCTCCAGTCCTACCTCCACCCCAGCAGCCGTTACCGCTGAGCCCTTCCACCAGCCCTGGCAAGCAAAGGCAGAGCAAGCCGCTCCGCACGTCTGAGCCCAGGGCACCTGCCTCTCTGAGCCCCTTGCCTGTGGACCCCAGCACTTCTGCACTAAGGCAGAGCCCGACCAGCCACAGGCACTCACAGCCTCGCTGGAGCCTGTGGGCTCGGCCAGCTCAGGTGGCCATGCAGCCACACCCTGCCCCAGGCCGGGGGCGGTTCTGCTTCCTGGCTCACTCTGAGGTGGGTTTGCATGAGGGGTCCACAGCTAGCATCTTGCTCCCTCTGGGAAGCTCTGATGACTCCATGAGATGTTCCTTTTTTTATTTTTAATCTACCTCCTTGCTGTTCACAGAGAACAGGATCAGCTCAGCTCTGCTCGGGTATAATCAGTATAATCCTGGCCCGGTGGCTCGTGGGCATACCACATGTGCCTTCATGCTGATTTTAGTTTTCCTTTTCGTTGGATTAAATTTGCATTTATGGGCTTTCCCCTCTAGTTGTTTACTAATTATCCATCTTATTTTTACTTCTGATTTCGAAATTTAGGGTTGTCCCTAAATTTCTAAAACTTACATTTAAACTGATATTTCTCTTTAAATATATCTCTTTCTCTCTGCCCCCTCATCTCTCGCTCTCTCTCCCTGTCTCTTTCTGTCTGCCTCTCTCTCTTTCTGTCTCTGTCGCTCTTTTTATCTCTGTCTCTGTGTTTGTCTGTCTCTGTCTGGGCCACTGTCTCTCTCTCATTCCCACTGTCTTCTGTACTACCTGCCCTCTGCCATCTGACCTATTTTGAAATCTCCGATCTCATTTCACGAAGGCTTCGTCTTTCATTTCAGGCCCGAGTGCACTCTGGAATCTCTCGGAGGCTGTTGCCAGTCTTCTTTTTCCTATGGACCTCCTGTGCTGGACTGAACCCAGGTGTGCTGAGTCACAGCCCCAGCCCCTCCCAGCTCTGTTTTTATTATATTTTGAGACAGGATCTCGCTAAGTTGCTCTGGGCCTTGCTAAGTTGCTGAAGTTGGCTTGGGACTTGCCATCCTCCTGCCTCTGCCTCCTGAGTTGGGATGATAGGTGTGGACCACCACATCCAGCTGGGATGTGGCTCTTCGTCAGGGGCCTCTCCCTCCAGATCTGGGCCTGGGGTCTGGGTC
Organism: Marmota marmota marmota; assembly: GCF_001458135.2. Taxonomy (NCBI): domain Eukaryota; kingdom Metazoa; phylum Chordata; class Mammalia; order Rodentia; family Sciuridae; genus Marmota; species Marmota marmota. The sequence goes on from NW_025999968.1 coordinate 63,689,233, forward strand.
CCTCCAGCCCCAGCATCACAGGCCCTGCCTTGGCAGTGCCCACTGCTCCTGCTGGCCTCTGGCCTGCCACAGATCACCCGCCCCCCAGCCCTCAGGCGGGCCCTTAGACTGCGGAGAAGCTGGCTGCTGGTCCCACAGCCTGGAGGACACCGGTCTTCCTGTGGCTCTGGTCTTTGGCCTCCTGTGCTGGGAGCAGCCCTCACCCCCAGCTGCCCACCAGGCAGTCTGCAGGTCCCTGAGCTGGACCAGCAAAGGCCAGGGGTTGGGCTAGGCCCTGCAGGGTCCCCACCCTCACCAGGTAGGTGGCAAAGGCCTGGGCATCCGTGTCCACCAGTGAGGTCAGCTGGGCCAGGGCTGCATGGAAGGGCGGGATCAGGCGCCGCATCACTGCATCGAGGTGCTGAAACTGGCGCCGACCGTAGGTCATCTGGCCCACCATGGAGGCCAGTGCTGCACCCTGGTGAGGACTGAACTGTGATGGAGCTCACAACCCGGGTCAGCCCCAGGCCAGAGCAGAGGGACCCCGTCCTCCTGCAGGGGACCATGGGGTGGTGGGTCAGCCCCAGGCCAGAGCAGAGGGACCCCGTCCTCCTGCAGGGGACTGGCATGGTAGGGACACACTCTGGAGTCCTGGGCGGTGCAGTCCCTCTCTTGAGGGCCATGCTCTTTAGGGTCCCTCTCTTCAGATCTCACTGGTCGCCTCCTCCGTTGGTGCTCACCATGGCTGCAGAGGCCGCTGCCACCGAGCCGCCCCCAGGGGTGGCTGAGCGGGCGCCCACCTCGCGGAGGAAAGCACGCAGGGACATGTCCGACAGGCTCTTCTCCAGCCGGTCCGGGACCAGATACCTGCAGGGTGGACAGCTCAGTGACCGGGCCAGTTCAGGTCTCAGCTCACTCTCACCAGGCTCCCCCCAGCGGCAGAGCAGCCACAGGTGAAGGACAGGGCAGAAGCCTTGGCAGGGTCTCCCTGTCCCCCAGCCCCAGCCCCAGCAGGCACCAGGTCTGGAGGGGAGTGGAGGGCTTGGGCGGGGAGGCTGTTGGAGGTATGGGCAGAACAGGGAAGGGTGGGCAGGCAGGGGGCCAGTAGGTTCAGGGCCAGCACTCACTCAATGACCCTCTCTGAGGGGTTGAAGGGTGCCAGGGAGTCCAGGCCCAGCCGGCTCGCCACCTGGAGAGGGGGCACGTGACCTTAGCCATCACCCTCAGGTCAGGTTGCTCAGGGGCCTGAGGAGGCTCCAGCTCTGGGCAGGCCTGGGACAGCACCCTACTCTGCAGCCCAGGGGAACTGAAGCCAGAGGAAGGGGTCACGCCTGACCACCATGTCCCACAGAGCCACCCACGGGCCCCGAGGGGCCAGCTACAAGCACTCCTCACAACAAGGCTCCGTTCTTGCTACCTGCCTAACGAGGTCTTAAGGTCTGGGACAGGCCCAAGTCCCCTGACCACAGAAGGTGACTGAAAGCGAGTGTCACCTAAATGCACAATAGAATCATAACAATCCTGCCTAAGACTGGAACTCTCACCAGAAGCCATCAGACACTCATGGAGCACTTGGCCAGCCACCATCCCAGCTGTTTGGACAAGCAGAGGGGTCCTGGGGAGGGAGGGGGCACTGGAGGGACACAGCCAGGCCTGAGGCTGGTTCCAGTGTGAACAGAGCCTCCCAAGCCGGAGTCCAGGAGTAGGCTCCTGGCAGGAGACCTCGGGAATTTGGGGTCTCAAAGCCAGGCCAGGGTTCCTAGCCAGCACGTGGCCTCAGCTCACGTGGCCTCAGGTGACGTGGCTCCAGCACTCTGCCGTGGCCCTGGGCGGTCCTGTCCCCGGGCCCCAACTATGGCAAACACCAACCCTCTGGGGGGCTTTACCCCCCCAGGGCCCAGGAGTCTCCAAAGAACCTTCCAATTCCACAGAACCTCCACTCTCGGGCGGACGCAGGACGCACAGGAAGACGTGAACACCGTCAGAGGGCGGAGAGAACCCTGCACAAGGCCAGACCTGTGGGGGACCAGACCCCTCGAGCCTCGGGGCCCCTAGCTGGCCTTCTGTTACCTGCCCTCCATCATGCCCTCCTGTCGTCCTGCATCGCCTTGCTGCAGGCACAGCAGGGGTGGCCGTCCTGGAGGGAGGCCTTCTAACCTGTGAGCCACAGAGCCTTTCCTTCTGTTCGTTATTCTTGTCGGGTCTTGTGGTCCCAGTGATGAGAAAGCTCACTAAAGCACACAGCATTTACCACAGGGACAGCTAGGGAGAGGGACACCGCCTGGACCTCCCAGCTGAAGCTGGCAGCAGGCCCAGTGGACGGGCCTCCCACTGCTCCTGGAGCCTCTCCTACCAGACGGGTGGCCACCCTGTGACAAGCAGCCTCAGACCAGGCCAGGAGAGACTCCCACAACACAACTCTCCCTGTTTGTAGAGCATGTCCAGGCCAGTGAAGGTCCAGGAGGACCAGAACTGGCCGGGCAGACGGCAGGAGAGGCTTAAGAAGCAGAGGTGCCATCTGAAGTGACCCCAGGCTGGGAGGCCAGCAGCCAGGGTGGGATGGCACCAACACGATGGTCTGCAGGGGGGAATCCTGGGGCCACGGCAAGAACTCTCCGGAAAGCCCCGCCACCTGCTCACTGCAAGGAGCACGCCTCAGCCAAGGGCTCTGAGAGGCCTCTTGTGAAAGCTGGGTCAGGGTGGACGCTCTGTGCACATGGCTCCACCCAGAGCCAGGCCTGGACCTGGACTGTGATATGAGCACCCCAGAATATCGTCGGGTGGTTGACTGTGGATCGTATTAATCAGCGTGTGTTAGATAAAGACTGTAAGCATCATGTCCATGATGTGACGGAGACTGCAGAACTTAGACAGACTTAAGAGAGTGATGTCAGAGTCTACCCCCAGGCGCACACCCCAGAGTTCACCCAGTTATCGGCGGCAAGCACAACTGAACTAGGACTCAAAACCCCAGCCTTCTGGAGCCCAGTGGGACTAACAGGATCCAGACAGAGACCAAGACCTCCGTTGCTATTGTCCCCTCTGCACCAGACTCCTCCAGTCACAGGGGAGTGCCTGGGACCCTTGGGTGCAAACTCAGCTGGGACTTAGAATCAGATGTGTATCCGAAGTGTGATGAGCATTAATGAAACAGGGTGTAGACACCGCTCCTGACAGACCACAGTGCTCCCCCTGGAGGAAGGCCCAGGAATGGGCAGTTTGGCCCTCCCCCAGAGCCACAGCAGAGAACATGGACAGGTCAGGAGGCTCCACTGCATCGGCAGAACAGCAGGGAGAACGAAGTCCTGCCCTCTGAGCACAAGCTGGGGGTGAAGGGGTGGAGGGGGACTGCAGGGGCTCCACCAGGGGCCCGCTGGGTGGGAGCCCCAGGCATCAGCTCCCTGCCGTCCCTGGTGGCCCGTCCCCACCCCAGCAGGCGACTCACCAGCCTGATCCGTTGCTCCTCCTCCAGGACAAACAGGTTCTCCTTGTCACAGTAGAAGGCAGCCGCGTCCAGCAGAGCCTTCAGAGGCACCAGGCCCACCAGCTGCGAGCCCACCACCGGGAGGCTCAGCTCCTGCTGACCGATACAGGCCGTGTCAGCACCTCGGCCTGGACCAAGGGTGTCTGGGAGCAGCGCCCCCCAGGACACAGCCCCAGGCAGCCCACCTGGGCTTCTCTGCAGGTCTCCTCGAAGACTGTGTGCAGCCCCGTCTCCTCAAAGTCCAGGAGGTTTGTGGACACCTGGGCCAGATTCTTCTCCTCCAGGTACCAGCCAATGCCTTGGACCTTCCTCAGACGCCCTGGCTGCAAAGGAACCACGTTTCCCAGCCTGCGAGAGAAGCTCCCTCCCAGGTCCCTGCCCAGCTCCCCTGCACGGCTGGCCACTTAGCACCAGGGCTCTCCTCACCCCCGCCCTCTCTCACCTGGGGGTCGGCTGGGAAGGGACAGGGAAAGTCCTGCACAGGGAAACTCAGGCCCCAGGGGCCTGGTGCTGTGTGACCACCCCAGGGGGCCCCAAGCTGTGCCCAGACCATCCCTGGAGGCCTGGGGACACTGACTTGAGGACCAGCCAAGGCCCCACAGTCCCCCCATCCTCCCAACCCACCACCTGCCCGGCAGCTGCTCTGCTCCTCAGTCCTCAAGTGACAAGTCCCCATGAGAACACCGTTCTCCCTTTAGCCAGGGCACACAGGAGGACTGGAGGGTCGCTGGCTCTTAGGTCAGCAAGGTGCACAGCTGGGCAGCTGGCCCTGGTAGGATCCGAGCACCTGGGAGGACAGATGGGCCTGAGGTGCCCACTTCCTTCACCAGGTATGTCCTCGTCACCTGTCTGACCCTGGCTTTGCAGGAGTCATGCACAAGCCAACGTGCAGACCTGATGGGGGTGGGCCCTGGGACGTGGGGACGTGCCCCTGGGGCTTCCAAGAACCTGAGGGTTTGTAGGGAGACCTGGGGGGGGACCAGGGCATCTGTGGGGCCGGCACGACAGCTGAACTCTGGGCAGTATGGAAGTGCTGCAGTGTTCTAGCCCTGAGTCCATGGAGAATGACGACTAAAGCAAGGGCTTCTGACCTCAAGCCCACCCCACAGAGCTAGGTGGGTCAGCAGATGGTGCCCCTGCTCACCATCTTTGCCTGCAGCTGACTCGGTGCTGACCACTTCCCCTGGGCCCCAGGCTCCACCGGGTGACCAGGGGACAGGTGGAGGCTACGTGGGAACATGAGAGGGTGGCACGCACAGCTCACCTGGTGCTGTCCTCGACCCTGCTCCCGCAGGTTGAGGGCGATGCGGTGGGCCTGCTCCTTGGTGCTGAGCAGGTTGATGTTGAATGCGATGAGGAACTTCCGTGCACCCGTGACGGTGGCCCCCCAGCTGGGGACAAAGCAGCTGGGGCCGAAGTCAGGCTCCCATTCGGCCTGCTGGAGCTGCAGTACAGCGAACCTGGTTTAGGGCAGGGCTGGGTCCACCCTTCCTGCAGAGGGGAGGGATGGGCCATGCCCTCCCCAGCCCAGCCACAGTGGGCAGCACCTTCTCAGGGAGGGCCTCGTACTCCCCAGCTCGGATGGCCGGCAAGGTTCTGCGGCTGGCTGTCCGTGCTGCCTCACCATAGAGGTACACTGCAAGAGACCCCACCAAGCAGCCTCAGCCAGCGAGGGTCACACTCGTTCCCTGGGCCCTGGCAGGTGGCTCCTGCCACCTCAGTCTGGAACAGCCCTCCCTGGGTTCCAGGCACCCCACTCTGTGCCTCCGAGGATGGACATCATGGCCTCTGAGTGACAGTATGGCCCTGCCCACGGGCTCTGATGCCCTACAAAGGTCATCATTATGCAGCCAGCATGGGGTGTGGCCAGCGCTAAAGGACGCTCATTTTTTTTTTTCAAAATGCATGTCCATTGATGTAACACAAACGAGGGCACCCAGAACAGAGGATGAAGCTCGCACAGCCCCGTGTCACTGGGCAGGGATGGCCTGGCCGGTGTCTGTGTGTAGGATTCCACCCCAAGAGGTCAGTCCCCACTGCTGGGCAGGCACTGGGTGGGGCTTGTGACAGTGCACCCTTCTCCTGGTGGGCTCCCTGCCCCGTCCTCTCTCTGAGGCTTGGAGGTGGATGTATCTCGTGGCCCGCGCTGCCGCATGGGCAAAGGGGCCCCGCCAGGCAGGACGCCCTCGGCAGAACCGGTGCCCAGCAGGACCGGAGCACCCCAGGCTGGCCTGCGCAGTGCTCACTCGGGGCAGTCTTCTGCTCCAGGGCTCAGCATGACAGGACTTGTGATGCCCAGGGCCCCCCCAAGGTCTCACCTGGCACCTTCAGCTCCTCTGCCAGCCGCTGGCCGAAGGCCTGGGCACACAGCACACACTGGTCCATGGTGACGCCCCTCACTGGGATGAAGGGGCAGACATCCAGGGCGCCCATGCGGGGGTGCTCCCCTGCAACGGGGCTGGTGAGGAGTGGGGCTCCCTGGGACCCTCCGGCCCTCTTGACCAACCTGATCAGACCCTGACCATCCTCCAGCTGTCCATGCTGACCTCAGGAAAGTGGCCAGCCCCCTGTGCCCAGACTCGCCTTAGTGACAGCAAATTCTGCCTGGGGTGGCCTAGCAGGGACACAGCCCATCTTCACTGCGAGGGGGGACAAGACCAGATGAAGCAGTAGGAGGGCAGGTGGCACCCTCTGGGATCAGGCTCTCCTCCCACCCAACCAGCCCCGGAACACTCCACAGGTGCCCTGCTTGGCTCCCAGGGCACCCGGCCAAGCAAAATGCCAGCCCAACCCTCCTCCCCGCCGGCCCACTCAGCACACTCCAGCCACTGAGGTGGCCTGCGCGGGATCAGCTCCTCTTTACCCTGAGATGACCCTCTTATCTGTGGCCACCAGGATACCAAAACCCCTCCCTATAGAAAGAGACCCTGGTCTTTCGACCGGCTCCGCTCCTGTGTCCACGGACTTTTGACCCTGCCTACCAGTCATTGTTTGGTTTTCGGGAGGCTGACAGGTCAGTTTCTGCCACGTCTTCTACCCTGGCCTCCCCCCAGGGCCTGCTGAGCCGGGTGCAGATGAGGGAGCTGTCGGTCACCTCAGGACCCTGAATCTAGGGCGGCTGGTGTCCACACCTTCTGGGCCAGCGGGCTCCCAAGGACTGCGTCCACTGGCCCCTCTGTGCCCCTCCCCACCCTCCTGGCCCTGGGAACTCACAGACCCAGCACCACAGTGTGTCCAGGACAACGGGTCCTTCACCGGGTCCTCCGTAAAGTCTGCCCAGTGGCCCTGTTGAACCTATACCCCAGACCGCTACCCTGACCACCTCTGTCCCAGGACGGCTGGGACCAGCACGGGGCTCCACCAGGTGCTCTGAGACACCCTCACCTCGGTGCCTGCTCATGTCAATGAGCCGGGAGGCCGTGCGGGCGGCACTCAGGGCCCCTTCCACCACGCACTCGGGCTTGCCGACAAAGGTGTAGACGGTGCGGTTGGTGGAGAGGCCGGCGTCGACGTCCAGCAGGACACAGCCTGGGGTCTGCGAGATGGCCTGGGAGATGGCCCCGATCACCTGGGAGAGGGCCCAGCCCCAGACTCAGTCCCAGGTGGAGGCTCTGGCAGTGGCTGCACCCTGCCCTGAGTGTGGGGCTGAGAGGTGGCTCGGAGCATTTGGGGGCCCTCCAAAGAGCTGAGCTGCCCCCAGAGGGCCTGCCTGGGGCAACAGGCCATGATGGACAGACCCAGCAGGGAACAGGACCAGGTATCCCCTCAGAAGGAAATGAACTGGGGGCCTGCCCACAACACCCAGAGGGTTGTCCAGGGCACCCAAAGGTGACCAGCAGGCCAAGACCACAGAGGGCAGGGTCCCTAACCCCCGCAGCCTCTCAGTGGAGGGGCATCTGTGGGGGTGCTGATGACAGTGGGGGAGGGGCTCACAAGCCTAGAACCTTCTGAGAAAACTGGGACTCACTGCCCGATCCTGTCCTGCAGTCCTCGGTGGCCTGCCTGACATCTCTGTGCCTCAGGTTCCCATAGGTTGAGGCGTGACAGTGTCCACCTGACAGCTGTGAGGGGCTGTTGCAGGGCCACTCCTGGATGTCCCCTGAGGCCTCAGACAGCTCTCCACACTGGTCTTCAAGGGGCCCCCTCAGAGGGAACCACTGAGGACCCCGGAGACCAAGTGATCTGCCCAATTCCCAGCAGGGGCACCACCAGCTCTGTGTGCCGCCCCCCACCCGCCAGTCAATGGAGTCCCCCACGTCCAGGGCACTGCTAGGACGGGTCCTGAGGAGGCAGCCCGCACCCACAAGGAGCATGCTCCCCTCTTCACCTTCACCCCGAGCCTGCACCAGGGTCATAAGGCCTCACCTCCTGGTCACTCCCCTCTGAGAAGTTGGGGACACACTCCACCAGCTGGGACATGGCTAGCACTTGGTCCAGACACTGCTCTTGAGGGACAGAGAGGAGAGGCACTCAGAGGTGTGGGCCTAGTGCCGCCAGCAGTGCCCTCCCACAGTGGGCTTCTTATTAACCAGCACGTCAGAGGAGGTGGAGCTGGTCCTCGGGCCGCTCCCCAGAGCACCTGACCAGGCCAGTGGGGCACTGAGGACCCTGGAGGCTCTGGTGGGGTAAAGTCCAGGCAGACGTATCAGGCCAGTGTAGCTCAAGTCCCAGCTTGACCCAGGGCCACTTGCTGACCTTCCAGTGGCCCTGTATTGTCCTCTGAGTAGCCTTCCTGGTGACCCCCTATGTGACCTCTGCACTCCACAGAGGTCAGCACGACTCAGATGGGCAACTGGGGTACTTGTCTGTGTGTGTAGAGTGGGTGTGGGTGGTGTGGGTAAATTGTAATGTGTGGGTGGGTGAGTCTATGTGTGAGAGAGTGCACACAAGAGTGTGTGTAAGGGTCCTGGCATACAAGTGTGTGTTAATGTCCTTGCACACACAGATGACAGGCGGAAGGCTTACGCAGGCATGGGTGTGTGTCTGCATGGAGGTTGGGCACAGCATAGGTGTAATATTTACACCAGCACATCTGTGGGTGTGTGGGTGTGTCAGTGTGAGCACAAGTATGGATGTTCTTGTGTGGATGTGCTACCATGCACATGGATGTTAGCGTGAGCAAGTGTATGGGTGAGGGTGGGTGTGGGTGTGTGGGTGTGTGGGTGTGTGTGGATGTTGGTGTGTGAGGATGCGGGTGTGTGGGTATGTATATTGGTGTGTCAGTGTGAATGTTGGTGTATGTGGATAGTGTGTGTAGATGGTGTGTGTGTGTGTGGACATGACATGGGGGTATGTGTGGATGGTATATGTGTGGATGTTGGTGTGAGTTTGGATGTAGGGGGGGTGTAGATGTGGGTGTGTGGGCACGTATATTGGTGTGTCAGTGTAGATGTATGTGTGTGTGGATGGTATGTGTAGATGGTCCCTGTGTGTGGACATGAGTGTGTGTGGATGTAGATGTATATGTGTGGATGTTGATGTGTGTGTGGATGTGTGGATGTGTATGTGGGTGTGTGAGTATGTATATTGGTGTGTCAGTGTGGGTGTGAGTATGGGTGTGTGTGTGTGGGTGTGTGGATGTGGGTGTGTGGAAATTGGTGTGTGGATGTGTGTGGGTGTGGACATGAGTGTGTGTAGATGTAGGTATATGTGTGCGGATGTGGTGTGTAGATGGTGCGGATGTTGGTGTGTGTGGACTCTGGTGTGTCAGTGGCATGGGTGTGTGCGTAGATGGTGTGTGTGGATGTGGGGGTGTGGACGTGGCTGGGCCTGTGCCCTCCCAGGGGCGGGCAGGGAGACAGGCCGGCTGACCACACTGCTGCGCAGCTCCCAGGGCAGGCGGCGGCTCCCAGGGCAGGCAGCTCAGGCCCCGGCTCCCAGCTGCATGTGGCCTCAGGAGTTCTTGCTGACTGCAGAGGTCACTTTCCCTTCCACCAGGGCCCATGGTCCTCTGGCCACCTGGCCACACCTGGCATTGCCATCCTGGCGCCCACATGGCACCTCCTGCTCCGAGGGGCCCTCCAGGGCAGCACCTCACAGCCTTTGTGGCTTTTGTGGTCTGAGGCTTCATCACTCCACGGCAGCACTGGGGTGGCCACGGGGCCTGGACCAGCAGCTGCGTGTGGGCCTTGGGGAACCGACCTCAGGGAGACTGGAGGGAGGGACTGGGAGAGCCCCGAGAGGCCCTCGGAGGCTAGAGGCAAATGGCCCCCTGACCAGGGCTCCACACCTGGAGGCGGGGAAGGGAGAGGGGTCTCCCCACCAGAACCCACACGTTGAAGCACTAACACCGAGGCCTCTGGAGGTCTTTGCATTTGAGATGAGGTCTTCCAAAAGGAGGCCCTGATCCAACATGACCCTGTCCCTACGGGAAGGGACCAGATCACAGCACACAGGGGACAACCTTGAGGACACGGGGGGAGGGTGCAGTGAAGAAGGCCCAGGAAGAACAGCTCCTGGGTGAGCTGTGGTCAGCCCACACTGTGGCTTTGGTCACAGCAGCCCAAGCCAATCCCAGGCCCCACGGGTGCTGGGGCATTAGAACGCCCGGCCCTGAGGACAAGGGCAGGCTGCCCATGCTGACCAGAGGCCCCAAGACCTCCATCCTCAGGCCTTACACAAGGAGCAGGACGAGCCCGGAAACTTGGTGGTGCCCGAGAGTCAGGAGGTGCTCAGAAACAGATCCAAACACCAGGGCCCCCAATAATGGGGGCAGGTCAGCAGGTGGCAGGAAACCACGGCAGGTGCTCCCAGAGCCCAAGCATGAAACAACCCAGTGAGTCCCTAGGCCCTGCATCAGGGGGCTACCGTGGAAGAGACGATCTCTACACACCAGAATCCCAAATGGCTCATGCCAACCGCGGCCTTGGGCAGGAGCACAGCCCACTTCCTAGCCAGGCCCAGCCTGCACATGCCACCCACCCCATTGCAGGGCCAGTGCTGCCCTGGAGCTTTGGTCCGAAGGCACAGGGGCAGGCCTGCCTGCGTGCCAGTTCCTCTCGCTGTTAGACAAGGAAGGGAAGCGTCCTCTGGCCCGAGAGCCCTCAGACATCTTCATGCAACGACAGGGAGTGGCCCGGCCACTGGCGCCCCTCGGGAGGCTCCAGAACAGTGGATACTCAGGGCCCACTGTGTGCTGGGTGGGCCAGCCAAAGCCTGGGGGCCTCGAAGACCCAGGCACAGGAGCTGAGGACACTAAGGTCCCTGGGGGACCGTGGCCAAAGGCCACTCTGCCCTGGACCACCCATCAGTCATGTTTCTTTTCACTTTAGATGAGGCTCTGCATCTGAGGCCTTGATGGTGGGAGGGGCCAGCCTTCCCAGGGCTGGCTGATTTCTAGAGGTGGACAACGACCCATATGTGCAGAGCATGCCTTTGAGACTCACCCAACCAACCCCCACATCCCCAACAACACCTCTCCTGTCACCTCCAAGCCAGTGGACACCCAGGTCACTCAGGGAGATAGTTGTCAATAGGGACCCATGACCCAGAGCCCCAGCAGCTGGGCCACTGAATTCTGCCTGTGTACTCGGACTTGCCCCCACCTCGCCACTCCATCACAAAGCCACGGTGAGGGCCTCCTGCTCTGCCCTGGCTGCCCAGGGGCACCCACGTGGCCCTCCACATGATGGCAGGCCCCTCCTGGATCTCCCCGCTCACTGTCCCCTTACCCTGTTAGATTACCCTGGCTGTGCACCACTAACCTCATCCCACCTCGGGCTCGAGGAGTTCACTAGTGGCACTGCAGGGAGAGTTGGGTCCCACTGGCCGAGCCTGCCACTAACCCTAGTCCTGGGGTCTGGACGTGCCCAGCAAGGCTCCTGGTGCAGTTTGGAGCGGCCAGGCCCACTGAATGGCTTCTTGCTCCTGAAGGTGACCTCCAAAGGATGAGCATAATAACAATGCCCACCAGAGCCTCTCAGGGACAAGGGCAGCCAGGTCAGCTGGCCCCTTCCCCTACAGGCTTTGGGTTGGTCCCCATCCCAAGTCTCACCGACACCCACAGGAGTCTCAGAGCTTGTGGCCACCAGTTAGAGTGGATCCCTGAGTGCTCCACCCTCTATTCTGGCTCTGACCCATTAATGAGTAAGACAAAGCCCCCCCTTCTGTTCCCAGAGGACGGTGGGACAGGGCTGGGCGTGACACAGAGACCCCACCTCGGGCCCCAAGGACACCCACAGGTCTCCTGGACCCCAGGGCTAGCCCCATTTGCCACAGTGGAGGGGCTCCCTTCCCTGTTGCTGTGGCTTGCTCACTTCCTGCCCTGGGTAAATGACCTCCTGGGCTGCGTCGTGCTCAGTGGCACAGGCCAGTGCAGTTCATAGGGCCTGTGGGCTCCTCGGCCATCCCAACTGCATCCAAACCCCGCCTTCAGCCCTGTGTTTGGGGACTCGCTGATCCTTCCAAGGGAGGGTCTGAGGCCTCCAAGGCTGCCTGCCCTCTGGCGAGGAAGCGGCCCAGCCCTGGCACAGTCCTGGCCTAGAGCCCAGGCACCCTCCCTGTGGGCTCTTTCCACAGACACAGTTGGCACCTCCTGCAGGCGAGCAGAGACCCAGGCGCTCTCCACGCCCTCAAAGAGCCAGAGGTAAGGCAGAAAGGTAAACATGCTTTTAATAAGGCGACAGGTGCCCTTGACTGCGGGCGGCGGAGGGCTGCTGGGCCCCCCGGGAAGAGCGGCTGGCCACGGGAGGCCTTTGCCCGCTGCAGCACCAGCAGACCGCTTCCCCTGCGGGAGGGACACGCAGGAGCACGGCGGCCCCCGGGTTTGGAACAAACATCTTTATGGCAGGAGGGACGGGCGGTGCGGCTCACCAGGCGAAGAGCGGCTTGCTGTCCTCCTTGGAGAGCTCGCACAGGCAGTTCAGCAGCAGGAGCGAGTCTCCCAGGAACTTGGGCGGCACGATGTCAATGACCAGCTTGCGCAGCGCGGCTGGACTGCTGTGCAGCGGGTGGGCGTGCAGGTCCGGCCGCTGCTTCAGGATGCCGTAGGTGTTGATGAGGAACTCACTGAAGAGCGGGTGCACCTCGCGGCTGTAGCCCAGCCTCTCCAGCCGGGCGGTCAGCGTCAGGTGGCGATGCGTCAGCTCCCTCAGCTTCTTGTCATCCACCGAGCCGTCCAGGGACTTGATGGAGGTCTGCAGACACAGGATGGTGGGGGCCACACCCCTGCTCAGGGCCACCTCCTGGCCCAGCAGTGTGGGACGGGGTAGGGCCGCCCGGGAAGCTTAACGGAGGAATCCAGGTCCCCACCCCTCCAGCACCTCCAAAAGACGCGCCACCAGGGCCCTGCTGGGACCAAGCACAGCCTGGTGCCCACAGCAGCAGCCAGCCCCAGGATGTGCCAGGGTGCTGAGCACCCACTGGGTCAACCCCAGGATGCGCCTGTGTGACCCCACCCCCAGGTCGGCCCCAGGACGCCCGGGTGCCCAGCCCCTGAGGCAGTCAGGACCTACCTGCTTTATCTTCTCGGGGATGTTGGACACAGTGAAGCCATACAGCCGCGTCACACCAGGGAACACATAGGCCAGGATGCGCCGGTCCAGCTGGAAGGCAATCTCTCCCACGATGCGGCCATCCTTCTCTGCACCCGCAAAGCTCTGGATCTCTGCAGGAGCAGGGGGCCGGTGTGGCCAGGTCATAGCTGTCCCAAGGGATGTCCCCCCACCCTGCCTGCAGGGCAAGGGCCAACAGAGACCTCGGGCAGAGGGAGCCTTCCCTCCCACCTGCCCTCCGAAGTCCCTTGGTGGCCAGGCGCTGTGGCCCACTCCTCTGCCAGAGGCATGTGAATCGCCTCAGAAGCTGAGTGAGCCCAGCCTGCTCCTGTGAGGGCAGTTCCCGGGGTCTGCCTGCCCGTGGTCTGCCTGCCCTGTCTGGCCTCGGGGTGTTGGGGGCACTCCAAACCAGCCATGGAGATCCAGGACCTCCTCGCCACCACAGGAGTGTGAGGGGCCAAGACCAGGACCATCTCTTGCAGGACCTGGGCCTGCTGCTCACCCCTGGACAGACGTAGGCCCACCAGGGGCCAAGGCCTGTGCCAGGGCCAGATTCACAATGACGGACAGCTGTGTCAGGCAGGTGAGCCTGGATAGCTGGGCTGCGAACTTGGCTGCTGTCAAGGGGCATGGGACCACACAGGAGGAAGCTTCCACAGGGGGAGGTGGGACCCCCCACCCTGGGCCCGTAGCAGAGGTGACCAGGCACACAGGAGGCCAGGCCAGTGCTATCCAGGGACACTGTGTCAACTTCTTTGACCCTTGCAGGACCAGTCCCTCCCAAGGCAAGCATCTACACCATGTGGCCCAAAGCGTGCTCTGTGGAACACTGGGCCTGCCCGGGAGGTGCAGAAAGGTTGTGTGCGGCCAGGGTCAGCATGACCTGCCCTGCTCCCCTGCATAAGCTGCTAGAATGTGACACAGACTTCGCCTCCCCAGCCAGACACAGCAGGGCCCACCCCTGGGCCTCCTCTATGACCAGGGCTCCTCTGGCCGAGGAGGAAGAGGCCTCCGGGTGGGCAGCTGTGACAGGGCAGGAGCCAGGCTGGGGCCGGAAGATACAGGCTGCATCTGCGCCCTCCCTTGGCAGCACTTTCCGGCCTTTATAATGTGATTTGCCCACATGAAGGTCCTTTAGGGCGATCCTGAGACAGCTGCAGGAACTGAGTCCAGGGCACCTGCTACAACATTTTCATCTCCTAAGAACAAATCCTGTGCCTGATAACAACTACTCCCGCAGCCCTGGCGACCAGTGCTTGGCTTTGCCTCCCTGTGGGTCCCCCTGTTCTGCACGTTCCACATGACTTGTGGCCTTTCGACCTGGCTTCACACGCTCAGCATGGTATTCCGAGGTCCATCCTGTGTTGTAGTGCATGCCAGTGCTTCACTCCTGTTTATGGCTGAGTAGTATTCCATCATGGAGCTAGACCATACAGTTTATCTGCACCCTGGCCAGCGCGTGGGCATCTGGGCTCTTCCCACTCTGGCTAATCTGAGCATGGCTGCATGAGCATTCAAGTAAAGGCTCTCAGGTGGATGTCTGCCTTCCACTCCTGTGGGTGCACACCAAGGAACGGGGTCGTGCCATGTGGGAACACTGGGTTCAGCCTTGTGAGGACTGTGAGCTGTTTTCTCAGGGGCTTCCCCCTGGCATTCCCACCAGAGTGTATGTCCCAATTCCATTTCCCCGCCCAGGTCACTGCAGTGAAAGGCAGCTCACACAGGTCTCCCTGTATTGCGCTGATGGCCACAGACCCTGTGCACCTCTTCACCTGCCTGCTGGTCATCTGCACATCTTCTTTGGAGGGTTGTCCACCCACGCCCTTGGCTATTTTGACTAGATTACTTGTAAGAGCCCTTCCAAGAATGTGATTTTTTTAAAACATTTTTTTAGTAGTAGATGGACACAATACCTTTATTTTACTTATTTATTTTCAAGTGGTGCTGAGGATCGAACTCAGGGCCTCACACATGCTAGGCGAGTGCTCTACCACTGAGCTACGACCCCAGCCCCCAAGAATGTGATTTGCAGATACTTTCTCCCACTCTCTAGGGTGATGCTTCATTGTTTTGAAACTCTTCTTTGAAGCACAAAAGTGTTTACTCTGGGCAAAGTTGATGGAGTCCATCAGTCTCTCTGGTTGCCAATGCTGTTGGTGTCATGCCTAAGCAGGCCCTGCCAGGCCCACACTACACAGACCTTGCTCTGGGCTTCCTTTGAGGGCCACGGCTCAGGATCCTGGAGCTCTCTTGGGCATCTGATGTGTTCTGAGTTGGGTTTTGTGCGAGGTGGGGTCCCACAGCTTCCTCTGCTGGCACACGTCACCCAGCACCACTTGTTGAAGATGGTTCTTTCTCCATTGGGTTGCCTGGCACCCTTGTGGGACACCAACCACGAATGTCTGAGCTTATTTCGGGGCTCTAGATCCTTTTCCCCTGGTCTCTGTCTGTCCTTATGATGGGACCACACAACTTGATTGCTGTAGCCTGACAGGGAGTCTTAGAATCAAAAAGGTGAGTCTCCCAATTTTGTTCTCCTTTTTAAAATTGCTTTGCCCATTCTGGGTCCCTTGTATTTCCATGGGTTCAGCTTATCAAAGGTACAGCTTATCAAAATTTTGTAAAGAAGCCAGCTGGGACTTTGATAAGGATGGCATTAAATCTATAAATCAATGCAAGTTACTATGAAACAATATTAAGCCTTCTAATTCATGACCCAAGACTCACTGTCTACTTAGGTGTTTGATCACTTTTAACACTGCCTGTGGTTTTGGTGGACTTCTTTACGGAAACTGCGGACAGAGACTGCGCAGCGGCACACAGAGCAGGCGGGCGTAAGAGGGAGGTGACTCCCCATCCCAAGGAGCTGCGCTCAGGGGCCTCTGCTCGCCCCACCCCTCTGAAGCTCTAATCGGCAGATGAGACAGCTACATCTGAGATGCTCTAGAACTCCTCTCTATCCAAACTCGGCTCCCACCAGCCAGCCAAAACCTGTTCTTCAAAGAAGAAGGTCAATCCAACCAATACACCTCTAGTCCCACACCAAAGCCACCACGTCAGGAGTGAGAGATCACAGCAGCCCAAGCACATCTGCAGGGAGACGAGAAATGTTAGCAAGAACTTCAGGCCAAAAGCCCTGACAGCCTAGAGAAAATGGACCAGGTTCTTAGAAGACACAAACTACAGGCTGGGCATGATGGCCACACTGTGACCCCCAGAAGTCTGGGAGGCTAGGCAGGAGGGTCACAAGTTCAAGGCCAGCCTGAGCAACTTAGCAGGGACCTATCTCAAAATGAAAAGGGCTGGGGACGGGGTTCAGTGGCAGAGCACCTTGGCTCAATCCTCTGGCTCGAAAAGACAAACCACTGAAGCTCACTCAAGAAGAACTAGACAATTGGAATAGCCATAGATCAATAAAATGGGACTTCTCAGGGGGAAAAATTCTTAGAGAAAATTCAAGGCTCAAGTGGTTTGACTGGTGAATTCTACGAGATATTTAAGGAGTAAGTACTACAAATTTGACACAAACTCTACCAAGACAATTAAAGAGGAGGAAAGTTTCCATCTGGGTTGAGGCCAGCCATCTGATACCAACTCAGAAAATGGCATTAACAGAAGACTGCAGCCCAACATTCCTCACGAGCACAGATTCTTAACAGAATCTGGGCAAACTGGATCTCATAATACAAAAAGATGGAACACACTGTGAGCAAACAGGATCTACCTCAAGAATGCATGGTCAGTTCACATCTGAACACAGGACCTGTGTGGCGCGTATGGTGTACGACCAGGAGAAGGGGAGGTTGGACTCCAAGAGTGAGGATATGTCGAAGTAGGCTCTGCCATCACGGATGACCACAAAGAACAGATAAAAAATCAAGAAGAAGAAAGGAATAATGGTTGGCTTAGCACTCAGCAAGCAGTGTGGTTTACCATATGCTGAGGTGTGGGTGGTAGGCTGGTCTCGGGGCGGTGGGAGGTGCTGTGAGCGTAAGAGTGAGCCCAGTGGTCATCCCTCAGCTCTCTGGGACCTGCCCTCCAGTGCAGATGGGACTGTCTCTGGCCAGCTGCTTCCTGGCTCCTGGGGCCACTTGCTCTGAGAAGGGCTCCTGCCATGGCATGCTGCCTCACCAGAGGCTCACACCAGTGGTACCCCTGACCCTGGACTTAAACCTCCAGAACCATGAGCCAAAATAAACTCTCTTTACTTCATAAATACCCTGTGTGCCAGGTGTTTCATTATAGTGATGTGCAACTGACTGATACACCATGTTCACCAACCACAAAGGACAACCAAGTGCTCATCTCAATAGAGGCAGGAAAGCAACTGACAAAATCCAACATACATTCCTGACAAATAAGCAAACTAGAACTCAGAGGGAACTTCTTCAGTACAATGAAGGGCAGCTACAGACACTCAGCTAGCACCAGGCTCACTGGTGAGAGGCTGAAAGCCCCACATCAGGGAAGGCTGTCACCACTGTGTTGGCCACTGTCCAGCCCTGGTCTAGAGGAAGAGATGACAGGCACTGGGCTGGGGGCGTGCCTCAGGGGTCCAGGGCCTGCTTGGCCTGGGCAAAGCCTGGGTTCCGTCCCCAGCACCAAAAGGAAAAGGAAAAAAGAAAAAGGCACATACATTAGGAATTTTAAAAAGTCTGAAAATCTGTCTTCATTCACAACCCAATCATCTGTGTAGCTTTAAAATGCCACGGAGGAGGCTCCCGGGAAAGATGGCAGAATGGATGTGCCCTCTGCATAGCTCTGCAAGGGGCAGAAACACGCTCAGGAGAAAAAGAGGAGCTCCAGGGGGTGGGAGAGCGCAGACGCCAGGGACCCACCCAAAGCCACTAGAACAAACTAATGTTGTGCAGGATGTAAAGATTAAGCCAGAAAGATCACAGACACGTCACTCAGAACCACAAGTTTCCCCAGAGAAACAGACCAACAGGGCGTGCCCACGAAGAGGGATCTAGCTCACGGGACTGGCTCTCACATCCGAGGAGACGGTGAGCCCCAGATCAGCAAGCTGGAAACCCAGGAGACCTGAGGTGTGCGTGTGGCTCCTGCCCAAAGGCCCGCAGGCTGGACACCCAGGAAGAGTGACGTGCAGGGTCAGGACAGAGGCAGCCAGGTAGGAGTTCTCCCTGACTCTGGGGAAGGTCTGATCAGGGCTTCAACTCATGGGGTGAGGCCCACCCATGAAATCTCAACCTCCTACAAAGACACTCCCCACAGACACACCCAGAGTAAGGTCTGGCCAAATATCTGGGTTCCCATGGCCCAGTTAAGTTGGCTCATAACTATTGCAGAGTCGATACACAAAAATCCACTATGCTACTATATTCTAGAAACAGACACCAGAGGTTGATATGAGAAAGCAATTCTACCTATAATGGCATCAAAAATATGAAATACTCAGGGGTAAAATTGATGAATGTGTGCAAGACTTGTGGGGAGGAGGGAAGAAAAGGGAAGGTAGTAGCGAATGAAGCTGATCAAATTGTGTCATGTGCATGTACGAACATGGCACAAAGAACCCCACTACTGTGTTTAATCATAAAGTGACAAATAAAAGAAACAAATAAAAAATTTAAAAAACAGTTTTTTAAAAATGTTCAAGACCTGTATGTAGAGAACCACAAAACACTGTGAGAACTGTTACAGACAGTGGAGTGATACACAGAGTCCGCAGAAGATCCGTGCTGCAGAGGTGCCCTTTCTCTGCATCTTGAGCTGATTGACTTGTAGACTAGGATCCCAGTCAGAGTCACAGCAGGCTTTTTGGTAGAAATGGACAAGCCGATTCTAAAATATGTCTGGAAACTCACAGGACTCGGGAGAGCCACAACACGTGAAGAAGAGGACAAAGTCGGAGAGCCTGCATGTCCTGCAGGATTCCCAGTCTTTAAAACGACAGGACTCCGATCCAGGAGGACACAGACAGGTGGACGGAGACGCATGGAGGGTGCGGGAACAGCCTCACAGGTGCACAGACACAGATTTTCGGCAAGGAACCAGGCGGTTCAGCCACAGGGCACTGCCCCTGAGCACTGGGGCTGGAGGAGTAGACGTTTATATGTAAACCCACACCCATGCAGAAATGACTCGGACTGATCAGGGGCCCGAGTGTAAAACCTACAGCTGGAAGATGGAGGAAAGAACCTGTTACCCTGGGTTTGGCAAAGACTTTCCAAAAGTATAAACTACAAAATGTACAAACTATGGGGCTAGGATTGTGGCTCGGCGGTTCAACGCTTCCTCACACGTGTGAGGCCCTGATCCTCAGCACCACATAAAAACAATGAATAATGTAATTCTGCCACCTGGACACCAGGACAGAGGCAGCCAGGTAGGAGTTCTCCCTGACTCTGGGGAAGGTCTGATCAGGCCTTCAACTCACTGGGTGAGGGACGGAAGGTCAAGCAGGAACTCGACACCCTCAATGTGTACAGCACCCTGGGGAGCCCTGGGGAGCACTGGCACCGCAGCCCCTGCTCTGGCCTCTGCTGGCACTCCCCTGGTGACAGGTGGCACCTGCCTCAGCAGGTGAATGAGAAATTATATCCCATCTGATGCAAATGTATGGCATGTCAAGATCATTGTACTGTCATGTGTAACTAATTAAAACAAAGAAAAAAATACAAAAATAAAGCAAATATAGTAGAAATAAAAGTAACAAGAGTTTTTCTTCCCCCAAACCTCATGGAAATAGAGGAGCCCCTGACTGGGAGGCTGTGTCTAAAAACCATACCCAAATGGACCTGTATTTAGAATATTCAATGAACTCCCACAACCAGAAAGGCAAGCAACTCAGCTTTCCTGACAGGTGGGGAGACGGCCAGCAACCCTCCGGCTCTGCGTGGCTGGAGAAGCTGTGAGCGGGTTGTCGCCTGGGCCACCTGCCCGCGCCTCACCGTTGAGGTAGTAGCTCCGCCTGGTCCTGTCCCCGGTGGGCAGGCTGCTCTCCGAGAAGCACACCTTCTTGGGTCGCACCATCTCCCTGGGCTCGAGCAGCGTCTTGTCCACCAGTGGGTCCTGCAGGGGGCTCAGGAGCGGAGACAGCTTCCTGTCGGGGCCCCGGGCGTGCAGCTCTGGCGCACCAATGAAGGCCTTGAAGGTCACCTGGGAGGAGGTTGCACAGCCTGGGGAGGCTTCGTCCTCGCTGGAGAGGGGGGCGTGCGAGCACAGCAGGTCCTCCAGGGAGGACGTCTGCATCTGGGAGGGTGTGTCGGGGACACTGCTGAACCTCCCGACGTCTGCACCTGGGTGGAAGGAAAGGGCCGGAAGGTCAAGCAGGAACTCGACACCCTCAATGTGTACAGCACCCTGGGGAGCCCTGGGGAGCACTGGCACCGCAGCCCCTGCTCTGGCCCCTGCTGGCACTCCCCTGGTGACAGGTGGCACCTGCCTCAGCAGGCCTCACACTCAGGGCCACATCCTGCAATGACTTCCACCCACCTTTCTAATTTGTCACAAATGGTGTCATTCTGTGTGTTAATGTCTGAGAGCAGTCCATGATCAGCCACCTGCACACAGTGACTTCTGACCATGATTGTGAAGTCCCAGCTGTAGGAAGCCTCCCTGGACACACCTCCTTGCCCACAGTGCAGGCCCTCCCTGGTCAGCTCCTGGGCTCAGGTGAGAGGCATTTGACTTTCAAGCCCCATCTCCCAGGGGTCAAATTCAGCTTAACTCTTATTGCTTCTGAGGACCTTTGCTGCCTGCATTCTCCTAGCAATAAAGGAAAGGTGCACTTGACAAACTATATTTTAAGAGTTATATCAAAAAAGTGTGTCTTAAAATGAGCATATTCAGGTACTGGCTATTTTACTCTCAAAAAATATTTTCCAAGGTAAAAAAAAAAATGTTCAAAGGATGAAAATTCATCAAGATCCTGCTCCATCTTCCCAGAGGAGGCTGGTCAGAGCCCCTCCACAGACCCTCTTCACACTAAGAAAGGGTACCGTGTACATGCACCACCTGGAAATGTCAATACAAGGAGAGTTCCTCTGGGAGATGATTTTTACATGATTTAATAAGAAGTAGAAAACAGGGGCTGGGGATGTGGCTCAAGTGGTAGAGTGCTCGCCTAGCATGCGTGAGGTACTGGGTTCGATTCTCAGTACCACATAAAAAAATAAAATAAAGATATTTTAAAAAAGATTAAAAAAAAAAGAAGTAGAAAACATAAATGGGCCAATAAACAAAGAAGAAATATCTAAATCTTATAAGTAAATAATTATAAATAATTATTCCCTGAAGGAATGCAGGCCCAGGCAGTCTGTGGTAGATTCTTTCAGGTTCCCCAGCAGTGTATAATCCCTATAGAAGCTGAGTTGGAACACTAAAAAAATAAAAAAATGAAAGATGTGCAACTAAGGTTTAAAAAAAAATGTGGCACAATTCTGACATCAAGAAAATTTGTCAAAAATCTGAATCAAATTCCCACAAAGATAATCCCCAGAAAGGAAAGTGGTCTAGGTTCACGTAGAGAGTACAGAAAACAGACTCGCAAAACGTGTCCAAGGACATCCAGGGCAGTGGAAGCTCAACAGGCTCCCAGGACCACAGGAGCAGCTGCCTCTCAGCGGCTTGCGTTCTTCACAAATAAGGGCTGGGAGGCCTCTTCCCCTGCGCCCAACTGTGCCCACGCCCAAGCAGCTGGGGCCATCGGTCACTGCCCACAGGTGGCCAGGACAGTGCAGCAGCAGCCCCTCTGCCCCCAGGGAAGAAGCCCCATGAAAGTCACAGCCAGCCAGCATTCTGAGCAGTGAGGACAGACACCGAAACAAGGAACCACTTAGAACAGCCATCTGTGCATCCTGGGGCTGTGGAAGGGGAGACCTGAGACGACAGACTGGAACCCAGAGGAGAGCACTCAGTGGAGAGCTGCCGATGGCAGACCATGTGGGTCCTGCAGCCTCCCAGGCCCCAGGTTTCCTGCCGCGCTCCACGGGGCTCTGCTCACCAACAGGAGCCGCCATGCTGCAGAGGGCCTCTGGTGCTGTGCTTAAGGCTGCCACACATACCTCCTGTGAATCTAGTGGCAACAGCAGAGATGCAGTGTGAGAAAGACCGGAGACCAAGAACCAAACGGCTCTGTGTACCAACAGCATGTAAAGCCCTCCTGGGGTACTGAGAAGACACAGGTAGGAACACCATAAAAATGTACCCCAAGATTTACTTCTGCCTTCCAAACCATGATCCTGCTTGTAGAAACAGAAATCCTAAGAAAATAACCCTGATTTTTTAAGAAACACCTGTCTGCAGTGTTACCTTGGGGGAAAAAAAAGAATTTTCATTTCAAAAAGAAGAGAGTTCATTCAGCTACGGCTCATCTGACTCTGCGGCCTGCACAGCCAGTTTAAAACACATTTGCAGCCCAGGAATGATCCTGTCTGAAGCTAAAGGGGTGCTAGAACTCACAGCCACTGAGCTCAGCAACACTTGACCAGCCACGGTGCCGATAGCGTGCAGTGAGGAGCCGGGCATTGCTCAGCTCTGGACAAGTCCCAGGAGGCACAAGTGGAGTGGGGAACCAGAATGACCCAGAGAGAAAGAGGGGGCAGCCTGCGGGGAGGGAGGTCGCAGGAATGTGTCTTGTTGGCTCTTGCGCCGAGGAGAAGATCTACTGGGGAGGCCCTGATCACTTGTCCTCCAAGCAGACACTGGCATCTGTGATGCTGAATGAGGAGACAAGGTCGCAGGGCACCCTCCTGCTCCTGGGAGCCCTTGGCAGTGATGTTTCAAGACGCACTTAGGGACATCCCTGGCACCAGGTCAGAGAGGGCAGGTGTGGTTGCTCACAGCTCCACCATCTGTGGTCCCAGAGGACTGGAATGGTGCTGCCCATCACAGCGCCCAACATCAAACTGCACTGCAGACACGGAGGAGGACCAGTGGACAGCAAGGGTGGGGTGGGTGTTAAGGGGTCGAATCATGAACATGATCTTGCTGAGGTAAACCAAAAGGACAGACAGATTCACTCCTGCATGTCCATCAGGAGTGCCAGAGGAAGCTCATCAGCATGGGTTAGCTGCCCATGGGGTGAGACCAGGAAGCAGACACATGTCTAACTTCTATGTTGTGGCACTTTAGAAAAACAGGTTTGGGGGCTGGCATTGTGGCTCAGCGGTAGAGCACTTGCCTAGCATGTGCAAGGTCCTAGGTTCGATCCTCAGCACCACATAAAAATAAGGACATTGTGTTCAACTACAACTAAAAAAATAAATATTATTAAAAAAAAAAAGAAAAGAAAAACAGGTTTTGAATATACATCCTGGTTTGAAAGCAGATATCAGGGGACTTCTGGACGTGCAGCCACAGCTGCGCCTTTGTGACGCTGCGTTCCTTCTCATCTGTAAACTTCCTGTGTTCAAGCACTCGATTTGGCTTTCCAAACTCTAGTCCCCAGTCATGGTTGTGCCATTGCTGGACGACCCTGCCATGGGTCTGCAAGGGCTGGGGGCGGGGGTGGCTAGGCCTGAGCGAGCCCCAGACCCCAGGCTCATACCTAGACACCTGCCCAGATGTTGTGGAGGTGAGAGACCAGCTCTGTCCAGGCCCTGCCTTTGCATGTTGAGCTGCCTGACTGAAGCCCACAGCCAGCCTGAGCCGTATGAACCTTGGCACACTCCCTGTGGCCGGGCTCCCACGCTCTGTGGGAAATTTGGTGGCCTCCGACTGTGGCCCCCTGAGCCTGGAGTCCAACAAGATGCAGGCTTGCTGAAGGTGCTGAAGGACAAGGGTGCTGGCCCCAGCCGGGAGATGTGGCAGGAGGCTTGTGGGCCTCTTACAGCAGTCAGCACTCAGGCCTTCGCAGCCTCCGCAGCCTCCGCAGCCTCCCACAGTCTGGGGTCCGAGTGTCCACAAACTTGACACTGGCACTGCAGTGTGCCACAGTGGCCCAGGAAACATCCTGGCCTCTCAGCCCCTCCCCAGTGGTGCTATCTCCATCCTACACCCCTACCCCCTGCACGAAGCCCCTGTTGTGGGTCCCCTGGGACTGAAGGGGCCAGAGGCCTTGCCCACAGCTGGACCATGCAGGACACCATGTCCAGTGCTGAGCATGAGCAGAGGAGGGTGGCAGATACCCAGGTGGACTCCAGGAAGTGACCACAGCAAATGTAGGCCCAGGGAGGCCCTAGTCAGTACACACTGGCCTCCAGGGCCTCCCACGGAAGCTGGCCATAGACTGGCCAGATGGTTGCACTCGCAGACAGCAGGGTCCACAGGGCCGGCCTGCCTGGTTGGGCCACAATGCTCAGGCAGCCTGGGGGTTCTTCCCACTGTCCACCATCCCAACCCAAGGCCAAGGCCACATGCCCCAGCTGCACCCAAAAGGGAACTTCTCTCTCAAAACATTTGAAACAGAACCAGAGAGCAATCAGCAGAAAGCAATAAAAACCCTCATTTGATTTTTCTGTAAAATGCCATAGGAGGCTGGAGCCAAACTGTGTGGCAAGGCTACAGAGCCACAGCCTCCCACGCACTCACCCCACGAGGCCCCACAGGCTCTGAGGGGCAGACGCCGTCCCTGGGCACCAGGTCCCAAGAACCCTGTGGGCTGACGGTGTGAGGTGGGCGTGACACAGCAGAGGTGTGAAGCTTGTGAGGGGAGGCCCTGCACCTGTGAGAAGCTCTCTGGGGCCAGTCCCTCGGGGACTGGGGGGAGCAAGTGGGGGACGTGGCGGGGAGTACTGCCAGGCAGAGTGGCCCTCGTGGCTCAGAGCCACAGGCGCCACCTGCCCGCTCCAGCCACAGTGCTGCTCTGACATGGCCATCGAAGGCAGCCCTGGACCCACTCAGGTGGCCAGCCACTGACCGTGCTCCAGGCGTGGACCCTGGGAGGGTGGGGAGGTGCCCACCCAAGTTGGAGGCCCCCGGCCCCGGCCCCCACGGCCTGGGGGCTGCGCCTCACCTGCACACCCGGGGGAGCAGGCCTCAGGGTAGGCGGGGCCCCGGGGGAAGAGGGGCGCGCGGCCCCCGCGGCTGCAGCTCTCCTGGCAGCTCTCGCTGAGCAGCCGCTTCAGCATCTGGTTCTCCTTCATCAGCCGCACCTGCTTCTTCAGGTCCGCGTTCTCGCTCATGAGCCTGTTCATCAGCTCGCTGCCCTCAGCCATGGCGCGTCCTCCGTGCTCACGTGTAGGCCTGCGGCCCCATGGAGATGGAAGTCCAGAGCTCCCAGACCTACAGAAGCCACCCAAGACCCTGGAGTTCCAGGGCAGCCGCCTTCCGCAGCCTTGTGATGTCGCTCCCTTAAAGAGACAGTGCCACCACCATCGGGGCCCCAGACGGGGTGGTGCCTGGCAGGCAGACGTCCACTGGGGCTGGCCCTTGGGATCCACACTTGAGGAAGGGCAGGCAGCGGGGGCCAAAAGGGGACAACAACGTGATTCACTGAACTGTCACTGACTGAAGACTCCGAGGCAGGGGATCAGGCCCTCTGGACCAACTAGGGGAGAGCTGGGGTACACTGACTGGGTCCCCCAGGAGAGGCTCTGACCTCAGTCAGTGACCACCTGGAAACCTGCCCTGCACTGCCTCTCCAGTGGCCAGGGAAGGCACTGGACAGGGCTGTTTCTGCCTTGGAAGGCACCAAGGGCATCTTGCCTTGTTGGGTGAATTCCACACCCACACCTTCCCTCTCCACAGCTGGAGCCTCCGCACCCAGCCCACGAGCAGCAGGTTGGTAGCTGGGTCACAGGCCTGACCAGCCGCCAGCATGCTGGCCAGGACCCACTACCCTTTCCAGATGCCACTGGACTCAGCTTATTACTGTTTGTGCTTAAAAGGGAATTGATAGGGTCTTTTTCTCCTCCCGTCCTGGCCTGGTTTATAACAGCGCCTTATAGAATGAGGACACTCTATTTGGGATGTGTTAGATGACTCCTTTCTTAAATGTTTGACAGAATTTACCAGAGAAGGCATCTAGGCCTAGATTTCTCCTGGAAGTTTTAGGGTTCTAATTCCGTTTCTTTGATATGAGGATACTTGGCTGCCTTTTCTTCTTGGGTCCATTTTGATGACTTTCTCAAAGAACTTGCCCTTGCTGTCCACCTGAGTCACCCTCAAGGACAGGCAGATAAGCCAGGTAGGGAGACAGAGAGGACCGTGGGGAAGCAGCGCTGGGGCCTCTTCACAAAGACCCACAGCCGTGCAACGGGAGCTGTGAACTCAGAAGGCAAGCAGGGTGCACAGATGGCCAGGGCACTGCCAAAAGGTCAAGGCCCAGCCTCTGTGCGCAAGGTGGCCTTTCCACCATGCCTGGCAGCAGGCCATTTCCTGTCCTGCACAATCAGACTTGGAATGGGCTGCAGAATCCGCTCAGGTGGCAGCTTCTGGCTCCATGGACCTGTCACCAGACCTGCCGCCTCCTGCATGGGACCTCTGCTCTTCCTTTGCTCCCGCTGGCCTAGGCTTCCTGGTTGGGAGTGTGGGTCCTGGCTTAATCTTTCTTACTGTTCGTTTTGGCTACGTCACACCGTTTTGGTGTCATGTTTTTATTTTCATTCAGCTTAAGTCTTTTCTGTTTTCCCTTGTGCTCACTTTATTTTACTTATTTTTGGTACTGGGGATTGAACCCACGGGTGCTTAGCCACTGAGCCACATCCCCAGCCCTTTTTTTTATAGAGACAGGGTCTCACTGAGTTGCACAGGGCCTTGCTGAGTTGCCCTGGGTGGACTTGAACTTGTGATCCTCCTGCCTCAGCCTCCCGAGCTGTTGGGATTACAGGAATGCACCACCATGCCCAGCTCTTCATTTCAATGAGCTCCAGCCAATCCATTATTTTCTTCGTGGATGATGCGTTTGGAGTGGTACCTAGAATGTCATTGACAAACCCAGGGTCACCTAGGTTCTGTCATCTTCTAGGAGTTTTATAGTCTTCACATTTAGGTCTGAGATACACTTGATTTTTGTGAAGGGTTCATGGTTTACGTCTAGATTCACTTTCTGCTGAAGACTCCTTTCTCCATTGGATGGGCCCACCCCTGGGCTCCCTGTCCTGCCACTGCTGCCACAGTTGTGAGTCTCCAAATGGGAGTGCAGTCCTCCAATGTGGCTCGCACCTCGCCTTTCGCCATAGATCATTCAAGTGTGTTATTTGATGTCCAAATATTTGAGATTTTCTGAATCTTCTGCCATTGAGTCCTTGCTTAATTCCATTATGCTCAGCACACTCTGTATAGTTCCAGCCCTTTTTAGTTCTGTGAGACTCAAGACCTGACTGATGTCCTGCCTAGGTGAACGGTCCAGGAGCACTGGAGTGTGTCTCCAAAGGCAGGCCCAGTAGGCCACAGCCCTGGTAAGCACACACTGGTGATGATGTCCCGGTCTGTCCTCTGAACCTGAGTCCATCAGTTGCTGAGACAGGTGCTGAGGTCTCCCAGGACCCCTGTCAGTCTAGTTCCCTGTCTGGTCTGAGCACTTGCTTCGTGTATGTTGAAGAGGTCAGGAGCAGGTACGTCTAGGGGTGTTATGCCCTTCCTATATTGACCCTCTCTACTTCTGGTATTATTTCTTGTCCTAACCTCTCCTGTGGTGTTAACATAGTGCTTCTGTTTATAACTACTGTCTTTTTCATTTGTTCTTTTTAGATATACATGACAGTAGGACAACGTATTTTGACATAGTATACATATACGGAGTATTCGTCTAATTTAGATCCCATTCTTGTGGTAGTAAGGAAAGACACTAGAGTGATCACTGTTTTTATGTTATCTAGTTTTCTAAACATTCACTCTTTTTTGAGACAGGGCCTCACTATATTGCTGAGGCTGGCCTCAATCTTTTAATCCTCCTGCCTCAGCTTCCCAAGCAGCTGGGATTTCAGGTGTGCACCCACAGCACCGGCTTAAACTTTTACTTTTAACCTGTCTCTAAAAATTTATTTTGGACAACTGTCGTGTTCCACGACTAAACACTCAAGTTCATTCCAGGTGAACTGGGCTGAATGAAATAATCACAGAGACAGAGAAATACCTTTTTCTCTGGTCCTGTGACAGCTCCAATGACCTTAGGAGTCCATGGAAAGAGAGAGAGGAGCACATGCTGAACCCTTTTATTGGGGAGAAACCATTCAAATGAGGCAAGGGGTACGATTACAAAGGAACAGGTAAGCGTCGCTTAACTCCTCTGGGTGCCGCCTACTCCCAGGGCCACACCTTGTTATCCAAGGGAGGGAAAAGCCTGAGTCACCAATCGTGGCACTACACACACACCAGACTACAGTGATCCTTCAGATCCTGGTGGTGCTTCAGAATTGAAAGGTGCGTGGACTTGGAGTGGCTTCCCACGGACTACTCATAGAGACAGGCCGTGCTCTCCATCCAAGGGCCAATGTCTGTTCTTCAGTAGGAGCACGTAGATCTTACGATTAATAAAACACTTAAAAGGGGGCTGGGGATGTAGCTCAGTCGGTAGGGGGCTGGCCTCACATGCACAAGGCCCAGGGTTCAATCCCCAGCACCACACACACAAAAACAAAACTCTTGAAAGGATCAGTCTGTCTCCATCTCATTAGGAGCTGAGTTCCCCTCTGGCCTTTGTTCTTTTCCTGCCTCCTTTTGAATTATTTTGTTCCTTCCTGAGCGAACTTTGAAGGGGTTTGTGACAGGGTTCACCTTGGTCACCTCTGACTTGCTGCAGCCTACTTCTCAGTAATAAACTATTTGTAACCTACCTCTTTTCATTCGAGTGGGGATCCAGCACTGTGTGCTCCCTCCCTCCCTGGGCAGCCTGTCTGTTCCTGTTTTCATAGCTCCTTGTTAAAAACCCCACTTGTTGAGAGCCACAGCCGAAGGGGCCCCAGCAAACTTCCACCTGCCGGCTGATGATTGGCTCACAGCGGCCCCAGCAACATCTAGCTGATTGGCTCCTCTGCGGTGATGCTCATTGGGCTGTTTCCCTGCCCTTTCAGACCACGGAGCTGCTCATTGGGGGACTTTTTTGGCTCCGCCCACGTGACCCAGCCAATCGGCCTCAAGAGCAGGAGGATTGTGGGAGGTGGAGAGAAGCTGGTGGGGAGAGAGAGGCTTGTGGGAAGCCGGTGGTGGCAGTTGAGGCTCTGAGGGTTTTTCCTGAGAGGCTGTTTTGTTTGGCGTGTGTGGTTCTAAAAATAAAGTTAGTTTCTTTTGACAAGTGGCTCCTGATTGTGCCCAGCCAGACTGCGGCATTTGGTGGGCCGCACGGGGAGCGACTGAGGGTAAGTGAACTGCTCGCCCCTGAGGGCAGGGCGAGAGGATGGGTAGCCATTTTAAGATTCCTCTTTTGTTTTGCTTCACTTTTGTTTTAAGTTGCCTGTCCCTGGAGATGTGTAAGATGGAAGAAAAACCGCTCACATCTGAGGAACAGATAGGGAGAAAGGACGGATGGACATTTCAGGAGGCTATTATAATGATTTTGTGTTGTTCCAATTTTGTTTCACTCTGTTTCAGTTTTGTTAGGCGTCATCTTGTTGGGTTGTATTATAGTAGAAATACGGGATCAGAAATTAGTAAAAAACAAACTGAAAGAGTGTTAAGTAAATTGTTAGAGGAAGGAGGCATCTCAGTAAAATCAAGAACAATCAGGGCATACGTTGATACAATACAAAAATGTAGCCCATGGCTTTTTAAGGAGGAGTTGTTAAATATATCACAATGGAACCATCATGGTGAAGATTTAAAAAGAATAGAAAAGAAAAGCCCAGGGACTCTGCCAGTTGGCACATTGCCATTGTGGACGTTCATATCTTGTTTGCTTAGTCCAAAGCCTTCAGTTCAGACAATGGTAGAGGAAGAAGAAGACATAATGATTCAAGTAAAAGAGAAGGTCTCTCAAGTTAGTCAGACAGAGGAAAAGATTCAAGTAAAAGAGAAGGCCTCTCAAGCTAGTCAGACAGAGAAAGAAAGTGTAAAACAGAAAAAGCCATCAGGGGGAAAGTTACAACAGGAGACTGCTACTAACACCTTTCTATCACCAGAGGACGTAAGTGTCCAACTAACAAGGCCACCTCCATATGCTGGGAGGTCCCCAACCCCCGCAGTTGATAGTTGGGATCCTGAGACAAGATCTCAAATATTAACATGCCCTGTATTTGAGGCAGGAGGGCAGCGATTTTACCAAGTTTTAAATTTCAAAACAGTGAAGCAGCTAAAAGAGGCTGTAACAACCTATGGTCCTCAAGCACCCTTCACTGTAAGCATGGTCGAATCCATTAACAACTTGAACATGACGCCAGCAGATTGGGCTAATATGTGTAAAGCTGTGCTAAATGGAGGACAATACCTGTTATGGAAGGTTGCCAATGAGGAATTTTGCAAGGAGACGGCTAGGCGAAATGCAGCAGCTGGTTATCCTCAGAGAAATCTAGATATGTTGTTAGGAAAGGGACCTTATGAGGATCAGCAGCAACAAATTGCATATGATCCTGG
>NW_025999968.1:63722302-63731098 GCF_001458135.2 Marmota marmota marmota
ACCCCCCCGCTGGTACAAAGACCTCTCCACAGGTGTGGCTGTATATTGGACCGGTAGTCAATGACGGGTAAGATCCAATTGCAATGGTACCAACCTAACAGGTAAGGACCATATGTACTATTGGACAACCTAAGGCAGGCACGGTCCCTAAGCCACATGCTTTTTGTTTAAACAGAGAGGGGGAGATGTTGAGAGCCACAGCCGAAGGGGCCCCAGCAAACTTCCAGCTGCTGGCTGATGATTGGCTCACAGCGGCCCCAGCAACATCTAGCTGATTGGCTCCTCTGCGGTGATGCTCATTGGGCTATTTCCCTGCCCTTTCAGACCACGGAGCTGCTCATTGGGGGACTTTTTTGGCTCCGCCCATGTGACCCAGCCAATCGGCCTCAAGAGCAGGAGGATTGTGGGAGGTGGAGAGAAGCTTGTGTGGGAGAGAGAGGCTTGTGGAAAGCCGGTGGTGGCAGTTGAGGCTCTGAGGGTTTTTCCTGAGAGGCTGTTTTGTTTGGCGTGTGTGGTTCTAAAAATAAAGTTAGTTTCTTTTGACAAGTGGCTCCTGATTGTGCCCAGCCAGACTGCGGCACCCACTATTTTTACTTTTAAATGTCAGTGGTGTTTTATTTTAAAGAGATTCTGTTTTAAGCAAAGAGGGAAAGCCCTCTGTACTTGCCACCTCCATCTGGGTGCTCTTCCTTCCTGGGCTAAGAGCTGCTTCCACCTGGTACTACCTCCCTTCCACCTCAACACCTTGACATTTCCATGGGTCACCTGGTGGGAAATCTTTTCGGTGTGGGTCAGTTGGGAGAATGATTCACTTGTCTTCTGGTCAATTTGGCCAGTGTCCCCAGCACTCTACACTGGACCACACTGTTATCCTCGTCGTGCTCTTGAACGTGATCTGCTGCTCTGTGGCTTTCAGGACTCATATTTGGTGATGTGCCAGGGCACTGGCTGTCTGGATCTGTGGGCTTACAGGTTTCCCCGAGCAGAAGACCTGCCAGCCAGAATTACTTCAAGTGGTTCTGTGCTTCCGTCCCCAGCTACATGTCGGGCCTCTCACCAAGATCCAACAGGTCCCTGAGATCACGGGTGCTGTTCCAGTCTTCTGCCCATCTGGGAGCTTCAGCGTGCTTCTTTCCCTGGGAGACCTGAAGGCAGGCCTGTCCCAGGGAGCGGAGACCTTGGGATCACTCCTGTAGAGGCCTGTGCCTGGGGCTGCCTGAAGCCATGCTGCTCTCCTGAGTCCCAGGAGACCCCTGGACTCAAGACACCCTCTGGACCTTGCTGCCCCGAGTGCAGAGTTCCATCACACAGAAAACCAGGATGACTGTGCCATGGAACCAGTCGATTCTGGTCATCCACATCACCCCATCCTCCTGTATGAGGAATGGAAAGCTTCAAGTTAGTACTGCCATCTCAGGGAAGATGGCAGGCACCCAGTGACCGTGCTAAGTTCACCCAGCTCTGCAGAGCCACACCCTGGCTTCCACTGGGCGACCTTCCAGGTCTGCTCTCAGGGCTCTGGCTTGACCACCATGCCCTCGTGGAGAGATGCTGTGAGGAGCAGCCCAGGGAGACCTGGGGTCCCCTCTACCCCCTCTGGATGCCCCCAACTAGTGGGCTGCACACCTCCTGGGCCACAGGGGTGTCCCTGCCAGTGCTCCCTGGAGGCCAAGCACATCTACAGTCTGGCAGAGAGTCAGTGCTGACCTCATTCATGACCCATCAGAATGTCTCCTTTTTCTAACCTTCATTCCATTCTGAAACAAACTGAATCGTAAGTGACTTATGTTGCAGATGAGGAAATGAAAATGAATCAATTTCACTGATCAATCACACATGGCTATGTTGTCCTATTTGCTGAAATCAGAGAAGAATGGAGCAACAGCAGCAAACAGCTTTTGGGAAAATAGGCCAAAATATGCATCTACACAGCCACATCCCATGAGGGAAAAGACCTTCTTAGAGACAAGCTTCATCCTGTTAAGCCTTTCCCACTAGAGACTCCCTCCAAGAAGCCATCTGATTCCCACATTAGCAGACACCCAGCAAACCCAGGGCAGCTCCAGGCCTGCAGCACATTCAGAATCTGCTCCTGACAACCAAACCCAATAAGCCAAACCCAAGACTCCTCAGGGACTCACTCAGTTCAGAGCCTGCTTTCACTCATGCCAAGGTAAGCATGCCCCTTCAGTAATGGGGACATTGGTCCCTAAGCAGCTCTCTGGCACTGAACTGAGGCCACGAGTCCCACTCTCCCCACACAGGGACAAGGAGGCAGTCTCAGAAAACCCTAGAGCACAAGTTCCCCAGACCAAGCAAAACAAGCACGATATTCTTCTCCCCATGGTTTAAGTGTCTCTTTATTAAGGAAGCTGGTCATGTAGGTGACTTTCAGCATAAAAGTCAGTTTGCAGCTTCCTTCTGGAAAACCTGTGTCTTCTACAGTGATCTGGTCTTGGCTGGAAGTTTCTGGGCAGACCAGCTGCCGCTAGGCCAGGTCTAGCAGAGAGGGGCTGGTCAGCACAGGCAGCAGCGCAGGCTGTCACCGAGGCAGGAAAGCATGGAACCACGCTGTGCAGGGCTCAACAGGGCTGGGCAGGAGGCAGAGTTGTGCACCTGCACTTGAGGAGGCAGCCCTGGCGGGTCCTGGGCAGGGGCAGGTGATCAGAGAGGCATGGGACACAGTTCTCCAGCTTCTGAGGGAGGACAGTGGGCCAGTCCAGGAGGGGCAGGGGTGAAAGCAGCAGCCCGAGGAGGTACTGTGGGGCCCACTCATCACATGGCTGGGGAGGAAAGCTGCCACTGGACACCCTGAGCGCCTGAGTGCTCTTCCACGTGGCAGAAGGCAGAGCCAGGGCCCAGTCTTCTTCCCCGAGCCCAGGCTGGGGTGGGAGGAATTCAGAGCTCACTCAGGCACTACTCTGGCAAAATGGCCCTCCATCCCCACTCATAGCAAGCACCTGACATGGAAGTTGGCAGTGGCCAAGGGATACCCTGAACGTTCTTCTGGGTGGGTGGCAGCTAGGGATGCTCGACTGTCCCTAGCACATAGAAATGCCCCTCCGTGGAACCACCAAAACTGCACCCACCCTCCCTGGCCTGCAAAGCCTGGAGGTCAGGACGCGAGCAGCCATGGATGGATGCAGTGCAGACAGGCGAGCTCACGAGCCAGGGGCAGGCCAGTGCCACGCTGGGCTCCCCACCACGCAGCCTCAGGGTGTGCACTGAATCCTGGTACATCATGGTGAACAAGAGCCCAGCCCACTCCCCGCCGGCAGGTCTCTTATACCATCGTTGAGGGGCTGTGTCCCTCCCTTACCCAGCATGCACAGGAATGTGGGAGCAGCTAGCCCAGGCCCCATCCCCAATCAGCAGCAGGTGGGGAGTGCACGGGGCCCAGCAGCTGCTCTCCTGAGAATGCAGTCTCTCCAGCCTTCCTCCCTCAGGCAAGAAGTGCGCCAGGGACAGCATGAGGTGCTGCGGCTCCTCTGACGTCACAGTCAGACTCGCTCCCTTCCTCCCTGAGCCCTCTCAGAACCAGACCTACATTGACAATCACTCTGGCAATTGTAGTCTGAAGCCACGGACCCAGTCCCTGTCCCTGCCTCAGGACTGATCCCAACACATGTGCCGAGGTGGAGCAGAGGGCTACAGCACAAGGCAGGGAACGGGCACCTGCCACCTGGCCAAGACAGCTCAGTCTTGTGGGCACAGGTGTGAAGATGACGCTCGCCACCTGCAGCAGCCAGCACAGGTTGGCATACTCTCAAGGGCAGATGCAATCAAGGGCGGCCTGTGAGGGCGCTCTCGGGGTACAGGTTGGCGAAGCGGCCCAGGACCCAGATGGGGAAGATATTCCTGTAGCTGGTGTAGCTGATGGCACAGGACTTGTTGAAGACCCCAGAGATGTTCTCCTAGAAGGACAGAGAAAAGGGCACCAGGGCCCAAGGGCCTGGTCATGGACCGCAGCCCTGGATGCCACAGGGTTGGTGCACACCTGAGCAAGCAGGGGCAAGGGAAACTGAGGCTGGCAGTCCTCCTGCCCAGCCTCCGCCCAGCTGGGTGCTGTCGCCTTTAGCAAACCCTCCCTGGGCCTCCAGCCCGCACGGCCACACCAGCTTCTGCAGGACTCCTGCAGGGAAGGGGCTCATGACTCCCACCCTCTGGGGACAGGTAGAGCCTGCACCTGTGCCTCCTGAGAGTGAGGGGCCACGTGAGCTCCCACGCAACAGGGCAGTCAAGGGTTGTGCTGCGAGGGCATCTCCCACCCAGCCCCCTGCCAGAACTTGATTGACTGACAGCAAGACCTGCTCAGAACTGGCAACCTGCCCCAGAACTCCACCTCACAGGCCTCTGGTTGGCAGAGTATCTGCACCCCAAGCCCCAAAACACCCAGTGAGGGACACAGGGGAGGATGTGAGAACCCACGAGCAAGCCAATGGCCGGCACTGGGTTTCACGCACCTGGGGCCAGTCACCATTGGGAAGCTGCTTCTCCAGCAGACACTGGACCCCTCTCTCCTGGGCTGTGATGTCAGGGTGCCTGGGGAGAGGAGACACTTGCTCAGTGGTGTGCACAAACACAGATGGGCGTGAGTGTGTACTCACCGTAGTGCACCAAGCTCACAGAAAACCCACGGCACTATAATGGTAGAACAGCTCAGCCTCCATGGTAGAGGGGAGCAGGGCAGGTGGGACACGCCGCCTGCAGACCTGTGCCTAGAACCCAGCTGAACGTGGAGCTTCCCAGGCGGGAAGGCTGAGCCACACGCCCACTCAGCATGCTGGAAGCCAGGCAAGTACGTGCACTGAAGTGCTCGATGCCAAGGATAGACACCAGAGGGGACCGTGGGCATGGGGGTGCTGAAGTCAGCCTTGGGGGAGACCAGGAACAGACCCCTGACAGTCCTGCCCCGGGTGCCCCTGACTGTTGTACCTGCTCACACCAACTGAGAGGATTCCGGCTCCACACCAAAGAGAGCAGCGGACTGGAGCACGGTATGCACGCCAGCATTGTGTGTCCACTCATGCACAAGTCTGCACGTGCACCTGTGTGCATCTGTACATGTGTGGCTCAGCATCAGCTGTGACCACAGGAGGACCGGCTGCAGGGACGGAGGCAACCACTGCTGCTGCCACACGGGAAGCAGCCCCCGGCACAGCCTACGTCACCCCAGTCTCAGGTCTCTGCTTCCCTTGCTCTGCCAACCACTGCCGGCCACCAACGCTGTCACCAGGAGACCTCTCTCAGGACCCCACTCAGCTGGATGGGCTGCCACCTAACCAGGAAACATGGCTCCTGGAGGAGCTTCTGTCCCCCGAGTGACAGCTGAGCAGCAGCATAGTCCTGTGGCCCCCTCGACTCTTTCCACATCTGCACTTGACCGAGGCTACCTGCTGACCATTGAGGGTCCCTCCATCCCGTCACTCTTACCTGACAGCCATCAGCCCCATCAGGGCCCAGCACGTGTTGTGGATCTGGGACTGGGCACTCTGCACGTAACGCTGCTGCTCACAGGACTCAAAGTCCTCCCCCCAGCCTCCATCCACCATCTGCCGGGACAGCAGGAAGTCACAGGCCCGGGAGACCTCCTCACAGGCAGCCCTGCAGAGACCAGGAGACTTGAGACACCCTCACTGAGACAGTCAGGGCCCCCAGATCCCACCCTGGCCAGCAGCCTCAGGGCCATGGAGAGGGCCTACAGCTGTGAAGTGGGGACACACACCTGCCTCCTGAGCTGCTCAGCACAGAAAAATGCTCTGCAGCTTGAGGCAGCCTCACGGGGCCGCAGGCTGAGCTCCTGACACAAATCAGGAATAGCTGGGTTGTATCCGGTCAAGCACAGGGCATAGCACACTCCACCCCTGCAGCTCACTGGATCCAGAAGGGCTGGGTGGGGCAGTCAGAGACAGGGCTTGGACCCAAGGCTTCACCCCTCTCTCAGCAGGGCCCAGTGAATGTCCTGGACCCTAGCCCTCCTACTGGTTGGGGAGCAGGTATGTACAGGGAAGGTGTGGGATCATCTCTGGAAAACTCTGAGGTGGCCCCTAGCCAAAGGCTCCCAAGCCAGGGACACATCTTTGTTCAACCTGGGATTCACATTTTCTGGGATGCTGTTCTTATCTCACTGTTTAAAAATACTAAGAGACCCCAAAATCAAACATCAAAGGGGAAAACACCACACAGAGGGCCAATGGCCCCACAGCTGCACTCACCCATCACGGTAGGTATGCCCCATGCAGGCGAAAGCTTCCAGGCCAAACCAGGTGCCATAGGTGAAACAAACCCCCCAGGAACTGGAGAGAGAGGGGAGAGGGCCTCAGCCTCAGGTTCTCACCCTGGAGGAGGGGGTGTCCTTGAACAGAAAGGGCGGGGCTGGGCCAGGAAAAGTATCCGCATGTCCCTAAATGAGCTGCACCACCTGCAGGGCCCTGGCATGAGGTGGCAGCCCACTGTGTCCAGCATCCAGGTACAGGAGCTTGTGAAGATTTATAGTCCCATACCTGGGACACAGGGACAGTGTGGGCATAAGAGGCGGTGCCCACCTGGCTCAGCTGCTGCCCCCCTAGGTGGACTGGGGAGACCCCAGTGACATGGCCAGGGAGGAGAAGCCATCACACTCAGACCACAGAGCACTTCCACACACAGAGCCAACTGCCCTGCAACAGGCAACATGGGGACGCACACAAGAGAAGCCTGGCAACAAGCAGGAAGCCAGTGGGCAAGCCCAGCCCCACCCTCCACCACGCCCAAGAGGCCAGGTGCTGACTCACCCCTCCCAGGAGCCGTCAGCCCTCTGCTTCTGCTGACAGAACGCCAGGCCCCGCTCCAGTGTCTCCCTGGAATACAGGCGGAGTCCAATAAGCACTCCAGCAAAACCACAGTGCCCACCCCAAGCCACGCTCTCTGAGAGGGAGCATGCTTTCCTTTAGAAAACAGTCAAAACGACCTTCTGACAGTAGGAAAAGCAGCAGCCACAGGACACAGGAAGGGGGAAGCAGATGGTCAGAGCTTCAGAAAGAGAGGCAAGAGGAAGGCCTGGGGGATGAGGCCTATGCTGGGTGCAGCCAATAACAGGATCGGCCTTGGTCCACGCTGTCAGCCACAGGCCTGGGCCTGTCCCACAGGGTGAATGGGAGATCGGCCACAGACAACGTCATCGCCACACCACAAGCCTCAGCAAAGTATAAGAAAAAAGAAAAGAAAATTTGGTTATAGAGGAAATGATGGACTTAGAAGCTGAGAAGGTCAACTCTACACCTGGTGTCCTGCTGAAGAACAACAGGCCCTCCAAAAGGCTGCCCCTCTTCTAGGACTCACACCAGGCGATCCTGCAGAGCCTGCCTCGTTTTTAAAGGGCAGCTGCAGCAGATCGGACAATGTTCCTGTGATGACCTGTCCCTGAGAAGGACCAGCAGGCTCTCTCTATAGGCTCTCTCCCTTGCTAGCTTTCACAAGCCACCAGAGGCCCCTGCATCAGGGGACAGATGGCAGCTTCCAGCCTTGGACAACCCACAAGGGGTGGGATCCTGCCCACGAGCACATGCTGAGAGGCGGATCCCGCACTGGTGCTTGTACAAGGCCCAGCTCTGGTTGGCCCCAGGCTGACATCTCTGAAACCAGGGACTTCCTAGGCTGCACCTGGCTAGACCCACAGAGAAGGAACCATACAGTGTGCTGTCCATGTACTGTCCATGCCACAGCAAAGCCTGTGGCCACCCTGCTGCTTGGTACCAGGGAGTGAATGTGCACAGAGTCCATAAGCAGTTTCAGAAGTGGAGAGTGAGGTGATTCCAGGGGAAAACAATAGGGACGCAACACCAAGACTGCCTCAAGAAAGAGTGCCTGGAGTCCCAGAACTACCAAAACAGGAGTCAAAAGTGCAAACTTTTCCCAGAAAGAAAACTCCTAGCAGCTTTTTTAGTAAACTCTACTCAGTCATTAAGAATGTCCATCCTACTGTCATGTGGACTCTCCCCAGAACAGAAGGGGAGATGGGCCTCTAACTATGCAGAGGGGACCAGCTCGGTCAGGCCTGCCAAGGTCTGCACTGCAGCCCTCTGCAGCACCAATGAGTCAGGGGCAGAGAGGACCCTCTAGTCGAGGCTGAAGCTCAACACCTGCTCGAATCGGAGAGAAGCACACTTCACAGGTCCACAGGAAAAGCAATTCCTCAACTGAAAAAGGCCAATGCCAAAAGCTTCCACCAGTACCACTCCTGCAGAGACACAGCAGCTCTCCCCTGGGAGCAGGAAACCTGGCAAAGCTTCCACCATTTCCACTTCTGAGCACCCAGAGGCCTCAGCCAGGGCAGCCGGTCGAGGAAGGCAGCAGTGCTGGGGACCGACAGGGAGGAAACGTCTCTAAGCTCTTCACACTACATTCATTCATATGCCTTTTGTGGACCATAGATCCAGTTTTAAAACCAAAAAATAAGGGAGGGATGAAGTCACTTGCCAGTGACATGATCATCCACAGGGAAAGCTCAGGAAGTCATCAGGGTAGGGATTTGCCCCGATGGTTTCACCAGCGAACTCCACCACTCAGGGAAGAAACTCCACCAAGTCTCCAGAGGACCGTCGCTAACACGGTCCCTGGGGCCAGCACCCAGGGATCTACCTCAGGTGCAGCAAGGCTGGCTCCCCCTCTGAAGACCAGTCAAGGCAACCCATTACACAAACAGACAAGAGGAAAGGCCACGATGGGCGGATGCAGCTCACGGCAGGGCACTTGCTTGGGTTCCACCCCTAGCACCACAAAAAAAAAAAAAAAAAAAAAAAAAAAAAAAAAAAAAAA
>NW_025999968.1:63733750-63765577 GCF_001458135.2 Marmota marmota marmota
AGGGCTGGGGTGATGGCTCAGTGGTAGAGCGCTTGCCTAGCACACGTGAGGTACTAGGTTCGATCCTCAGCACCACATAAAAATGAAATAAAGATATTCTGTCCACCTACAACTAAAAAATAAATATTAAAAAAAAAACAAAACTGGCACCCAATACATGCAAAGCCTTGAACTCAACAATCAGGAAACAGACAATTCAACCATAAAACAGGCCAAAGACTTAACAGATACCTCATCAAAAAACAGATATACAAGTGGACATGGTGGGGCATGCCTGTAATCCCAGCAGCTCAGGAGGCTGAGGTAGGAGGATCGCAAGCTCAAAGTCAGCCTGGGTAACTTAGTGAGGCCTGTCTCAAAATAAAAATAAAAAGGACAGGGGATGTGGCTCAGTGGTAAAGCACTTGCCTAGCATGTGTAAGATCCTCAGTTAAACTCCAGTATCAGAAAAAACAAAACAGATAACCAGCTTTTCCCTTCAGTGCCGCTTCTGAAGTGGCCCAGACTAAGAGGGAGCTCAGGCCTCAGGGCCCTGCCATGTGCACAAGAGGATCTTGCAGTCAGTCCACTTCCCAAAGAACTGAAATGGACGTAGCGGTTGGCCTGTGCCCTTCTGAGGGGATGAGGAAGTTGCTCGAGAACACAACAAGGGCCAGCAAACTGGCAGAGCTGTCAGGCTGGCAGGAAGAAAGGCGCCATCACACTGGGAAGGAGCAACAGAAGAGGCTGATGGCACAGATGGTCCTCACCAGGCTGAAACCGGACAAAGGCAAGGGCAAATGCACCGAGAAGCTGCAGGAACACAGTCACCTCAGTCACCTCACGTACAGCTCCACAGAAAACTGCCCAGACGAGAGGAAAACACACCTGACCCTGCACCATGGGGACTGAGGGAAACCCCACACCACTCCACCACCGGACCCCCTGACAACGCCAAGGCTGGCGAGGGTGTGCAGCAGGACTCTCTCTCATAGCTGGTGGAAATGCAGGAGGACTCCACAGACGGCCTGTGGTTTTTCACAAGACAACACAGTCCAGCCTTGTGACCACACTCCTGGCATTAACCACTCATGGCAGCTTTACTTGTAATTGCCAAACTAGGAACAAACAGCACGCTTGTAGATGACAGGATAGAAAAACAATGCATACCAACAAGGGAGCCCGGTCCAGCACTGAAAAGCAGCGCAGAGGTGGAGGGCATGCTCAGCAAGCCGTGAGGCCCTGGACATGGCTCCCAGCATGGCAGAAAAGAAAATGGGGAAAGAAATGAAACACGTTACCACACTGTGAGTGACAGGCCGGGCTGGACAGTGCATGCTGCTGGCAAAACTGGAGCTGCCAGAGGCAGGGCAGGGTGCCCAGGAGAACACAGGGGCTTTCGGAGCAGCTCTAGACGTGATGTGGACATGTGTCACTCACTGTACTTTGTCAAAACCCAGAGGGTGCTGGCATGAAGGGGGAGCCCAATGTCAACCACCATCAGCTGCAACAACATGCCACTTCAGTGCTCAACGTGGACACTAGAAACCTGCGGGGAGGCTGGCAGTGGGGGAACTCCTTCTTCCCTCGATTCTTCTATAAATCTAAATACACTAAACAAAGTGTATCAATTTTTTAAGTCTAACAAACCATCTAGTCACATGATCACATCAAAATCAAAGGCCACGAGATAATAAGCAATCAAAAGGAGAGAGACGCTGTTAGAGCAACGTCCGTCAACGTGAAGGGACAGTGATGGCACCAAGGCCACACACGTTAGGGAGGAGGAAAAGCACCGCAGGCCCACACCGAGGGGAGCCCTGGAGAGGCAGCCTGCACAGGATCCAAGGCGCCCTCCAGGGAAGGCTGGGGGCTGTGGCGCAGCAGCGAGTGCCTCTCAGCTGTGATGCAATGTACCTTCCACAGCCTGGCCGAGTCCAACCACAGCAGCACATGCTGAATTCACCCTGCAACACGACTTCCCTTCAAGCCCAAGACCAAAGACCTGCCCAGACGGAGAGGGCAGGCCAGACAGCCCAGTCAGAGCTGGGAGAAGACGGTGCTGTAAGGACATGGCACACAGCGGCCCCACAAGGGCTGAGGTTAATGGCATTCAGCTGACTCCCACGAAGGCACTTGACTGCTGGCTGGTGCAAGCACAGCACACCATAGCCCTCTCAGCCACACTCAGGAAACAAGAGGAGCAAACAAAAGACGTGAACAATTAAGGGACCAGAGGAGAAGCAGGTCTACCTGCTGCTTTGTAACTTTCCTGTAACTGTGAAATCAAGGGAGAAGTTTGACAAAGTGTAGTAGTAATGGAAAATTCCACATAGTGTTAGAATAACTGCCAACCTCAAACTGCATCTCAGACGTTCTTGAAATAAATAAAAAATTACAATAAACAAATTAGACATATATGTTTGACCATTTAAAAAACAGAGAGTATGGCAAGGCATGGTGCACACACCTGTAATCCCAGTGACTCGGGAGGCTGAACAGGATTCACAAGTTCAAACCAGCCTCAGCAACTTAGCAGGACTCTTGTCTCAAAATAAAAATTAAAAAGGGTGGGGATGTGGCTCAGTGGTAGGTCACTCTAGATCCCATCGCTAGTACCAAAAAAACAAAAACAAAAAATCGAAGGCTAACGTTCATATCCCTGAAAAGACAAAAAGAACAAAGAAACTGGAGAAAAATATCTATAACATAAGACACAGAAGTCTTTACTAAACTTAAAATATGTCATCAAGAAGAAAATC
Source organism: Marmota marmota marmota (assembly GCF_001458135.2). Lineage (NCBI taxonomy): Eukaryota > Metazoa > Chordata > Mammalia > Rodentia > Sciuridae > Marmota > Marmota marmota. The sequence continues at coordinate 63,736,492 of NW_025999968.1, forward strand.
CATCCTAGCAAAACTTCAGGCCAGGATTTGAGTGGACGTGGCACAGAGGACAGATGTGTTCTGTGCACATGAGGACAGAGGGCTCCAACCAGTGCTCCCTGCATGCACTACCCGCCTCATAGCCACATGGGGCCCAGGCAGTGGGAGAGCTGGGGGGGTAAGGATGTCACAGACAATGCCTAATGGGAGAATCTAGTGACGGGTAAAAAGGATAGCTGGAAGGCAGAGGTCGAGACCAGGAGCACAGAGGCTACTGAGTAGGTCACCCGTGGGACAGCCGTGCCCACTGCCATGCATGCTGAGGACACATCTGGTCACCAGGCCCATGGGAAGTACTACAGAGCCACACCCTCCCAGGACCAGAGGAGTGGCTGGCTCTTTTCCCAGCAACTGGGGATCGCTTCCTTTCTTCTTTACACTTTTGTTTGTTCCAAGTCTTCTTTAAAGAACATGCTTCAGTTTAATCACAGTAATTCTTAAAAGATGATGAGTTAATAAGAAGGGTCCATCCAGACAGCACAGCTAAGACAACTAGAGCTCAGAAGTAAGGGCCACATCACACAGCGGAGCATTATGTGGCCAAGGGCCGTACCAGCCTGGGTGTTCGGCCTGGGTGACCAGAACAGGGCCACGCGCTCCACACAGCTGCACCTGCCTGTCAGGACAGAAGCTGCCTTGGTGCTCAGGGCCTGCACCAATATCCTCAGATCATACTCCTGAATGACTCAGGGGCCAGAGAAGAACTCAGAATAGAAACGGAAACACTTAACCAAGTGATAGCTCAAAACTTATTCCCAGCACCAGCTGCGTGTTCAAACAGAAGAAACCTGAAAGTCACTTATCTAAGTATCCAAGTTAGAAAAACAAAGTAGAAAGACAATAATCAAGAGCAGAAACAGGGCTGGGGATGTGGCTCAAGCGGTAGCACGCTCGCCTGGCATGCGTGCGGCCCGGGTTCGATCCTCAGCACCACATACCAACAAAGATGTTGTGTCCGCCGAGAACTAAAAATAAATAAATAAATAAATATTTTAAAAAAAAAAAAAAAAAGAGCAGAAACAGATGAGAGATAAACAGACACCCTGGGCAGAACTGAAGACTAACGATGGCTTCTTCCAAAGGCTCAGCAAGTGTCAGGAAGGACATGAACTGCTCAAGTGGGACGGTGGGACAACTGGGCCACGGCCCACACCAGCTGAGATGGAAATTCCCCACACTGATGCGAAGAGCACAAAGTCCTCCATCAGAGAAGGCAGATCTACAATTAAAAATCTCTGAGACAAGAGGGCTGGGGATGTGGCTCAAGTGGTAGAGCACTTGCCTAGCAGGCATGAGGCACTGGGTTCGATTCTCAGCACCTCATAAAAATAAAATAAAGATTAAAAAAAAAAAAATCTCTGAGACAACTCTGGGCCCACATGGATTCTCAGTGCATTGTTATAAACATGTAAGGGAGAAATAGCATAAACATGGCTTTATTACTTATCCTTCCAAAGAGTATTTAAAAAAGCATTCTCACTGGCTTTATGAGTCCAACATTATCTTAACAGAAGTTGATAAGGACATTAAAAGAAACAAAAATTATAGTTTCTCCCATAACCACAGATGTAAATATGTTAAACAAAACACTCTTTAAATTAAATTCTGCAATATAAAAGAACAATACACCTTGGCAAAGTTGACCTATATCAGATTTAACATTCAAAAACAAATAATTGGCCAGGCACGGTGGCACACGCTTGTAATCCCAGCAGCTGGGCAAGCTGAGGCAAGAGGATCAAGAGTTCAAAGCCAGCCTCAGCAACTTAGCAAGGTGCTAAGCAACTGAGTGAGACCCTGTCTCTAAATGAAATACAAAATAGGGCTGGGATGTGGCTCAGTGGGCGAGTGCCCCTGAGTTCAATCGCCAGTAAGAAAAAAAGAAAAAAGAAAGAAAGACAGAACAATGAAAATAAGCAAAGAACCTGCAGAATCTGCGTGCCCTGTAATGACCCTAGAACACAGCAATGCCACACCTATGCCCACACCCACAAGAATGGGTACCCATGTGCCTCTAAAAACAAGTACAGAATATTCACAGAAGGATGTTTCATAAAAACAGACATTGAAGCTGGGCATAGTGGTGCATGCCTCTAGTCCAGCTACGGAGGCCAAGGCCAACCTGGGCAACACAGTGAGGCCTCAGCTCAAGAAAAAGGACCAGGAGCAAGTGTTCAGAATACACGGGGGCCAGGGGGCGGTGGGGGGATGTGGCAACTGCACTCAGCCAACAGTTGCCATTGTCCCCAGCTCACACACACCAGGAATGGGATGGTGCGCCTGCAGGATGCCACAGGCAGCAGCTCGAAGCAAACAACGGGAAGCTGGAGGGGGAGGAAAGGAGGAGAATCACAGCCCCACACACGCACTGCTGAATGCAGGGACCACAGAAATCCCCATGCTCAGACAGTCCATTCTCCACAGCAGCCCGGCGTAGGTAGCTAGGCCTATGTCAGAGAATGGCGTCTCCAGCCTAGGCCTCCTCACCTGATTTGCACTGCTCTGTAGTCTGGACAGTGCTTGTGGAAAAGCCTCAGCGCCTGCATCACTGCCGAGGTGCACTCCACGTACGTGTAGTCGATCATGACATCCCCTGGCAGGGGTAGGGGGGACGAGGCCTGTGACTTGCCGCACTGCCCAGGACCCACAATCCAGTCCAAGTGACCATCAGCAAGGGCAGCACAGCCTGCAGCCCCTAGGCCTAGGCAGGACCCTCTTGTGGCTCAGGCTGCATGGTTCAGGGCCCAAGCAAGGCTTGCTCAGCTATGAGGCATGCAAGGTAGGGCAAACAGGGGTGCTGCCTAGGACAAGGGACACACAGAAAACAGTTGCCTCCCTCCCCCAAAGTTTGATAGGTCGAGGAGTGAGATGACAGAAGCCACCAAGGAGGTGTATAGCAGGTGCCCCAAGGTCACTCAAGAGCACAGCAGCATGCAGACCTGGTCCAGCAGCCCACAGCATACCCCACAGGCTGCCACACAGTGCCACAAGTGCCGTGAGCACCATGAAGCCTCTGAAGATGCATAGCAGTTCCACACAAGCAAATCTGCACAATCGAGGGCCAGCCAGGCTGAGCCCAGGAGTCCAGGGAGAATCACACCAGTGGCCCCAAGACAGAGCCACAGCCCTTTCATCCAAAACCCAAGCACCCTGCCACCCCAACCAGGGAGAGGTCCTCAGGCTCTGCCAGCACCTGGGGCCCAGATCTGTGCACTGTACTTCTGGTCAAACACTCACCAAAGATCTCAGATGGGTTCAGCAGCTCCAGCAAGTGCCCCCCACGCTTGGTCTCATAGGTGGCGAATCCTCCGTCAGGATTCCTCATGTTCAACAGCTGAAACCAAGAGCATGCTCAGAGTCCACAGGCCAAGATGGAGCTTTCTAGAAGCACCCCAGGGCTGAAAACCAGGAATGAGAAAGGGGACAGGGAGATGGTGTGCATGCTGGGCAAGCCCTTGGGTGCCCGGTACAGTCGCTACAGGCACACATAGCCGCCCAGAGACAGGTGCTCATCAACTCAAGAGTCACATCAGTGTTGGAATGGTGCAGAGCTCCAAGAGGTACAGAAGAACCAGGCTGCTCAGAGGACAGCACAAAACCAGCAGAAGCTCTCATCTTTCTTCCTTGCACCAGAAAGGACCACCATCCCTCCCAAAGGAGGCTCACATGGATGCACAGCAGGTCCTGACACTCAGAGAAGGGTCAGGAGCCACATGGCTTCCCTTGGACCCGTGGCCAGGCAGGCACCAGCTCCTGCAGCACAGGGCTCTGTGCACACAGCCAACCAGGCCTCATGGGCCAGCCAGGGTTCCAAGGTCACCTGAGCATCCGCTTCCACAGCTGGCATCAGCTGAGCCCTGGGGGTGGAGAGAGATCAGAGTGTCCTGGCGGGATGCGGCAGAGCCTCACCACAGCCACAGCATCGCAGAGCCTCTGTCGGGGGATGTGCTGGGTGATGGAGGGACACTTCTCCTGCAGGAGCAGCACAGACTTCAAGGCCTCGGCTGTGCAGTCAGCGACAATCCAGCCGCAGTCCAGAGTGCTGAAGCAGAAGCCGCCCTGCAGAGTGGGAACATGAGCTCCCCTGCCTTGGCCTCTCTCAGAGTCACCAGTCAGGTCACTGTCCATCTGGACAGACCTACAGCTCTAGCACAGGGAGCCCCAAGGCTGAAGCCCCATGCTGGGCACTCTCAGATCTCCACACAGGATTTCAATGCCATGAAAAGGCAGCGGCTGTCCAGACACTATAAGAAGGCAAGCCTCAGGTCCACAGCCCGCACCCACGAGTTGGGAGCCTAGCACCAGCTCTGCATCCCTCCTTCCCTCTGTCTCCCCTCAACACTCTGGCTCACATTCAGCCCTTTACTCAACATCTGTGTGTACTATGCCACCAACTGCCCCGAGGCATGTGTGCACGGACTGCCCCACAGCCTTGGTGACTCAAGCACTGGCCCCCACACCAGGCATCTGCAGAACAGGAAGGCCGAGGACCCAGAGAGCTCTCCTCAAAGGGAAGGACCAGCTGAGCTGGGGTGTGGGTGGGCTATCCAAACATACCTTGTTCATTTGGCGGTAGTACTTCTTGTAGTCAGGAGGGTTGTCGGGGACCTGGGCAGAATGGACAGCACATGTAGAAAGTGGACAGGCACATGGCCACAGGGCCACACTACTGTCTGGGCACCAGAGTTCCAGCCAGCCTCTGCCACCACCAGTGCAGCAAGGCACATGAGGCAAAGCTGTGTAGCCCACAGCCATGGCTGCCGCTGCTGGGCAAGAGGCTCAACCAAAAAGCTGGACATCCACTCTGAAGTCCCAGCCACACAGACTCTCTACTCCTGAGCCAACAGCTCAGCTTGGTGGGAACACAAACGGGTCTGTGTGTGCATGCTACATTCTGTTCAGTGCACTTCTGGGCAGCAGCCAGAAGCAGGCCCTGCTGTAGGAAAGGTGCAGTGCAAACAGCTCCACCAGCCCTAGACAGACACAGCTCGTGGCCACATGAAGGCCCCTGAAGCAGCATCCTAGTGAGATCTGAGGAGAAGAGGCAGGGCACTCCAGGTAGGCGCTCCAGGTAGGGGTTGCCATTGGAACCAAGGCTGGAAGAAGCTACTGTGGGCGCTACCCTAGGGCAGGGTATGGGGGCTAGCACAGGAGAGCAGGACATGATGGGGCCTGCAGAATGGGGTGGCAGGCAAGAGTGAGAGACACTGAAAACATCCAAGTGGAGACTTAGGGTAGCATGACTGATCTAGCAGGACAGATGGTAGCATGGTCTCGGGAGGAATGCCACTGGTTAGAGTCCTCCACTGGCATGGGATGCCTCAAATGTGCTGGGGGCATGAACAGGATGAAGGGCTCAGGGAGGCAGCTCCTGATGACACATGGCTAGCCCGCCTCTGCACACGGCCACACCAGCATGAAGGCAGAAGCTATCAGTTGGTGGTGATGGGCCACTGCAGGCTATGGCAAGGGCTGCCCTAAGGTGACTAGGGTGGACAGAGGAGACCTAGGGGCTAGAAAGGGCAGGGTGGGGGTGACTGAGAAACCAGCCTGGGGAGGCAGGGCAGAGGGACGAAGAGCCATGGGCCTCACCTGTGACAGCCGCAGGAACTCATGTGCCTTCTGCAGGCAGGACATAAACTCTGGCCTGTGGTGAGCACCTGCCTGGGAGACAGCAGGACAGCATGGCTGAGCCAGTTCCCAGCTAACCTGGTGACAGCCCGCCCCCACGGACAGTCACCTTGACAGTCTCCAGAGAGTGCTAGGGCTTCCCGCTGCACTAACCTCTAAAAGACCAGTGAGTCGTGACAAAGGAAGAATTGGTCAGAAGGGATGATCCCACAGATGCCAGGGCCAACATCTGTGCGGGATTCCACCAACGGCCTTCACTTCCCCTCTGTGCCTTCAGCACACAGGCACCCTCTTTCTTCCCCAGCACATGCCTGAAAACTTGTACAAGCTTGTACTTGTACTTATTCTAGAGGCCCCAAACCAACTGGCTCAGGGGTCACCTGCCTATGGCTCCCTATGGCAGGGCCAGCACCTCTGCAGCATGTCACACTCTGGAGCCAGGCTAAGGGGACTCTCAAGGACAATGTGGGTGGTCAGCTGTGCTATGCCCTTTAGGTGGACACATGGCCTGTGCACACAGGAAATTAGGTGAAGGGTGCAAAGGAGATAGTCACATACCTCAAGCAGAGCCTGGATGGCAAATGCGGTGTCCCAGATCTGTGAGCCATTGGTACCCTAAACACAAAGGAAGAGTGGTGGCAGAAGCCACCAGCAGCACCCACTCCACCTTCCACATCCCAGGATCTGAGGGGGTCAGAGGCTCCTGCCCTGCTGACACCCACACCAGCTTCTGAGACCTGGGCACCCTCATAGCCAATGAGAGCACAGAGAGCACAAGGTCCTGCAGGTAGGAATGGGTAATGAAGACCCACCTGCTTCCACAGGCCCCAGCCAGGTCAGCCACTCACTGCACTTCTAAAACCCACAATCCCTCAAGGGCTCCTCCATTCCCATAAAAGCAGGGTACCCCGTCATGGAACAATCAGAAACACTCCCCATTTCCTACTACACCTGGAGTAGGGGAACCCAACAGAGACACCAACTTAAGCTGGAAGGCCCACTTCAAATCCCACCTTGAGAACTGGTTTCCAGACAATACCCCAGCCTCAGTACAGGAGGCAGGTGGCCAAATCCCAGTGAGTTTGTTCAGGGATCTCTAAAATGTCTGACAGAAGCCTAGGCTTCCACCCCACGGGGCAGTCATAGGCCCCCCGCTCTCCCTGGACTCATCAGGGGCCAAGGACCAAAATCAGCCCCCTCTGCCCAGGAAGGAACACATCTGTTATCCATCTATTAACCAGAGTCCCAGGAAGGATCTGGAAAGACACTGTCCACATGCCACGTGCTATGTCCAAAGAATACCTTCTCCTTTCCCTGGGTGGGTAGCCACACGTGTCCCCCCCCACACACACACACTCTTGGGTTCCTGCAGAGAGGAAGTCCTGTGGTACTCCCACGTCTGGCTACACCCCACCGACCCACAGGCTTCTCCCCTACCCAGGACTGCAGAGAAAGACTCCCCAGAATGATGCAGGAGCTGAGGACACAGAGCTCCCAGAGACTGCCAGAGGAACAACCACAGGGAGAGTCGCACACCAACCAGAGCCACCCTCTCGTCACAGTAATGGACGAGAACGTCTGCAGGGTCTGACCCACGTTGTTGGAGGGGCTAAGCCACCCTGAGCAACAGGGCCAAGAGCAAACACTGATGCTATAGATGTATGTGCAAGAATGTGTGGTGACCAGAGACCAAAGTGCCCCGGAAGCTCCCAAGGCCCTGCACAGACACAAGGACTGCAGGGCAGCTTCTCCTCCCACTGCCAGACTGATCCTGGGGAGGACTACTTCTGAGTCTTAGTGAGCCCAAAAGGATAAAAAATAAAGGGCAAGACTGTTGCAGAGAAACCAGCAGCCGCGGCCCCCAGCCCTTACCTGCATTTTCATGCCATCCAGACCCAGCCTGTGAAGACGAGAAGCCCGTGTGAGACAAGCAGGGAGCGGGAGGGCACCAGTTAGTGACGGCCACGCTGGGAGGGAGCCTGGGCCCAGAGCACCCATGCCCGTCCCTGAGACCTGCCAGTGGTGGCCTTAGCGCTGCCCAGCTGGGCTCATGGGCACAGGGCACACACGGCAGGAAAGAAGTCAACAGTTTCCCCAGCAGGGGGCATGGGAGGCCCTGAGACCAGGTCACCCCTTTGGTCCTCACACAGCACAGCATGAGGGAGGATGGCCTCAGGAGCACAGGGCTTCCTACCAAGGTCCCCTGACTGTCCCACCTCAGAGGACAGTCCAGGTAGACAGGCCCATAGGTCCACAAGCTTCTTCACACCAATCCAAACTTGCTCCCATCCCTCCACAGATTCCTGGCTCGGCCTTCCAGACCAGCCCAAACTGCTGCTAGGTGGCAGATCTTCCCCAAGACAACCTCACCAGAGCTCCTGGGTCCAGGCACCCAGCGTCCCTCACTGGACACTGAGGGGTGACCCTACATCACCCTGTGTGTCTGTAGTCAGCACCCAACATTGCCACCTCCCAGCTGCACTCACCAGAGATAATCTGGGATCCTAGAGACATGCTCCTGGAAAGCAGAGGAGGCCGGCCCTTCCACAGACCAGCGCACAAGCATGTTGATGGTCTTTGAGATCTATGGGAGATATAGCCATCAGGGCCTGCCCAAACACACTCCAGGGCCCAGCAGGAGCTGGGTCAGCTGAGGTCACCATCAGGGGCTTATCTAGACCCTATGGGGCTGGCCCACCTCAGAAGAGTGGCGGCCATCACAGCCCACCTCACTACCCCTACTGTCTGCTAGCTGTGAGCCTGCCTTCATCTGGCTCCCCACCAGTCCCATCTTCTCTGGTCAGTATGCCCTGACCATGGGGCATATACAGCTGCCTTATGCTCCTAAAGGCCCCTAAGTATGCATATAACCAGTATCCACCAGCCCCCAGCCCCAGGAAGCAGAGCAGGCTGTGAAGGCAAGGCATGCGGTACAGTCAGTGGAGAGAGCCGAGGAAAAAGCAAGGGCCCTGCTACTGCCATCCTAGGGCGCCTCAAACCCTGCAACCACAGGGCGGGTGTGGATCATCTGGGGTGGGGACCAGGAAGGAGACAGGAGAGGAAAAGCTGGCTCAAAAGCACAGGTAGCCTCAAGGAGCAGGCGTCTACATGCAGGTAGGAAGGCAGACTGTGCCTAGGTGGGCAGCTTCACCAAGCCCAGGGCACAGGGGTGAGGGCAGGAGTCCTCCACACATTTGAGACCAGGTCTTGTCCCAAGTAGAGGTGTGCTGGGTTCGAGGGAGAACCCCTACTCCCAGTTCCACAGAGACGGGGAGGGGCAGGGTACTGACCGGGCCAATGCTGATGCACTTGGTGAAGCGGTCATCTGCAGCGATGTGCTCGTATAGCAGTTGGACTGCCCGCCGCCGCAGGCTGGGGCTGTGGTAGCGCTCATACAGGTTGAGGAGGGCTGTGGGCAGCAGAGAGCAAGGCCGGCCTAGCCCACAGCTCTGCACAGCATACCCACTGCCTCCCGCAGGAAGGCATAACCTCTCCTGTCTAGGGGGAGCTACTTCACATCTCCTGCTGCCCTGCTCCACTGCGGTGACATTTAGGGGCACCCCACCCCATAGTTCAGGGCAGGGCTGCAAGAAGGGTGCTCAGTGGAAGAGGATGATGAATGGCCCCTTGGAAGGCACCCACCATATGTGACGCGCAGCAGCCAGCTGTGTGGTGTATACTGCTCTTCATGGGCCACTTTGTTCCTCTGTGCTGGCCAGTTGATGCTGGCATAGTCCTCCACATAGAGCTCCTGGGGACAGGGTCATCTGAGCCACTGGAGGTGAGAGGGTATAGGACTGCCTCCCAGAAACAGAGGCCACCTAACTCCAATCAGGGTGGCCTCCAACCGCCAACCTTCAGGGCCCTGGGTTCACCTGCACCTTGAGGTGGGCATACCCAACAAAAGACAGGGTGTGAAGGCCAGGCCACTGTCAGCCTCAGCCTCGCCCGAGCCACTGAGGAGCCATCCTACCTCTGAGAGCTACTTCCCCACCCTCTCCTCCTTCTAAAGGGCAGTCCAATATACATTCTGCAGTCCAACCCCATCTCAGGGCTACTTCCAAGGACAAAACTGCAAGTATGGGTGAGGGTTCATATGGTTAAATCCCAGGGGGACCCCCGCCCTGGAGGCTGGCAAGGTCCCTCAGGATCAGAGGACTCACCTGGCGGAGGCTCTGGACCAGTGGGTCCTCTGAGGCACTTAGCCGGATGGCGTAGCAGTAGCTCATGGGGAGGTAGACCTGCCGACAGTGGCACCAGAGTGTGGAGGGGTGCGCGGGCATCCAGTCAGGAAACAGCCTAGGGGACAGCATGTGTCAGTGGCAGACCCCAGCACACAAGCCCAACCCCCTGCCAGCCTCAAGGCCAGGGCCCTTCTGAGCATGCGCAGCAAGTAGATGGCTGTAAGGTCATGCTGGTGCACGCTGGCATTCATAGCTATGCCCCCAGGGTGCAGCAGGCCTGTGTGTCCACCCTCCACGGAGCTCATGTCCCCTGCCTCTAAGTCCCACAGTATCACAAGACAAGGGAAATGAAGTGGGGGTCTACAGAACCCTGGGATATGTGCAACTTTTCTAAAAATAGAAAACTACCTGCAAATTAAAGTTACTTTAAAAAGTATATTTTCAAAACTTTAGGCCTGTGGGCTTTCCCAGCTTGGGTCTTTGTCTCTCTCTGACGGCACAGCCATTCCAGCTGCTCAGGCAGCAGGCACCTGGCTGTCCCACACTCTCCTCTGGACCCCTATCCTTATGCATTGGAGAGTCACAGGAAGCTGCACAAGCTGAGTGCCCCTGCCAGCTCCCCACCTAGGGCACCAGGCCTCTGCCACCTCTACCCTTCCTGGGCCTGTCCACTCACTCCAGAGCACATCTCATAAACTGGATAGCACTTCCAGTTTTTCTGCAATGGGAGTGGCTCAGGGTCTCTGATCCATCCCACCCCACCCTTCACCCTCTAACCCACTCCCAAACCAACTCCAGCAAAGATCTGCAGCAATGTTGTGACTACAGATCCTGGAACTGACCAATAGAGCCCCCTAGTGTGGGAACACAGGCTAGCCACCCGCTTCTGCCCCAGGGCCTTCCTCTGCCTGTTCCTCGCACAGGAGAGTGTCCAACCTGGTACAGGTGCCCATAGTAGATCACTGAATGCCAGCCTGACCCAGAACACCTCAGGTGTCCCCAGCAGAAGCAGTTCTGTCCAACCCCGTCACTCAGTGTCTACCCTCCCTCCCACTTGTCACCACTCAACCTGGGGTGGTGTTAAGCCCTCAGGCCTTGCTTTAGGACCCTGAGGCTTACTCTTGAGCCACCCCCTTCCCCTCCTGCCTCCTCCCACCAAAGTCATCTTCCATAGGACCCTCGACCTGTTCCCATAGCTCTCCCAGGAAGACAGCAGGGGCTCTTCCTGGGCTCTGTGCAGTTCTGGGGGCCTCATCTCCTAATATGTATGACACCAGGAGCAATTTACATGCCAAGAATGTTTTCCTGGGAGAGGGTGATATCTTTCAAGATCTCACAAAACATTAACTCCGCTGGGCAAATGGTAGGTGGTTCTGTTAAAACAAACTTAAGGGCTGGGTATGCAGCTCAATGGCAGAGTGCTTGCCTAGCACACACAAAGTCCTAGGGATTGAACCCAGGACCTTGTACGTCTAGTACTTTCTGAACCGCCAAGTGGGAATACATGGCTGGGGCAGCTTAGGCTTGGTCCAGAGAGGGAGAAAAGGGAGCCCGACTTCTCACACCCTCACCACCTGCTCCAGGTGCACATAGACATGGGCTGCCATGTGCATCTGGGCCCATCCCTCACCCAACAGTTTCTGAACTTTCTAAGCATTCACTATAAACCAGACAAGGGGAAAGAGAGGAACAGTGATTGCCTGACCACGGAGCCTGGATGAAGGACACCTCTTTCCTCTACTCTTGTATCGTGCTCAAGATTTCCCATAATCACCAGATATGACCTCTTGTCTACACCATAAAACCCATGCTTCCTACTGAGTCATGTGATTCTGTAGTCAGCCCAGCAGCACCCCCACACCTGCCATACATGTGGCCTATAGCCTGAGTTGGTACCCTCTTCCTGTCCAGCAGGGAACCCCTTCCATCCATCTGTGGGGCTCAGCATAGGAAAGGCCTCTGCCTAGGAGCATGATCCCCCACCCCCACCCCATCACTCCACCAGAGAAGGAAGTGTCACTAGCAGAAAGCAGGCCTACCACATCTCAGGGAACAGGGTGTTGAGGCCTTCCCAGCTGTAGACGTTCAGGACCGCCAGCCAGAACTTCCCCCAGGAAGGGATAGCCACAGCACCACCTGAGAAGAAAACAGGCCCACATACCTGTCCTGTCAGCAGAGCCCACCCTACTTGTGAAGACTGGCTCACAACACTTACATGTCCCCCTTCTTATGTGAATTGAGGGAAGCCTGCCACAGATCCTGCAACTCCCATAGGAGAAGCAGGGTCCAGAGCCACCCAGGACATCACAGCTGATGGGTGGAACCAATGGCTTTCCCAGGAGCAAGCATGTCTAACAACAGGAGAGCTATTTGCAGCCCTTACCCTTAGGAAGGAGCATATGAAGGCAGCTACCTAGGAAGAAGGGGGATGTGTCATTGCTCAGGCAAGAGATGGGCCCAGATACCCATGATGGCCCACATCTATACGCGCCTGGAGAAGATGGTGAGGGTGTGAGAAGCTGGACTCCCTTTTCTCCCTCTCTGGAGCAAACCTAAGCTGCCCCAGCCATGTATGACTATATATTCCATGTATACTTAACACACAGTCCGGCACAGGTGAAAATGGGCCAGACCCCAGAGCAGATGCAACACTTATGGCCCCACATCACAGCACACAGAAACATTGACTTGGACAAGTTTTATGAGGAGGCCACCCCAAACCCAGGTGTGCAAAATTCAAAAAAGACTCAAGAAGCTACCAGGCAAAGGATGGCCCAAATTCATTCCTCCACCAGGAAGGGAAGTGCACCTTGGGGCCCCAGACAGTAACCCTGTGACTTGTAGTCAATGCCACCAAAGGCTGACAAATATCTGAAGGGAGAATTCAGGGTCTCATGAGAATGAGTACAGGACACTTTAATTGGCCTGGGAGAGCAAGAAGAAATGAAAAAAAGACATTGAGATGCTAGGTAAAGAATAAGTAAGGCAACAGGGTGGGGAGGAGTTAGAATGAAAGGATGTGGAGTGTGAGAGCCCTGAGGAGGGAAGGGGCTGAGGTACTGACCAGAGGCCCTTACACGTGGAGCAGAAAGCATGACAGAGAGGACGGGGTGCAGAAAGTCTGTGAGGGGCAGGGCCACACCAGGATCTGCATTGTAACAATGTGAGCTACACTTTGTTCTCAGAGCAGCTGGAGCCATGGAGCCTGCCCAAGGCTGCAATGGCCTTCAAAACCAAAAGGAAAGGGCAGAGGCAGCCAATGCCCCCAGGAGAATCAGAGTCCAGAGCTGCCTATGGCTGGGCTGCCTCCAGAAGGTATGTCCTGCAAGTACCATATCAACATGTCGCTTTTAACCCTTTGCCAATTCATGACACAAACAGAATTATTAAGTCTTTTTAATTTGAAGAGCTGACCATTTCCACATGTTTTTGCTTTGACACATTCTTGTCCACATACTCCGTCTAATGTTTCACCTAGAGCTACGTCTTTGATTCTCACCTGCAAGAACCTGTCAACCCAATGCCACATAAACCCATTATGCACACATGCTGTGCAGCCTGTACCTTTCTGGTGAAGAACGTTCCGGGCTCGCACCAGGTCAGGATCATCAGGCCCAATGCCCAGGATTCTGAGAGCCACATAGTTGAGTGCAGTCCCAAACACTGTGGACTTGTCTTCAATGTGCCTATAGGATCAAAGGTAGAAAATGACCTCTAGTCATCACTTCCAAGAAAAATAGTAATGCTGGTAGTGAAGTTTGCCTAGAAAAGGAAGAATGTGAAAATACTTTCCTCTGACATGACATCACAACTCAGGAAGTACCACTCAGTTATCCCCAGGAGCTTGCTCAACTCCCATGATGATGGATCTGTACCCAAGCAGGACCCATCTGCCCTTGTGCTCACTTCCCATCCAAGTGGATGTGTCTGTCCAAGTCCACTGTGGCAGGGGAACCACACCCAGGAGGACTAAGCGGTCTTCCCAGAATGTGGACCAACCCCGAAAGCAAACTGGGATGAGGCCTGCTGTGCCCACCTGCATCTGCCACCACCCCAGAATCAAAGGCAACTTTCTTCTATGATGAAACACAGATGGCTTTCATAGGGCACGTAGGTCTCAGAAGTCCCCACCAGCCATTAAACCCAGCCATAGCACAGATGTGAAATGAAGCCCAGCACCAGCCTACTCCTCTCCACCCAGGTCCACAGCTGCAGTCCCCTCACCTTTCAATAGCAGCCTGGAAACCCAAGCAACACCTACCCCAGGTTACATGCATGCACACACACATACATGTGTGCAGCCAGGTATACTCACAGGCCCCAGCCACCATCGGGGAGCTGTACTGATCGCAGGTACCGTATCATCTCCTCTCTGTATCCAGCTGGCAAAGGGATGTGTGCTATGTGGCACGTGATCAGGAGGCCTGCATGGCAGGAAGGATGTTCCTCACTGGGAGCAGGTGCTCAGCGCTGCTAAAACTGGACCCCTTTTCCTCCTGAGGACCCACCCTGACAGGAAGCTGCCCCCATGGGTCTCCTTCCCATGGAAACAAGCCCAGGAAGGTCATTCTTCTTGGGGCCTCTTTGGGACTTTGGGACAGGATTCAAGGGAGCAGCAGCAGAGGTGGTGCTCCCACCCAGGACCTGCAGAAGCTGCCAGGAAACACCAAACAAAGTCTTAAAGAGGCCACCCACAGTGCCCTGAAGGCCTGACAGGGGCCATGGTTCAAGATCAGTGGTGGACAAGGGGAGGCCAGTCTTGCTTTAACACCTGTGTTCTTCTGTTTTGAAAACTTTTTATAGTGGGGGAAACAACACGATCAACCAGGCCCTTTGTTCCCAGCTCCAGTATGCTGCTCCTAGGACACTCTCTACCCCCATGTCCTAGCATAAGAACAGTCTCAGAGCAGAGTTTCTAATCACACCTGTACTTGTGCAAGAATTCAGGCCACTAAAACAGAAAGATGGCATGTCACTAGGGAAGAGGGTCCTAGTTGTAGATCTCCTACATTACAACACTGAGTGCTTCTTCAGAGAAACACTTCCAGGATACAAAATAGTCTTGTATAACCAGACCAGACAGTGCCCAGGGGTCATAGCCCTTGCCAGCCCAGACCTGAGTTCCCACTGCCACAACTCCCTCACATGCCCTTTCAGTGTGAGTTCACAGCAAACATCACAGCACTCACATGGACACCAACTCCCCACACACGACTCTGCCCACCTACAACACCTTGGCATAGTTTGGGTCCTCCATAGAGTTCCCCTCTCCCCCAGCACTGGGACTCAAAAGCCTCCTCCCCAGTTCCCCTGGTTCCCATATCAGAGTGCCTCCACTTCCGTCCCAGCACCAGAAGCAGGGTGACTGGGACTCTGGGAAACCCTCCCCATCCCTTCACGTGCACTCATCTGTTTCACCAAGAACATAGACATGAAAAAAAAAATAGAACCCCAGGATGATCCAGGGTAGTCTTGCCTTCTGGCTCGGGCAGCAAGTTCCTACCTGGAAGGAGGAAGAGAGGGCCACCGTAATCACCTGCCCAGTGCCCATCCTCAGCCTGCAGTCCCACATAAAATGTTACTCCATTCAGAGCCCCTTCACGAGCTGTGTGAGCTTTGGGCAAGTCCTTAAAATAACTGCTCTGCAAAGGGACATAAGAAATGACAGTTGAAGGGGACTGCTGTCCAGAGGAGCCCTTCTAACCCACAGCCCAAGTCAAAAAAAATGAGTGTAGATTACTTTAAAAGTTCCAGCTATTTTAATCAAGTATGAAGACAGTTTAATACCTGAGTACAGTATGGTTCCACATTCTCACAATTTTACTATTCAGTCTCCTGCAAACTTCTTCACAACTTCTCTGAGATGTGTTTTTTTTTTTTTTCTTTCCTATTGATACCAGGGATTGAACCCAGGAGCACTTAACCACTGAGCTATATCTCTAGTCCTTTTTATTTTAAATTTTGAAACAGGATCTCTCCAAGTTGCTGAGAGCCTCACTACAGTGCTGAGGCTGGCTTTGAACTTGTGATCCTCCCACCTCAGCCTTCTGAGACACTGGGATTATAGGCATGTGCCACTACCCTAGGCTCTAAGTAAACACAGTACCTGGAGTGTGAACAGGGCACTGACACCCACTTGGGCCTGGAACTCCTGCCTTTCTCAGAAAGGGCCCAAAGGACTGCAGGCACAGCAGCTCCCCAGAAAGAGGTCTGGTGTTTGCTAGAGGTCAGGGCTTGGCAAGAAGCCAGCCCCTGTGTACCCTACCACTGAGATTAGCTGAACTTCTGTATATGGATGAACATAACCAGAACATGAGATCAAAGAACTTCTTTTTGTGAATAAATAGAAAAGTCACAACCACCTTTTGCAATTCTTCTTTTTATATCCAAAATTATTTCAAAATAAAGTGTTCAAAACAAAATTCTGGCAATTCCTTGCAGGGGTGGGGAATGAAGGGGTTGAAGCAAAGAGGACGCTTCTGAAACAGACTGAAATTAAGGACCCCTCTAAAACAGCGATTTCCTCGTGCTGAGAATAAAGTGCTGACAGGGCTGCAACCCCCTGGCCTGACGGCCCGGCGCTGTGACTTGGGAGCGGGTGCCACCGGGGAGCGGCCACTCACAGTGTCCAGCCCCAGGGAGTGGGCCTCCAGGCCGGTCTGCTGGCGGCCAGCGTCGTCGTCCTGGCCGCAGTACGTCCACGTCTGCCGCCCCAGCTCATTGCGGAGCCGCCAGCGGCTGAGGTCGGTGNNNCGGGGTCGAGAGGACGGGTGATGAGGAGGGGACGGGAGCCAGGGGTCGGGTGGACGGGCTTCGGGGGACCTCTGGGGTGGGCCGGAAGTTGGGCACCCCGGCCTCCAGGTGGACCAGCTGCCCCGCCCGCCCCCATCCCGGGAGGGGGCCCGAGGTGCAGAGAGCAGGAACCTGGTCTCCCACCTGGAGCCCTGCACCAGGTGAGCGCAGGTCTCCATTAGAGAAGAGTCGTGTTGTTTTAGTGGACTGAACCTAGGAGGAAAAAACATTATTCTTTTTAATATATATGTAAAAAAAAGAGAAAAATGTGAAACAGTCTTTGAGAATTCACAGGGCTACTTTGCTAGGGAGCTGTAAGAAGTCAGTGTTGGTGCCCACACCTTACAGGCTCACGGCTTTGGCCTGGACCACTGGGTGTGTAACACAGGGAAGGTTTGGTTGGAAGTCTCAACGTAAATTGGGGACATGTCATGATATGTTTATTAGACATTAAAGAGGAAATGTCCAGTAGGCTGCATTCAAGTAGAGAGGAATTTGGTAGTCATCTGTTTTCATCATTTGAAATCGCAAGATTAGACTAACCAGGAAATCAGAGCTTCAGTAATCCCTGCGGCACCAACCTTGTCATGTCCAGGGGGTGAGAGTCAGGGAAGCCCAGGGAAGACCAGATCTGTGCTGAGGATTTGGAGGAATGTTAAACAAGGACTGGGAATTCATGATTGGATGTGGCAAAACAATTTACTGGTGATTGACAAACTATCTCAGGAGACATGGGGAGAAATGACTAATGGCAGAATTTTTCTAAATTCTGATTAATTATGGAGTCTGAAAAGAGGCATTGACTTCCATTTCTTGCCCAAACACACATTTACAAGACAAAGACAAAACCCACAAAGAATGAAGATACCAGTTAGCAAGAGAGACTGGGAGTGGATGGAAGAATGATAACTGACCTAGCAAACCAACAAAGTTAAAATCTATATATGTGGCTTAAATGAATAAAAAGACCACTCTTGCCAATAAATCCCAGGAAGGTACAAAAAACTGGAAACCTGCCAGTTGAGTCCTCCTCAAAGTTAAAACTGTTTGGGTAGTTTAATAGCAATAAAAACTGGAATGATAATAATTTTTTTTTAAAAAAAGTCCAGCACAATAAATTGGGTAGGGAACAAGAGGAAGCAAAAAGATCACATATGTTTGGAAATTTGAGAACACCTGCCATAGAAGTGATTTTGAAATTTTCAATAAACAGCCAGTTGCAGTGGGACATACCTGTAATACCAGCAGCTTAGGAGGCAGAGGCAGGAAGATCACAAAGCCAGCCTCAGCACCTTAGCAAGACCCTCTCTCTAAATAAAAAAAAGAGGCTGGGGATGTGGTTCAGTGGTTAAGCACACCTAGGTTCAATCCTGATAACCAAAAATAATAATAAAAAGCAAACAAAAGGGAATGATTTCCAGTCTATAATGCTATTCCCATTCAAATGATGAGTCAAAAATTTAAGGATAGAAATAAAGACATTTTAGATATGTGAGCTCAAGCTATTAAAACTAAGCTCCATCAAAATGAGAAAGCAGACCAAGGAAGAGGAAGATATGACTTAGAATCCAGGAAATGTCCAAGCTGTGGCAGGAAGACAGGAGGCCTTGGAGGGTGGTCTTCCACAGAAAGTGGAGCTAGCATTTTATCTGATGCATATGATTGTGTCACAAGAAGCTTTATTTACTCTTAGGGTAGAGAATTTTGGGTGAAGTTGCAATAGGAACAGAGAAAAACAAGCAAATTAAAAAAATAAGGCAATTATTAACTTTAGGAAAAAATCAAAAGTTGTACCTCAAAAAAAAAAAAAAAAAAGTTCAGCAGCCAGTAGTAAATATGAACTCAGAATGGAGATTTCAGCCAACATGTTACACTGTTACATATTACAGGAAAGGAAATATAGGTATGTGTGAATGGTATACATTGCAGGGAAGACAGGATGGAGAGCTAACTCCTCTCCCATTATAGGAAATTAACAATGTCTGAAATCAAGATTAAGAAATGACATTAAATATCTGTTGATAAACATGAAGTGAATCACTGAAGAAATTCGTAAGAGTAGTGTTGGAATATAGGGATTGCCTGGCAGATTTGGTGAGGTTAGATGGTACTTGTTTCCTCATTGAAATATGTAGGGTCATTATCTAACGATATTGGAGGTTTGAAGAGAACCAGAAGACATGAAATAGTCTTCCAGGATTATAATTGGGAAATATGAGTATCAATTTAAGATTGGTAGTCATAATGTCACCAAGTCTGTTAATACTTTTCTCAAATTCATTCTCTTGTTCCATAGCAGCTACTAGAACTCAGGCTTACAAACCTGCCTCTCCAACCTGGACAGCTGGAACATTCAGTTCTCAAGATTCCTGACTCATCTTCCCTCTTCCACATGGAACCATCTAAGAGCACAGAAAAATTAGTCACTTCCCTGGCTAATATCCTCTAACAACTGATTCCCAAGCACTCAGAATATGGTCTGACCCTGCCTACCTGTTCCTTTCACATGGCCACACAATCAAACTGGTGCCTCTAGGCTTTCTTCATGTCCTCTCAAGTAAACTCTCCCATCTGTCCCAGCTTCCAGTCCAGGAATACCTATCAATGTACATTGTCAAGAGTCCTGTGTATATACACATACCTCTGTTAGCTCTCATGTGAGTTGGGTGCTCCTGACAGGCAGGGCTCCTATGCCTTACCCATCCCTACATAGCTGATGGCTGGCACATCAGGGTCTGTGACTTTGCGGTGAGAATTATCTTGTTACACATGGAAATCTAAGCTGCAGACAACTTCAACATATGCAGGTGGGTGGGTGACCGTCTGAGATCAGGAAACATAAGAATATTTCATTCTGCAAACTGTGTAGGATCTGAGATTCAATTCAGATGGTTTATTTGCATGATTAATCACATTTTCAACAGTACATCAACCATCTAAGAATAACATAATTTTGAGTAAAAGCAGAAACTCTTCTGGATATAACTGCTCTCCACTTAGGCTGCTCAAATGTCCACCATGTCCAGTAGTGCAGAGAGATGGAGCTCAGAGGCAACTTCTTCTTCCCTTGAACTTCGGATCAGCCTTTCCAGGTGCTTCAACCGTTCTGTCAGAGATGTACCTGTTGCCTCTGACTGCTGCAATTGCTCCTCTGTCCTTGCATTCTGTTGGTATAAAAAAGCAGCTCAGGTTAACGTCATCTGGAGACCACCACCACCACCACCTTGGCTAACATGCTTCTAGCCTCTTCCAGTACATTCATGGAGCCAGTATCATCTGGAAATACACTGTTTCCCTTTGTATTCTACATGAACAATTTCCAGTGCCATTCATTTTTAATAAGATATCCTGGAGGGTTGTGACAATACATTCGCCATATGAAGGTATTGTAACTTGCTTAACCAAACTCTCGTCCTTGGACAGTTTGTTTCTACTTTTATGCAGCATAGTCAGCACTACAGCAAACTTTTTTTATACAGTAATTTTTATGAATATTTGGCAGGTTTTTTTTTTTAAGGGCAAAATTAGTAAATCAAAAGGTATGAATATTTTTTAAAGTATTTCCCAATCTGATAACTAGAAACAGTATGTCATTTTGTTTTTAGCCCTTGTTAAGGGGCTTTCAAAAGCCTTCAGGAATACACTTTTCACCATCTAACAGCACAGATCTGTGGCTAAACTCTTGTTTCTTTAACCACTGAGGAAAGGATGGTGAAACAGAACCACCCTTGGCTTTAAAGCCACTAGGATCTGGCTTTGAAAAGCAACTCTGCCCCTAACCAGCTGAACACGCTGGGATGGCTTCTCTGAGCATGCCTTTTTCATTCACTAATTTCCCCAAGGAGAATTAATCCCAGAAGCAACTCTGAGTGATGCCAAGGTTTAGACAGCATATGATCCCCAAATAGAATCTTCTGTTGTCACCTTTTTCATCAGTGCCCTTACTGCACAAGGGTTATAGGTTTTCTTCAGCTCTTAGGTATGTTTCAGTCCCATTCATTCATTTCACAAGCAGATACTCAATTGGTTGGGTCTCTATAACTAACATCAGTTTTTCAAAAGTCTAAGATAGTAATTTATTGGCTTTCATGATATCACATGATGAATCAAGATACTACTTTGTTTTCCAGCACCACTCTTGTCTCTAATTCTAGTGTGAATGCCAAATGCACTCTCTTCTCACCTGTGAACTGGTTGTTGTAGGTATTTTTGCCACAGGTTCAATAGTCTGAGGAAGAGACATTAGTGTCTGAGGAAGGTAGAGGGGAAGAGAAGTTGTATCTGTCACTGTTCTCAAGTCTTGAGACAACCACTGCTGAAGCTGATCTTCAAACCTGAAACAATATGTGTTCAGAAACACCTAAGCACTAAGAAGCACAAAGTTAACTATCAGTTTCCTTCTATGTATACCTCACATTTTTTTTTTAAATATTTATTTTTTAGTTTTCGACGGACACAACATCTTTGTTTATGTGGTGCTGAGGATTGAACCCGGGCCACATGCATGCCAGGCGAGCGCGCTACCGCTTGAGCCATATCCCCAGCCCTACCTCACATTTTTTAAAACCTATCACTGAGCTACATCCCTGGCCTTTTTATTTTGGGGTCTCTCTGAGTTGCCCAAACTTGCAATCTTCCTGCTTCAGTCTTCCAAGTTGATGGGATTAGTGGCATGTGTGACCATGTCCAGCTCTCATGTCTTGATAGATTTCAAAATGTACAAATTGCTGCTTATAATTTAAAACTAACTCAAAATAATATCCCAATAGCATCTAACACACTCACACTCCACTGCTGTCTATCTCCATACACTGGTCTTTTTAAGAAGAACAATCTGAAGCTGGGCACGGTGGCAGCATTTGTCCCAGCTACTTAGGAGGCTGAGGCAGGAGGGACCACTTGGGCTCAGAATCTGAGGCCACACTAGGCAACATAGTGAGACTCTGTCTCATATAAAATACATATACATGGTCTGGAGCTGCAGCTCAGTGGTAGAGCACACTTAGATATATAATTATATAGATATATTAATTACAATTATATTATATAGATTTATAATTATATAGGTATATAATTATATATATCTAGGTAAACTCACTTTTAGCGATAATGGTGAACTCCTTCACTCTTTCCAACACATTTATCAAGCACCCACCAAATGCAAAGCACCTTTCTAACTACCAGGGATGCAGCACTGAAACAAAACAGACAAGGCCCCAACCCTAACCTGTCTTTAGTGACAGACAAGGAACAAAGCAAACAGTCTGATAAAGAAAAATAAAGCAGAGCCATGGAAACAAGGAGGGCAGGGATAAGCAAGGGAAGCCCAACATAAAAGCAGATGCTTGAGCAGAGACCTGGAATGTGCGTGGCTGGGAATGGCTGGGGACTGAGGCAAGGAAAAGCAAACCCAGAAGTCAAGAAAGAAGATGGGGCGCACGTCACACAGGGCCTGGGTCACCCTTGTAAGGAATCTGCCTTTACTTCCAGGTGAAAGAGGAAGCCACTGAGAGGTTGTGAGCAAAGGAGTGACATGACCCCCACACCTGAAAGGTGCCCACTGTGCAGTTGCTGCTAGGTTATGGCCTACTGTAATAATCCACAAGGAAAGTGACATCATTTTAGGCCAGGTGATAGCCATGGAAGTCACACCAAATGGTCTGAGTATACTTTCATTAGAGCCAACAGGATTTGAAGATGATCAGGACATAGGGGCGTGATTCTGAGCATCTAGAAGGATTGTACTGCCATCACACAAAAGACCACCGAAGGAGGGGTGGTTGGGGGAAAATTGGATATGGAATATGTTAACTTTGCAATGCCTGACATCCAATAGATGTCTAAAGATGATTTCAGAAATAATAGGAAGCCAGGAACATGCCTTATGCCTGTAAGCCCAACAACTTGGGAGACTGAGACAGGAGGATCACAAGTTTGAGGCCAGCCTGGGAAACATAGCAGGACGTTCCCCTACACACACCCCGTCTCAAAATCCATGAGTGCATAAAATCAGAGGAGTGGGTACAGATGATCCAGATGTTAGGTCTGGAGTTGGGCCTGAGAATCAGTTGAGAGGTGAGGATTAGCCAGCACTTAAATCCTGGGGAGGGGACTAGGGGCATCCTAGCAGCAAGGAACAAAAGGTGTGGACAGCTGACAGGGCTGGTGGTTCGTGGCCACATTCAACCTCTGCAGGCTGACTGGAAAGAAGAATGCAGAGGTGAGAATCAAAGAATTTCCGAGTTTTAGAGACATTTTAGTGTTAAGGGAATATAAACATGAGGTGGTAATTAAGGGAATGGGGACAAGGAGGAGCAATGCCAACATGTATTCATGTTTGCACACTGATTGGTACATTCTAGCAGACAATGACACAGGAGAGGGACACCTACTGGTTGAGTGCCCTTAAGTGTGTGGAAGATGAAATCCAAGGGGAAGGCTGACTCTGGCTACCAGCTGAATGATTCCTCCCCATCTAGGGAACATGGAATGGGCTGGTCAGAGAGAGGCTCCTAGACATGGTTGCTCAAGACAGTGGAGGCAGGAGCATGACCTATATAAAGTCCCTTCTAACTAGTTTTATTTCTTAGTAAAACTATAAATAAGGCCACCAAGTGAAAACTCAAGAGGGAGTGGGGGGCAGTGAGGGACACAAAGGTTCAGCACCAGCTCCTACTCATTCAGAGTGGAATAAGCCAGAGAAGTCTCAGACCGCCAAGGGCAGACAGCCACTGTTTAGCACTCGCCATCTTTTGGGTAGATTCAGCCACATGTATTTCCTACAAAAAATCTGAAGCTAACTTTCAATAACAATTAGTGAAATCAATTTCAAATAACATAACCGTTAAAAACATAATCAGTGGGCTGGGATTGTGGCTCAGAGATAGAGCTCTTGCCTAGCATTCATGAGGCACTGGTTTGATCCTCAGCACCACATAAAAAACAAAGGTATTGTGTCCACCTACAACTAGAAAATAAATTAAAAAACAAAACAAAACATAAATCACCTAGGGCACTGCCGGTCTTCCAAGAGGTTATACTTTACAAATGTTTGACTCACTTTCTTTTTCAAACAAAATCACATCACTAAACCTTCTGGTCTTTTTGCCCTAGCTGTCTATTCAAATGAGCAACTACTCTCTCTCTCTCCTTGCATGAAGTGAACTGAACAGCACACATGAATCAGAAGGGAACAGGCCTCACCTCTTATTCTCCTCCTTCTCCATTAATAGACTACTGGACAGACACTGCGCCAGGAGTTCCTGGGCAGAAGCTCCTCGCATCAGATCCTCTGCACTGAGACTCCGCTCCTCTGGGTCACACTCTTCATTCCTCTTCCCTTTATGGTGCACGTGAAGTAACGGAGTAGGAAAATTGCTTGCAGAATAATGAAAAGACTTTATCCCCAAACTGTAAGTACATGTTTTGAAATGCTTATGGTCAGGAAAGTGGGAGAAAGGATTCCTACAGCACTGCAGAGCATATGGGCAAGTCACACACATGCACCCACCCTAAGCAGTCACAAGCCTCAGACCTCCTGTGACCGATCAAGCCTGGGTCAGTCCTGTACCTGCCTCTAGAATTCCCTCAATTCAGGGAATGGGGCTCAGAGAGAAGGTAGCCCCCTGACTGCTGGGTGATCTTCACGCACAGCAGGATCAAGAGACATTGTTGCTCCTGGAATCTTCTGCTCTCATGGGGCAGCTGGGCTCTTAGAGCTTCTCCACTTTGGGTCTTGCTTCCCACCCCAGGGCTCTATACAGATTCTCTATTTTGCCCTGCTTTGGCCTATATTGCCCCTGTTCTTACACTTTACATCTAGCTCTTGGATCCGTCTGGAAGAATGTCTGCGAATGGTTGGAGAGGGGTTCTAATGGTTCTTTCTAAAGAGATGGCAATGTCTGCCCTTTCACAACTAATCTGACTTGGCACTGCAGTCCTGTCACATACAGTTCTATTCCTGGACTTTCCATTCTGGTCTGTAATACACCAGCATTACCATCTGGTTTTAAGTGTTGTAGCTTTACCATATATTTTGATATTAGACTAAGCAGACCTTCTTTGTTAGTCTTAGTCAAAATCTTCTCAGCGATTGCTACCTATTTTATTATCCTGAAGAATTTTAGAATTAATTTGTCAATATCAGTGGGAAATATTATTGGCCTTTGATTAGCAATGCCCTGACTTTATGACTGGCACTGGCACCTTTATAACATTGCATATTTTTAATGTCAAAAGCTAGCCTATGTCTCATTTATTCAGGGTTCCTTTGCACATTCAAGCCTCTGAACACTCCCTTGCTGGGGTTAAGGCGTTGCCTGTCAATTCATGATGACATGGGTTTGTGCTGTTGTGAGAATTTTTTATAGGTTGTCAGTCATCTATCTGAACTCTGGACAGTCCTAAGGGATCAGCTGTGGGTTATCACAGACTGACGGGTACACTGTCTGGAAATTATAGTTCTCCTTTGATAATTTTTGCCCATCTATCCCATGTCACTACAGTAGTCAGGATCCAGGACAATAGGCAGCAGCAGTGACAACATGAACAACAAATGCTGCTTGTTTTGCTGTTTTCCGTTTTTTCTTTTTTTCCTTTCCTTTTTGGTAGTTTAATGGATTTTTTTTTTTTTTTTTTACTGAAACTTCATAATAACATCAAGAATGAGTGTAAGTTTTAATAAATACATTTCAACAACTAATAAAATGATCTCTTATTTTCATATTGTGGCAAAAGACTACATTAATAGATTTCTACTGTTGATATTGTTTATCTTGTGAGAAAGACCACTTGGGAATTTTTTTAGATGTTACAAGACTGCATATACCACACACTTTACTTGGTATTTTTAAGCCAGGTTTGTGGGACAAGGTACCAATCTTCTCATTTGCACTCTCCCAACTGGATATGACTTCAGGGTCAGGCTCATCTGATAAATTAAGTGACATGCCTCTGAGTTTGTTTTAGAACAGTTCTGTGACAACAGAATGATCTGTGCTTTAAGGATCATCAAAACTGACCCACGATGGGCGAGATTCTGTGTGCCAAATGCCAATTTCCACAGTGTACTTTTGGATAAGAACAATATGATTTAGGACAGCAACAGAAACACACTGAACATGGAACTCACCGTCCTTGACTCAGCTGTAGCTCCTTCTGTGTCTGCACTCTGGCTTGTTCCCATGACAAAGGAACATCATAGTTTTTCAAATGGTTTTTAAAAAAATATACACATATCTGACCATCTTCACTCAATGCCTCTGAGAAAACAATACAAAAATAGATTAAAAACATTATCAAAAGAGCAACAGGTCGCCACTTGGCATTTGCTCAGACTTACTGATTTAAGGACAGCCTTCTGACTAATACTACTTCCATGCTTTGGTCATTTTAACACTCCGAGTGTACACGAGCCACTCAAGGTCCAGACAGCTCATGTCCAGACTGTGGCAGCACCAATAACAACTCTCAGAGCTACAGATCTCCTCTAATTAGAATCAACTTAGGAGGCCTGTTTCAGGCAGGGGAATCCAGGTCTCCTGGAACCTTCTTAGTTCTTCCCAATGTTTACACGTCACCTGGAAGTCACTGGACTTAGAGGGATGTCCTAAGGAAATGGAGACTGGGGAAAAGAAGCAACGTCAAATAAATACAATCCTTTGCTAAAACGGAACCAGGAAAGTCTCATGAGGACCTACAGCGCCAAGCTCCAACTACCTGAGATGACAGGAAGCCTGGGGGGCATCCAATCCCTCAGCTTGTGGTTGATGCACAAGGCAATAATGTCATCCCAAGGAATCTCCTCGACAGAGGGTCCTGCCCCCTGGTCCATTGAGGGGCTCTTGTTCTTCCACCTGCGGTATGTTCTGCGGAGTAGGTTTTCCACCTGTGATTGGAGGACGGGCTGCGTCTGGCGTGAGCTGGGGATCTGGGAGGTATACTGGACAACCATGGAGCATACAGGAAGCCAGGGTGCTGAAGAGAAAGTGCCTCATGAATTATAGGTTTGACCAAAGTATAGGTGAAAATGTACATGAAAATGTTAATACTATCTCTGTTAGGTAACAGCAACTGTATAGTTGGTAGTCTGCTTTCAAATATATACACAGCAGAACCACAGCTGTTGAGGGAAAGAAGAGCTTGCTCCCAAGGCCCACCCTAGATACTCTTGACAACATGGATCTATGGCTACCCGGGAATCATATTTATAACAAGCAGCCAGGAAAATCTCGGGTAGGTGGTCTTGGTTTCCCCTGGGGAACACCACCTAGCTGAGGACACAGAGGGCTTCCATTGAGTGGTTCACCTCCCTTCAGGTTTCTTGAATGATGAGAATTTGGAAGGGTACCTGAGGCCCAAAGTGAGTATGCATGCTGAGGCCCCACACTCTGCCAGATAAGTAGCCATCAGGCTCATTACCTAACACCAGCATTCATGTGTGAAGAAGCAACCCCTGCCATGCTAGGCTTGAGCCAACTGAGGTGACCTACGGATGCTCCATCACAATGGCCCAAAGGCCTGGCCCAGGAACAGTAGGCACAGGCAGGATTCAAAGGAACATGGACATGAATCAGAACTGATGTCACGGTCCCAGCAGAGCCAACAGCTCAAGGACAACTTCTGTTCCAATAACTGGGACCTATGAGGAAGGGCAGCCGGGGGCTAGTGCTGGGAAAAGATCAAGAGTCCCCACTCCATAAAAATCCCTGGCTCCTTAAACCAATGAACGCAAAGGCAGGTGCAGGTGGATGCACAGTTGAGGTGGACTGCAGACCTCACACTGAACCCAGTACATGCGGGATGGTCACATCAAGAAGAAAACATGAGGCTCTGCTACAGCCAGCCCTCCACTTCTCTCTCAGTATAAACACACACCTGCTGCAGGGGGAAGGTCCATCTGTGGGAGCTGGAACCCAAGCACAGCCTGCTTCAGCCAAGCCAGGTGCTCTGGGGAGTTCCAGTGAAGGTGAGGAAGCAGCTGGCTACCTCCTGCCTCAGCAAACTCAGTGACAGGCCATGACAAGTCACATAGCTGCTCAGAGGACACCACAGAGGCCAGGAACTGCAGCACGCTGTTAAAGAGCTCAATGATGGCACTGGGCTCCTGTGAGGCCAGGCCACCCAGACGTCTCTCTCTTCTGTCATGGAAAAACCGACCACTAAATTCATGGCCAATCCCATCCTCAATGTACTGAATGAGAGTCTGGCAACAAAGGTCAAGAACGTGGGGGCAGCGAGAGACCAGCCACTGCACTGCCTGAGAAACCTAAAAAGCAAAGACAGTTGGGAAAGATATGGTTAAATAATTCACAATGGTTTTCAAAAACAGTTTTCTGAAATGATTTGGTACTTTACTCATAACTGATTGAGGTAGATGCCACCATAGTACCAGGCTTTAACCACAGGTAGTAGGAAGGGCCTATAAGGTTCTTCTGTGATTGAGTGGCTGTCTAGGGCCCTGGAGACACACCCAGCAACAGCACAAGAGTGTGTCCCCACCTGGACCATCCAGCTAAGGAGTGGGGCCTGCAGGAACTCCCTGTAACGGCCCAGGG
Organism: Marmota marmota marmota; assembly: GCF_001458135.2. Lineage (NCBI taxonomy): Eukaryota > Metazoa > Chordata > Mammalia > Rodentia > Sciuridae > Marmota > Marmota marmota. Next base: position 63,764,693 of record NW_025999968.1, read on the forward strand.
CCCCAGAAAACCATCCCTGCACATCCTCTTTACCACACACAAAAATGGAAGGCATATCTCTTGGCCAAAGAACTAACAGCTTCATTACATGCCAGGATGCCTTCACACCTACAGTTATCTTCCTTTCTGAAGTTATTTTTATTTTTATTCTTAGTACTTCTTTCTCCAGGTACAATTAGTCAGCTGTCATCTCACATAACACGTCTTTACATATTTCATGGACGACCACTCTAGAAAAATAACACTGGTATCTGATGTTGCCATATAAGGCATAAATGGTCATATTTTAAATTCATAAAAACAATACTAAGCTACTTAGAAGACGAAGGCAGCAGGATCACAAGTTTGAGGCCAGCCTCAGCAACTTAGCAAGACCTGGATTCAAAATAAAAAATAAAAAGAACTGTGATAAAGTGTCCATAAGATCTATCCTAACATGGAGAGGGTGGGGGTAAAATTTATATGAACAATTTGATTTGCTGTAGATAGCAGAATATGGGCAAATTTTATCTTTTATTTTGAATCCTGCTTATATCTTTAGAAAATTATGTAGATAAAACAAAATTAAAATATATATTAATATATATAAAACTTCAGATAGATCAGAAGGGAAACAAAAAAAATTATCTTGATGGACCTTTAAAGATGATGAAACCTAGATGGGAGCAGTGGCAAATGCGTGTACATCTCAGTAACTCGGGAAGCTGAGGCTGGAAGATCGCAAATTCAAGACCAGACTCAGCAACTTAGGATGTTTAAAAACTTAGTGAGACCCTGTCTCAGAATAAAAAATAAAAGGAATGGGGATACAGCTCAGTGGTAGAGCGCCCCTGGATTCCATCTCTAGTACCGCAAAAAAAAAAAAAAAAAAAAAAAAAAAAACCC
>NW_025999968.1:63765602-63767516 GCF_001458135.2 Marmota marmota marmota
AAAAAAAAAAAAAAAAAAAAAAAAAAAAAAAACCCTTACCTTCACGGTGCCTTGTAAATCATTAATAGAATTAGGAATCTCAGTAACAGTGTAATCTGAAATCAGCTTAGCTGAAACCAAGTCCTGTAGCATCAGACCTTTAAGATAAACAGATGACAGTCATATGTCTGCACTTGCTTGCACACCTGACACCTCACAGTGCTGACCCCACCCTACCCAGCAGTGGAGAGATGCAGTGGGTCTCCAGTCTCAGTAGTTCCTAACACCACTGCTTACACCCATGGCTCCACTCATTTATTAAGCAACTCTAGTTCATAAAAGAGACTTCCTTCACAAACCATCCTCCACTTCCTTCCTGACATCATCCCTTCCGGAGCTGGGCACAAGGACCACCAGTGGAAGTGCAGGCTGAAAGGGTTTGGCCTGCAGGAGCTGCTTGAGCTGCAACAAGGCCGATAGCCAGTACACATCCTCCTCTGCCACGTCGTCACTCTTCACTTTGGGGGCAAGCAGCAGCATGAGCCCACTGGCTCCCAGGAGGTCCTTCTGGGTCTCCACAGCATCAAGGGCACCGTCACTGAGGGTACCACAGGCCACCTGCAACAGCACCCAGACCATCATGATGGATGCTCCAGGGAACAAGTTAGTGGTATATGGTCTGCCCCAGAGCAACTGCAGCCTAAGATCCCCAAGCACCAAACATTCACTATGCTCTGGACAGGCTAGGCCAGCCTTCCTTTATGAGACCATAAATTAAGTGTGAAAAACATCCAGGTCAATAGATAATTTAACCTCTAGTAAGAGCTATTTGACTATATTTCTATAATCTTTTTTGGTACTGGGGATTGAACTCAGGCACTCGACTTGATCACTGAGTTACATCCCCAGCCCTGTTTTATTTAGAGACAGGGTCTTACTGAGTTGCTTAGCACCTCGCTTTTACTAAGGCTGGCTCTGAACTTGCAATTCTCCTGCCTCAGCCTCCCAAGCCACCACTTGCTGGGAGCCATTAGCCAAGTAGGTATGACAATTTCCTTGCCAGCGTACCCCATGTTGCTGACATTTTGCAGTGACATTGAATGTAGTTGACCTTGCTCAAGGACCAGGGCGGATTAGGGTGTTCCCGGTTTAACATAATCGTGTTTAGGGCGTTCCCAGTTTAGGTTCCAGGTTTAAGGTTTAAGATTATTCCTGCTGGGAATAGGGCGTATCCTGCTGCCTGAGTTCCCCTTGAGTTCTCACGGGATTCAGACAGTATATCTTGGGAGACAGAAGCCCAGTGAAGGTGAATTTGGGAGAGAACGTGGATTTGGGCAGAGAACGTGGATTTCCCCAGAACGTGATTGTAGACGGCTGGTGTGAGTTCGGGAATAAAGAGTTGCTGTTTGAATCTACAAGCTGTGTGGTGGCTCGTGATTGTGTGCCCAGCCAGACTGCGGCATTTGTGCCCAGCCAGACTGCGGCATTTGGTGGCCCGTACGGGGAACTTCTGAAGCTTGAAGGTAAGTGAAATTTCTCACCCCTGAGGAAGAGCGAAAGAATGGGTGACCAATTCAAAAAACAATGTGTTATTGTTTTTATTTATTTTGTTTTTATTTCAAGTTGCCTGTTCCTAGAACTTTCTCAGGCAAACTGGGGAAAATGGTTGACTCAAAGTTTGAAGTTGTTCGCCTCCGAGCAAGAGAAATTGTTAGAGGAAGGAGGCACCCCAGTGAGACCAAGAACAATTAGGACATATGTTGATACAATACAAAAATGTAGCCCATGGCTTTTTAAAGACGAGTTATTAAGTATATCAATGGGACCATCATGGTATCCTGTAGAAGGATTTTTCTTCAAGAAAGAGATGGCTAGTTCTGTTTACTACAATTGTCTAAGATCTTGGTTTATACAGACATCTGATAATTTACAAAG
>NW_025999968.1:63770277-63803253 GCF_001458135.2 Marmota marmota marmota
CAATTGCAGTGGTATCAACCTAAGACAGGAGGCTGACGCCTAAAGGTCAGTTTTCCGATGACGGGTAAGAACCATATGTTGAATTGGACAACCTACCAGGCACGGTCCTTAAGCCACATTGCTTGTTTAATTAATCAGAAGGGGGGAGATGCTGGGAGCCATTAGCCAAGTAGGTATGACAATTTCCTTGCCAGCGTACCCCATGTTGCTGACATTTTGCAGTGACATTGAATGTAGTTGACCTTGCTCAAGGACCAGGGCGGATTAGGGTGTTCCCGGTTTAACATAATCGTGTTTAGGGCGTTCCCAGTTTAGGTTCCAGGTTTAAGGTTTAAGATTATTCCTGCTGGGAATAGGGCGTATCCTGCTGCCTGAGTTCCCCTTGAGTTCTCACGGGATTCAGACAGTATATCTTGGGAGACAGAAGCCCAGTGAAGGTGAATTTGGGAGAGAACGTGGATTTGGGCAGAGAACGTGGATTTCCCCAGAACGTGATTGTAGACGGCTGGTGTGAGTTCGGGAATAAAGAGTTGCTGTTTGAATCTACAAGCTGTGTGGTGGCTCGTGATTGTGTGCCCAGCCAGACTGCGGCATTTGTGCCCAGCCAGACTGCGGCAACCACTGTGCACAGCTCACATTTCTATAATCTTAATGAACCTTAAACAGGTATAATACAGTTAAGTTCATGATGCAAAAAATGGGAAAGGCAAGCCAGCAGCAAACAAGGGATTCTGATGCTTTTCTAGAGAGCAATAACGAGATGGGTCAGAGAAGCAGAGGGAGCTAGCTTCATAAAAGGCTGCTGGGGGCACTGGCCACCCCTAACCCCACCCTGAGATCACCAGAAACTACCCAGGAAGAGTGGGATAAGTCCTTTCTAAAGAAACTAAATAGCCCACAGAACAGGTATTCAGCTCCAGACAGTTGGGGGTCCCCCTAAAAAAGGTTGGCTTGCTAAACTTCTTGCCAACCTTTATGGTCTCACTCAGGTATAGCTGGACAGTCTCAGCTAAGGTATTAGAGGAGTTTCCAGCACAAAAGAGACCCAGGGGAAACAGATGGTACACAGAACATATGCAAATGTAGATCTAAAAATCCCTGTCTTCCTCAAAGATGTAATCAATGCATCCCCAAATAGAAATGAGATGCTATAAGGAAATCTTCCAGAACACATCATACCAAAAATAAGAAAAAGGATAAGAGGAACATATGATCAATTGATGAGGTCCAGCATCTATCAAATAGGGGCTTCAGAGTGAAATGAAAATAGAGAAGGAAAGTAGGTGACATAGGGACACAAAAACTGTCACAAAAATGAAATGAGTCTCCAGCCCTGGGTGTGCTGGTGCATGCCTGTAATCCAGGCAACTTGGGAGGCTAAGGCAGGGGAATCACTAGTTTGAGACTAGCCTTGGCAACTTAGTGACACTCTTGTCTCAAAATAATGATTTTTAAAAAGAAAGGCTCTGGGGCTGGGATTGTGGCTCAGTGGTAGAGTGCTTGCCTACCATGCAATAGGCACTGGGTTCGATCCTCAGCACCACATAAATGTGAAAATAAAGATATTGTGTTCACCTAAAACTAAAAAATAAATACTTAAAAAAAAAAAAAGAAAAGAAAGGATCTGGGTATGTAGCTCAGTGACAAAGCACCCCTGGATTCAATCCCTAGTACAAGAGAAGAGGAAAGAGTAAAGGAAAAGAGAGTTCTCTGACATCTCAATAGCAATCATAAATGCTAGGTGACAATAGAGCAAAATTGATAGAAAAATAATTTTCTATAATTTTAAAAACCTTGATAAACTAAGAAACAAATGTAAGGATAAAACAAATATATGTTTTCAGAAAGGAAAGGACCTGGAAAATCCCCCTTCTATGCATCCTTCCTTTGAAGCAGCTGGAAAACACACCATCAAACGACGACTAAACCAAGAGAAACCACTGCTGCTGCTGCTCATGATGAAATAAGCAAGGTCCTGGTATCAGCCAGGAAATGTTTTCAGAACTCTGCACGTACAAACTCATTTCACCTCAAGGGCCTGATGAGCATCATGCCACATATTAGGTGCACTGCGTTACATGGCTTATTTTAACTTCTATGACTAAAACAGATAATATCAGAGAATGAAACAGATGTATCAATCAGAGTATCCCTACAAAAGTGGCACAGAGATGCTAAGGAGCTTTCTCAAGGTCACAAAACTAGCAGGTGGAAGAACAGAGACAGATGCTCACAAGGATGGCTCAAAGATGCATGCTATTTGTATAGAGGTCCCAGTAACAGCCATACCCTGGTAGAAGCTATCAGCCCAGGGTAGAACAAGAGGATGGCACTTTCTCAGAGGGAGGGCTCCAAGGAAAGAAGAGACATGGATATATCAGGTCAAGTGACAGAACATGTGGAAAACTCTACTGAGATATATATAGTCTACACAATAACAATTAAAAAGATACAGAGACTCTATGTAAGTGAGGAAAGAAGGCATCTATTAAAGAAAAAAAAAGATGTCATAGAAGAACACTTCTGGTTCAGAGACATCAAAATGGGACCCCACTTGCTGAAGTAATAATAAAAGGGATGGTATAGCTATTCTGGGAAGATGATGGGACCCTGATATAAAAGGTCTCTCCTCACCTAGGTTGGTGTGTAACACCAAGTTGGCCCCCACATCCCACCTCCTAGTACCTATACCTTGCAGAGTCCTCTGCCCTGAATATAGGGTGGGCCCAATGACTCCCTTCCAACAGAGAGAATCTAACACAATGGGTATCACGTCTATAACTAGGTCATGAAGAGACTTGGACTTCCATTTTGGCCACCCTGTTTTCCTCACTCACTGCCATGTTCTGAGTTCCCTCATGGAGAAGCCATGGCATGCAGTGGAGAAAGTCTCTGTCCACAGCCTCCAAGGAAATGCAGCTTTTAGACAAGCTTTCTGATGAGACCATAAAACAAGCCAACATCTTGATTTCCATCTTGTGAGAGATCCTGAGTCATAGGACCCAGCTAAACTGTATTTGGATACTTGACCCATAGAAACCATAAGATAATAATATTTGTTATTCTGAGCCAGTCCTGAAGGAGAGAGAGAAAACAGACTGGACTCATTGTGAGCATTCCTCCAGACACTCAGACCAGCTAGTCCTCAGGAGACTCTGGTACTGCGACTAAGACTGTCACATTATAGAACAAGTGAGGTCAAGTGCCATGCCTAGACTCAGAGCTGGCCAGAGTAGTGGCCACTGACACCAAGTCTGTTCAACATTGAAGTCTACACTTTCAAAGGACACATCTGGTTTCATTTTCAAATATGTATGCTGAAACCTAAAACTAATTTATGTAGGTTTAAATCTAATGAAGTTCTCATTAAACCAAACTTTCCAGAGAACCAATCAGTTCAGTACATAAAATGCCTACAAAGAACAAAAATGCAACTTTGTAATAGAAAACCTAGGCCAACTTCAGTATTCTCAAAGAGGTCTGTGACACTAAGCTCACTGCTTGCTGTAGTTTTAATCTGCAGTGTCCCCCAAGGCCCACGTGTTAAAGGCTTGAACCCCAGCTTGGTGCTATAGGGAGGTAGTGAACCTGTAAGAGGTGATGGCCTAGTGGAAGGTCTTCAGGTCACTGAATGCATTCCTTTGAAGGGGACAGAACCCAGCCCCTTCCTCTCTCCCTATCTAAAGCAGTAGGGCCAACTGATCATGAACTCAAATCTCTAAACTGTAAACCAAAATAAATAAACCTTTTATTTTAATAAGCTGATTATCTCAGGTATTTGATATAGTAACAGAAAGCTACTTAATGTATTCATATACTAGATTCCAGCCTGGAGGCTCTCACCAAATATGGTTACGGGTTATCATCAAGACATGAGGAAGGCCAAGCATGGTGGTGCATGCCTGCAACCTCAGCTACTCAGGAGGCAGAGGCAGGGAGATGACAAGTTTGAGGCTAGCCTGGATAATTTAGTGAGACCCTGTCTCAAAATAAAAAGAGCTAGGGATGTAGATCAGTGTAGAGTGCCCCTAGTCCATCCCTAGTACCACCAAAAACAAAATAAAAGACACAAGAAAAGACAGAACCAACACTTGCTTCTCAGCCTCACAGTCTTTCAAAAACACTTTAAAGAATAAATAGCGGGCTAGGGTTGTGGCTCAGTGGTAGAGTGCTTGCCTAGCATGCATGATGCACTGGGTTCAATCCCCAGAACCACATAAAAAAAACTAAGAGGCTAGGGTTGTGGCTTAGCAGTAGAGTGCTCGCTTCACACATGTGAGACCCTGGGTTCGATCCTCAGCACAACATAAAAAAAAAAAAAAAAAATAGATAAAATAAAGGTACTGGGTCCAATTACAACTAAAAAAAATATTTAAAAAACTAAATAAACAAAGGTATTGTGTCCAACTATAAAATATTTTTTAAAAAGAATAAGTAGCACTTATATAACTAAAAATACTTTAAAAAAATACTACTAAAAATATTTTAAAAAAAGAATAAGCAGCACTTATATAATTCTAGTGATGCCTGAGAGTGAGTGAAAATTAAAAAACCATGGAGATAGATTCACAAAGTGAATATTGCTCACCTTTATACACACATTGACAGAAACTGTCTGATCCCCTTTGCTGCTGAGTGCATTAAATATTGTGAGTGTCTGGATATCACCAGCATTATTAGAACACATGTCACCAACTGAACCATCATCTCCCATGAACTTGGCTTTTAGCCAATTTGCTAGAATTCTGTAGATGAAAAACAAAAAAAACCAAAAAAACAACACTTAAAGAAGAATCTGATTCTAACTTTGAACTATAAATATTTTCAAGAAAAGAAGACATACCACACAGACCCTAGGGCCACAGACACCAACTCTTATTGTGAGGTTGACATGGACCAAACAGGGTGTCATTTAAAACAGAGCTGGGGAGGCTGGCATTATATATAGCTCAGCGGTAGAGCGCTTGCCTCATACTTGTGAGATACTGGGTTCAATCCTCAGCACCACATAAAAAATAAATAAAGATATTGGGTCCATCTTTAAAAAATATATATCTTTGGAAAAAATAAAATAAATAAAACAGAGCTGGGTCCTACAGGGTTGTATTTGGGCAAGAAAAGAAGAAACTCATGGAACTATCTCATTCTGATGTGACCGAAGATTCAGTACTAAGGAAAGATTGTGAACAGAAAACATCCCTGGAGTTTGAAATACACATTTTACAGAAACACATTTCTCATGCCTGAAACCTTAAAGATTTCCTAAGTGGTGTACATTTCCTAATGAACTTAGTAAATTAGAAATAGGTGTTTTAAGAAATGAATAAGTATTTTTAAAATGCCACAACTCTTCATTGTTTAGTTGTCCTATGAGACGAACATCATGATTTCCTCCTTCCTTATCCCAATGATAAACTGCTTAAAAATGATATGTTCAGAGGACTCAGAGCCTCCCATATTGTGGTGGGAGTGTGAAATAGGGCAGCTACCATGGGATACATTATGGCAGTCCCTCAAAGACTTAAACAGAGTCATCATTACCATAGTGATTCCTCTCCTAGGTATAACATGTCCACACAATAAATAGGTGGATGTCCAAAGTAGCCTTATTCATAATAGCCAAAGAATGGACAATCCAAATATCAACTAACAAAATATGGTAAATTTATACACGCCTCAACACGGATGAGCCTAGAAAACAGGCTTAGGGAAACATGTCACAAAAAACTACATATCATATGATTCTATTTATATAAGATGTCCAGATTAGGCAAATCCATAGGAAAAGAAGAAAAAACAGTAGTTGCCAGGAGTTGGGGGTAGGAGAGAATGGAGACTGATAATGAAAATATGACTTTTACTTAGGTAAAAAAATGTTCCAGAACAAAATGATGTAGATAGTTGTAAATATAACTAAAAACTCACTGAACTCTTAAAACACACCAACACTTAAAATGGGCAAAGTTTATGCTACATGAATTAATTACATTTCAGTAAGCTATTAACAACAACAACAACAACAACAACAACAAAGTAACATGTTCTGTACTAAGTATAAAAGTGGGATTTCTGGAAGCCATTTGGTTATAGGAAATAATGTCATTTTTTAGATCTCTTTTTTGAAATGCCAAAAGTCTTTTTTTTCCTAAGGGGAAAAAAATGGAACTATAGCAGACAAACCATAAACTTTCTTCCAAGAGTCTAAAATGAGTGGGCTCTAGTCAATACACCCAAGCATAGCTTTAATTGACAATCAACTCTTAAATGCTTTGGGACCAAGACTACTACTACAAAGTGGAATAAAAATTAAGATAATCAATCTAAAGTATCAACTTCAAATCATGAACAAAACATACTGCAAGTTTAAGCATTAAAATATAAGTCTGGATTGGGGCTGTGGCTCAGTGGTAGAGCACTCGCCTGGCACGTGTGAGGCCCTGGGTTCGATCCTCAACACCACATTAAAATAAATAAAATAAAGGTATTTAAAAATATGTAAGCATAATATATTTTTAAAATATATATATATCTCTGTTCCAGGGTTCAGACCATATGAGGCCCACAGCCCTGCCTGGCCAGTGCTCTCAAGAAATCACACTATCAGTGTTCACCACACTGTCAGACCTGCCAGGACTCCCCGGGGACTGCTCTTCTCCATCAGGCAGCACCAGTACCAACTTCCAGAACACGCGCTCCCGCCTCTCAGGGAAGTGCTCAGCCACAAGGGATGGAAGGTCCAGAGGTGCCCATGCAGCATTGCTGGAAGGGACAGACCACAGTGGTTAATCCCATGTACCTGCCTCAGAGGAGAAGCACATACAATAGGGCCAACAGACCTCAGCAGCTGCTGGTGGAAGTGCTGAACCTTCATCTGGTGAGCTGTCATGTTTCTGAGCCGCCTCAACCTACAAAGGAAGAGAGAATAACAGCATGCTCATGCCACAGAAGGGACTTTAGAATATTTACTGGTGTTTCTGAATGAAAAGCAATTGGCTAGTGCCTTCTTGTGTCAAGTATTAAGAAGACTGGGAAAATGTTTTCTGATAAAGAACTAGGTTAGTCAGATGACCCTTCATTCCACAGATATCCATTCAGTATCTGCTGTGAGCTGGCTATGGGAGACTTAGCAATAAGACAAAAGTCCTCTTTTAGAACACACACTCATGGGCGAGAACAACCTCTGTACTGGCTGGCACAGCTTGCAGGACATGTCAGTGTCATGGGCAACTGTAGCAGAGCAGGCAGGAGCCATGTTACATGCTGTCATCTCACTCTGATGGTCAGAAGGAAATATGAGCAAAGACCTGAAGGAAAGAGAGTAGCCAGCAAGACTGTTTCTGACAGATTGAAGAAGAGGGAATGGCCTCTCCATGCCACCACAGAGCCTGAAGTGTTTGGCGGGGGGGAGCGGTGTCTAGGAGAAGGGGTTCAGTCTATTGTACAGCACAGGATCATGAATAAGAGGTGAGGCAACCTGAATGAGATGACAAGGGACCCTATCTCGGTGGGTGGAGGACTCTGGCTATAGCCATAATCCAGAGAGAAGCACTGGCAGAGATAGACCTGGTTAGGCCCTAAGTATGCTCTAAGGGTGGAGCTCAAGGAGGGTAGGTCTGAGAGAAGAATGCAAGCCCATGTCTGTGACCACAGGATGGCCACTTGGGAGCAGGACAGAGGCAAGTTGAGGAAAATTAAGATTTGGAAGTCATGCTGGGAGCTAGACAAGAGTCTAGAATGCAGAGAAGAGGTACTGCCTGGAGCTGCACCAAGGGAGATGTCAGTATGAAGGATGGGGACAGGTCAACAGAGAGAGGGGAAGAATAGAGGGCAAGGGCTGAGTTGAGGGAGCTGGCGAAGGGTGTCAGAAAAGGAGGCCAAGGCTGAGAAGGGCAGCTGGTGAGGAGGAGGGGGACTTAAGAGAAAACTTAAGAAGCTGTGACTCCAAGGTAGCTATGGGCAGAGAAAGTGCCCCAACCTCACAGCATGCCTTACAATAACCAGACCATCCAAGCCCCTCTCGCCACCTATTTACAGATTCAGAGATGACTACAGAATCTGGTTTAAGATAAGACATGGACCTCAATGCAGTATTGCCTGCTATGGCCCCTCTATCATACCTACCCAGGGCCTGCCCACAGAGAAGCAGGGTGGCCCAGACAGGCAGTCTCAAGAGGTGACACTGACACTGGGCCTGATAACAAAGACCAAACCCCACCAGGCCAAGATTGGACAGTTTAGACCCCAGGAACTAGATATGCTCAGGGCAACTAGGAGTGGGGAGTGCTAAGGCACTGTTGCAGGAAACAGAGGGTGGAGTGTTAATCAGATACAGCAGTGAGCCTCTGGCTCCACCAATAAGAATGATATGTATGTACTTTAAAAGTGGGAAGAAAGAAAAACAGGTGATTTTGAGTCAATCACCAAACTTAATCTTTCAAGTAAAAAGTAGTATGAAATCAGAGCCCTGCTTCCCAGTAGTAAAGGAAGTCACATGTCCCTAGCTATAGAAATGACACATTCAGAATGCAGTCTCCCGCCTGTCCTCACTTCCTGATACCACTTTTCTTAACTAGCAAATGCATAGTTTAGACCAGTTCCTGGCGAAGCATTGCAGGACAGGAGCTAAGGCATGGCTGGGCACTGACCTGGTGCAGGAGATGCCCACTTTCCCTGCATGGCCCAGGTCCAAAAGGCCCTTAGCCAGGTTCTCCTCAGCAATAGGGCACTCTGCACTGGGTGCCAGTGCCTGCAACCGGTTATTCATATCCACACAGCAGGGTGCTGCAGGAAAGGCCCGCATCTGACGCCTTAGTTTCTTCCGGGCTGTAACAGCTTCCCTCCACCTGAAGGACACACAAACATATCATCATTCGAGACTAACACCATGGGACAAATGCAGATGTCATAGTTCAGCACTATGACGTGAAGAAACATGGTTTAGGGTCTTTTCCAGAAATAGTCCTTAAACTGAGAAATGAATGAGAATTAAAATATAGGCATGAGAGCAAAAAATAGCATCAAACTACTAAATATAAGAGTTAACACTGAATGGTCTCTGAAGGTTGATTCAGCAATATGGACAAAATCTAAACCCAGCAAACTCCACTGATAGGAATGTATCTTCCCACAGCATGCACATATATAGATACATGAACTGTTGGTACAAGGTGGTCTCTGCAACACTTTGTCACAGCTACAAAGAGAGGCATGTGGGAGTCTATCAACAGGGAACCAAGATAGTATATAACTCACTTGTAGTGACATGCTACACAGTAACAGGGCAAGCTCAATGTGCTGCACTGCCAGGCCCCAAAGCACACCAAGCAGAGTAAAGATTTAGAACACAGTCGAGGGCATGATCTGCTGATAGAAGATTGCACTAGCAACTGCTGTGTCTGAGAAATGGACAAAGGTCTATCTAAAGGCACTGATGGCTCATACATGTTGAATTTAGTAAGAGTCCCTGAGTGTGGATCTGTAGAATACAGGACTCACCGCCGTAGATACTTGCAGAAGCACTGAAGTTCCTGTAGCGTCTCTTTGGCAGTCTGGAAAATTTCCTCAGCAAGAAACAAGTCCACCAATTGGGCACAGATATCCTCACAACAACGGGCCACACGAACCTTCTGGTCTGTCTCCACTGCATTCCTAGGAAACAGGGTAGTCAGTGTGGAGACACTGCACCACAGCCCAGACAAGGAGAACTGACTTTAAAAGTGACGAGTCTGTGTCCTTCATGAGGAAATGTAATTATGTCTTCATGTAAAAGTACCGATACCTCAGCAGCTTATGAGGCTGAAACAGGAGGATTTCGAATACAATGCCAGCCTCAGCCATGGCGTGGCGCTTTGTCTCTAAATAAAATACAAATAGGACTGGGGATGTGGCTCAGTGGTCAAGTGCTCCTGAGTTCAATCCCTAGTACCTCCCCCGGCCCAAGAAAAAGAAAAAGTACAGACACCTAGAAATAGAAACAAAAGTGGTATAAGATGATACAGTATATGTCCAAAAGGACCCCTGTAACAGTCAAGAAATGAACCTTTAAGTTCAAAGCCAGCTTCAGCAACAATGAGGTGCTAAGCAACTCAGTGAGACCCTGTCTCTGAGTAAAATATAAAATAGGGCTGGGGATGTGGCTCAGTGGTTGAGTGTCCGAGTTCAATCCCCTGTACCCCCACCAAAAGAAAAGAACCTTTAAGTTGGGCATGGTAGTCCACATCTATGTACTATTATAGTGGCTCAGGAGACCTGAGGCAAGAGGATTGCAAATTTAAGGCTAGCTTGAGCAACTGTCTCAAAAATTTTAAAAAAAGGTAGGGGGCTAGGGATATAGCTTAGTGTTGAAGAAATCCTGAGTTCACTCAAGTTCACTCACACTATTAAAGAAAAAGAAAAAGAAGTAAACCTTTAGCCCAGCTGGACATGATGGCACACACCTATAATCCCAGCACTTGAAAGGCCGAGGCAGGAGAATCTTTTGAGCCTGGGAGCTCAAGAACAGCCTGGGCAACACAGTGAGACCCCTTCTCCATAAAAAGAGAAGAAAAACAAAGGAAATATTTATCCTAATAAAATAGTTGAAAATTTTAACTTTTAAATAGCCATAAGACAACTGAAAAATCTCAACACAGAGAATTACAATTAGAAGTGTCCCAAATATATGATAAATCACTGGTGACTACTAAGGATGGTCGCCTGTGGCCATGCAGTGGTGGCCTAGGATAAAACAGTATATTATATTTTTATAACAAAATTCTATCAAACAAGAGCACAGAGGATTGTATCAAACATATAGTCACAAAATCAAAGTAGCTTCAACAGCCAATAGCTCATCCTTGGAGACAACCTGGGGCTGAGTTGACACCAAGCCTCCTCAAACTGCAGGACACTGTCTCTGCATCACAGCAAGCTAGGGCTTTTACCTCTGTCCTACCACTGTTCTGGGGTTCACAGTACACATATCACCATCATTTGTGGGGTGTCTTCCTTTATAGAAACCAGAAAAAGGCCCCAAACTATGACAGATGGAAGGAAACACTAATTAAAGATGCACAGCCTGCTGCCAGGTGTGGTGGCACATGCCTATAATGCCAGCACCTTAGGAAGCTGAGGCAGTAGGATCACAAATTTAAGGTCAGCCTCAGCAACTGAAGAGATCCTTCTCAGGCTGGGCTGTGGCTCAGTGTAGAGCACTTGCCTTCATGTGACGCACTGGGTTCGATCCTCAGTACCACATAAAAAAATAAATAAAGTTATTAAAAAAAGACCCTGCTGGGGCCGGGGTTGTGGCTCAGTGGTAGAGTGCTTGCCTAACATGTGTGAGGCCCTGGGTTCAATCCTCAGCACTGCATATAAATAAATAAAATAAAGGTATTGTGTCCAACTACAACTTAAAAAAAAAAAAAATGACTCTATCTCGGGCTGGGGATATAGTTCAGTTGGTACAGTGTCTGCCTTATATACATAAGGCCTTGGGTTCAATCCCCAGCACCACAAAAAAAAAGAGAGAGAGAGAGAGAACCTGTCTCAACCATGTCCTACTTTCCTCTTCATCTCAAAAAAGGGATGTAGTTCATTAGTAGAACACTCCTGGGTTCAACCCCCAGTATCAAAATAAATAAATGAAATGAAATGAAATGAAAAATATAGATTGCCTGCTGGGTGAGTTCCCCATCTGTACTAGAAGTGTTAAAGCAATGTGGTCTATGGCCTTCAGGCTATATCATGGAAGCTTAAGCATAAAGACAGATATTCTTTCACAGCTGGAATGCCTTTTTTTTTTTTTTTAACCGGAAACTTGGCCACAAAATTACTAATGTTCTTAAGTGAATAGCCCAAGGATGCCTTCTAATATATAAAACAAGGGAGAGTCTCCTACTTGAAAAACACTGATCGTAAATAACCTGGTGTGGAGAAGACTACACCAGTGAATCTGCCAAGACACATGACCCCACGCCCGGTGCAGGGTCCACAAGAGGAATCTGAAAGTGAGGCCCTCCCTGCTCTGCTCCCTGAAGTACAGAATTGGCATGTTACCACTTCACTATCCAACAGATAGGCTCCTTTTCAAATGTAGGTGCAAACCTGCTATCCTGAACTGTGCCAGCCTCACAGAGTGCCTTCTAACCCTCCTCCCGCCCTCCATACCCCACACTGTAGTCCACCTGAGCCTCACTCACTTCAACTCCTGGGAGCAAGTTTCCCGCACACACTCTGTCACCATGAGTTCTGTCAGCTCTGCAGTCAAGGTCTGGCTCAAATGAGTTAATACCAGCTCCCTTTCTTGTTGTAGCCTATGGATAAAAGAAAAAAAGCACAGAGTAATACTTAAGAACGAAAGTAAGTGCTAGGCACAGTGGCACAGACCTACAGTCCCAGCTAGTTGGAAGCCTGAGGCACGAGGATCCCAAGTCCAAGGCAAGCCTGGGAACCTGAGTGAAACCTGTTTCAAAATTAAGAAAACAAACTAGGAATGTAGCTCAGAGGTACAGCACCCCTAGGTTCAGTTGCCAGTACCACAAAAAATTAAAAAGTAAAAATTATTTTACTCCTTAATCATGCAGATGGAAGTGAGTTGTCCTGCCTGAGTCAGCAGCCACCTCCAGTGCAGCTTCTTTCCCTTTTTGTCCTGCTGAGGGGAAGGGCACTGTTCACAGGCTGGTACAGTCGGGGGATCCCCACCTAATCCCTGGGACAAAGTATATATGAGGGTGCTGAGTGGACCTGAAGAGGTCTAATGGCAGCACACTGGACAACAGTATCAGAATCTGGGGCCAGGGCAGTTCACCTCTGTGTCTACACTTCAACCATGTCCTACTGCAGGGCAAGGCATACTCACCTTTCCTCTTCAGCCCGCCTCTTTTCTTCCTCCCTTCGCTCCCTTTCCTTAGTCACTTCTTCAACTGCAACATGCCTCAAAAGGCCTGTGGTTGTAGCCATTAACAGATCCTCCATGGCAGCATTAGAAACACTAAAAAGAGCAAAGTGGATAGAATTCAAACTCATGAAAAAGAAAGTCATTATAGACTATTATCAAATAGGATTGTTCCTGGAATGCAAGGATGGTTTAACCTATGAATACTAATCAATGTAATACGACCACATTAACAGAACAGAGTTAAAACACATGCACACACAATCACCTCAATTAATGCAGAAAGAATATCTAGTAAAATTCAAACTAGGAACAGAAGCAAAACCCTTAAGCCATTTATGAAACACCCATAACTCACATCATACACAGTGGTGAACGCCTGAAAGCGCTTCCTCTGAGATATGGAGACAATGATGCCCACGTTTTCCACTTCAACACATTATTGAAGTTATAGCCAGAGCAATTAGACAAGAAAAAATAAGCAGCATCCAAATTGGAAAAGTAATAAAACTATATCCATTCACACATGACATGATCTTACATATAAAAAGCCCTAGGAACCCTAATAAAGAAGCTCAATAAGGTTGAAGGATAAAAATCAATATACAGTGGACAGGGAACATAGTTCAGTAGAGTGCTTGCCTAGCCTGCACAAGGTCCTGGGTTTGATACCAGCACTGAAAAAAAAGCAAAAATCAGTAGTATTTCTACATATAAACAATGAATAATTTGAAATGGAATTTTTAAAATATTCCATTTATAAGAAGCCTAGAAAATAAAAATAATGATCAAGAATAAATTTCACCAAGGAGGCAAAAGTATTGTACACTGAAAACTATTAAAACACTGCTGAAAGAAATTAAGGCTAACCTAAATGTTAAGATGACAATACCACTCAGAATAATCTATAGGTTCAGTGCAATCCTTATCAAAATCCCAATAGCATTTTTTGCAGAAATAGAAAAATGCTTTCTAAAATTAGAATGGTATATCAAGGAATCCCAAATAGCAAAACGGCCTTGAGAAAACAAGAACAACAACAACGTTAAAAGATGTATACTTTTTTTTTTAATATTTATTTTTAGTTGAAGTTGGACACAATACCTTTATTTTTATGTGGTGCTGAGGATCGAACCCAGGGCCTCACATGTGCTAGGTAAGTGCTCTACCACTGAGCCACAACCCCAGCCCGGATGTATACTTTTTAATATCAAAACTTATTGCAGAACTACTTTAACCAAAACAAGGTAGTACTGGTGTAAGGACAGACATAAAGACCAATGAAGCAGAACATAGAGCCCAGAAAGAAACCCTCACATCATGTTTAAATGACTTTCAACAAGGCTGCCAATACCAGTTAATAGGGAAAGAAGTCTTTTTAACAAATGGTGCTAGGAAAACTAGATATCCACTGTCAAAGCATGAGATTGGACCCTTATGTTACACCATACACAAAAATGAAATAAAATAGATAAAAACCTAAACTTATGAAATAATATTATAAAACTCTGCTGAGTATGATAGCACATGCCTATGGTAGCACATGCCTATAATCCCAGCAACTTGGGAGGCTGAGACAGGAGGAGGATTATAAGTTTAAGATCAACCTCAGCAATTTAGCAAGATCCTATCTAAAATTAAAAAACAGAAAAACGGGGCTGGGGTTGTGGCTCAGCAGTAGAGCACTTGTCTAGCAAGTGCGAGACCCTCGGTTCGATCCTCAGCACCACATAAAAATAAATAAAATAAAGATATTGCGTCCAACTACAAATAAAAAAATATATATTAAAAAAATAGAAAAGGGATAGGGATGTAGCATATTGGTAAAACACCCCCTGGGTTTAATCCCAAGTACCACAAATATATAAGCCCATGGAAATAGTTTTTTAGTTTCATTAAATGGGGCATGCTTCACCTATAATCATAGCTACTCAGGATGCTGAGGCAGAAAGATCAAAAGTTCACAGTCAACCTGGGCTACTTAGAAGACCCTATCTCCAAAAAGTTTTTTAAAAGGGCTGGAGATGTAGCTCGGTGATAGAATACCCCTGAGTTCCATCTTAAAGTAACAACAAAAAAAATTAGGAAGTATATATTTTAACTCCAGGATAAAAAAAACTTAACCAGCCAGGCATGACATCATGTATCCACAGTCACAGTTACTTGGGAGGCTGAGGTAAGAGGATCCTTAAGCCTAGGAGTTCAAGATTCTACCTCAGAAAAAAACCATTAAGAAACATACAGTGTCAATCCTTTTGTGTAATTCTTCTTCTTTTTTTTTTTTTTTTCAGTGGTCCTGGGGATTGAACCCAGGGCCTTGTGCATGAGAAGCAAGCACTCTACCAACTAAGCTATATCCCCAGCTCCCCAGCCCTTTTTATTTTGGTTAAGACAGGACCTAAGTTTCCCCGGACGGCCTTGAATTTGCACTCCTTCTACCTCAGCCTCCCAAATCAGTAGGATTACAGGTGTGTTCCACACCCGGCCCAAGTAGCTGTATTTCATACAGACAAAACAATATCTTTCCTTATTGTTATGCCACTGGGATTTTTAAAAGATGTTGAGTTCACTTTAAAATTAAGAGCTCAGAAAAACTTTATTACATTTATTGAAACTAAATTGAGAAAAATAAATGTTTCTAATTTTTAACAAGGAATGAACTAATTTTGACTGGACATTTGAGATATGTTTAAAGAAAAATAGGTTTATAACTTATAAACTTTAATATAAACTGTTGCTCAAAAACATGTGGAGGAGTTATGGCTCAGTGGTAGAACACTCACCTAACATGTTTGAGGCCCTGTGTTAGATCCTCAGCACCACATAAAGATAAATAAGTACAGGTATCGTGTCCATCTACAACTAAGAAATATTTTTTTAAAAAAGCACATGTAGCTGGGTGCAGTTGCGCAAGCCTATAATCCCAGCAACTTGGGAGGCTGAGGCAAGAGGATTTTGAGTTTAAAACCAGCCTCAGCAACTTAGCCAGGTGCTAAGCAACTCAGTGAGACCCTGTCTCTAAATAAAATACAAAAAAGTAGGGTTGGGAATGTGGCTCAGTGGTTGAGTGCACCAAATTCAATCCCCAGTACCCCAAAAGAGCATGAGTAATGAAATCGCAGGGCAGGAACATAAAAAATAGCACCTGTCTATAGAGTAGAAGATGCAGAAGTCCCTGAAACTATCACCACGAGCATCGAGCCTGCTCACCCAGATCTTGTGGAAGAATGAAAACACTTTTTGAGAAGGAGTGGCAAGTGTACTCCCAGGGAGCAGACAGCTGCTGAAGGGGAGGGCGGTGCGCTGGGTGTCACTCACCCCAGAGCTACAGCTGCATAAGCTGCGCCAGCCGAGCTCACTTCCTCACAGTCCCTCTGAAGAGTCTCCTGGATAAGCTCATCCACCACCTGCACAAGGTCCTATGGAGAGACCAGCACAGGGGTCAAATACAGCGTCCCACCCAGGACAGAAATCTGGAGTGAAACCTTGTCACTAGACACTGTCTGAAGGTACCCACTGACAAAGCACTTGACCCCTATCGTGGAATCAGCCACACTGCTTCAGGAGAGGTCTCTGAGGAATGGCTAGGTGCCTTCCAGAGGGAAAAGCCAGGGAAGCCTGCTGGATAACCACCCTTCAGACGGCCCCCACTGTGCCCTGTTCATCTTCACTTGTCCACATTGAACATCATCAACTTCTGTGGTGGTTCTTCATGCTCCCCTCAGGACTCCCTGACACCCCGCATGTGGTTATTGCCCAGTGCCTGCCTCTGAGTGGCCAGGATGACACATTCGAGTCCCACACCTGTGCAGTAAACAAGCTCTACTCAGTTCTTTGGAAACCCCTTGTCCCCGGGCACATAGTACTACCATGATCCCACAGGTGCTGGTCAACCTATCCACTGGCCATCTCGAATGAAGAGGTGCTGATTTCAATCAGACCACACAGGCTGACGCTCTGGTAGTAAGCACTGAAGTACTGCTCTGACTACTGAGAAGAAAAGAGGGGCTCTGAAGTTAGCCTGGGGGTGTTAGGCTCAGTTCTGCCACATGAGGTCATGAACATGGGCAGATACTACCCTCCACTCTACTTGGCTCCTCTCCTTTGAGACCAGGCAACACAGCACCCCAACACAGGGCAGTGGGGGCCAAAGACATTTGTGCACAACGGACTTCTCAGAGCCCTGACCTAGAAGATTCCCTACCGCATCAGAGTACACAGGTGCAGGCTTTGGAGGCAGCACCTCAGGCTGCATGGAGAGCTGGCATAGACTGGGTGCCACAGATGGGGGTGGTGGAGGGACATGAGGCAGAGATACAGGTGAGGGTGCGGGGACTGGAAGAGGCTGCGGAAGGAGACCCTGTGATGGCACATCCTGCTCTGCCTCACATTCTTCTCCTCTCCCATCACCTGGAAGAAAGGACACAGGAAAACATGTTACTGCAGATGCACACAAACAGCACCAGATGCAGTCATCTCCATGCAGGGACAGTCACACGGACCTAAAGGACTGCCCTCCCTGAAAACACCCATGGGACCCCTGAGGGTATATTGCTTCATGTGCAAAACAGCACTGTGGTGTCAGGGTGCCCAGAGAAGGACTTCAGAACTGTATGGAGAGGTACACCTGGGTACCAAGCCGAGGGCCCTCCAGGCCCCAGAGTAAGACAGATGCTCCTGGGCATGGAGAGGCTTTGAGGAAAATGCAGGGCAGCTTCACTCACCCGATGTATCCAAGCTAGGTCTCTGAGCGTTGACGGGTAGCTCTGTGGCCAGGCTCTCCCCGACGTACTTGTTCTGGGAGTTGAAGCTGCACACGGGTGTGTGACGAGGAACTGGGGGCAATGGCCCTCCATTTACAACTTCACCAACTGACACTGTCAGCTTCCTGGTAATAAACACTGACTTCCTGGCCTTGGATAATCCCTCTGGTTCCAGGAATGCCGACCTGTTCAGCTCCACACAGCTACCCAGACCACAAAGAGCCCACAGAAAGGTGTCACTCAAGGGAAGATGGCAGCTTCATCTTCCCAAATCTAGCTGTAATGCCACAAACCCAAACCTTGTCCTGTGTCCCCTAGGCCACATGCAGATGAGAGGAAGGCACAGACCACAGTAACCCCTACTGTCAGCCTCCATAACCACGTGGCCTAGCATGTAAACAACCACACGTGGGACAATATATGGTCCTGTCTCAAGAAAAGAAGCTGCTCATCTCCTGAAGGACAGCTCTGGAGAAAAGAGCTATAGGAGGAAGGGGCTGGAGAAACCCCACTGAGTATAATGATGCCAATTGCTGGGAGAGGGTTTGGAAATTTCATCATGGTCTCAAAATACTGACTGGAAGGTAGAGGAAAACACATCAGCCTGGCCTATTGCTACCTCTATCTCAACCATCTCAACTATCAGAAGTGGACAGTGGTCACTCACAGGTCAGCAAAGGCTATCTTAAAGGAACAGAATAGGAAGATTCTTAAATTTAATCTTTGGATTCTTTGGTAACTCATGAAAAGCATTGATTTTTAGAGTCACAAAGAACTTGGTCTGAAACCAGTCTGCCCACAAACAGCATGTGACTTTGGGAGTACTTCCCAGCTCCATATCAGGAAAGCAGCAAGTGGAACATGCCTTCTCTAGGACTTGGCAAGCAACTGACACTTTTACAGCCCTTTATTGGAATGTAAAAAGAAAAAGGGAATGGGAGCAAAGCCCACAGTTCCAGTTTCAGCCCTTACCCATCAGAAACAGTGAGGCCATGATAGTTGAGGAAGTCTGTGGCCTCTTCGCAGTCTCTGAAAAGCAGCATGCGCACCACACCATCCAGGGGAAAGACAGTAGATCGCTGTGTGCTCACAGTATATGCAATGTTGAGAGCCCGGAGAGCATCCTTGCGGATCTGAAAGGGAAGGCAGTCTCAAATAAAGAAGCCAGTTAGACAAAGGCAACAGTCAACCCCACTTGACCAGCCTCACCCCCAAATTTTGGATTAATAATGCTGAGAATTTCAAAATTAGAGATTTTGTGCAAGTAATATGGGATCTCTGCTTTTTCGTTTCTGTCTGCATGAATGTTCACAAGGCTGAACCTGGCTGCCATGCTCAAGATTCCTCTTATCTGAGCCACAGTGAGCATCTGCACTGCACACTTCTCCTGGCAGTGATCAGTAGTGCCAATCCCAAGTCAAGGGACCATCACAAATCCCTCACAGGCTGCAGCAGTTTCCAGGAGAGGGAGCTATAACCCGCTTGGAAGAGCTCCACAGCAGAGAGATGCTTCAGCACCCCAAGTAACAATCTCTTCCTTCTTGTGCTACAAGCAGTCATTTTACTCACCTGATTGAAATAACAGTGTAAAAGACACGCATTCAGATAGGAGGCTGACTGGACCAGTTTGAAAAATCTCACAAAATTATTACTGTTCAGTGCAGCAAAAGCCTGGACAGCGAAGTCCACCTCGGGGGAGTTTCTGACATCTGGGTGAAATTGCTGCACTTCTCTGTTAGGGAGACAAAATGTTCAGAGTATTGTTTTTAATTAAACAACATTTCTAGAAAGATAGATCTGATAAATAACTAGATTTCAACAATACTGAGAAAGAGTGTCCTGTGGTGACGTGTGCCTCTGAATTCACTTTTCTGATTTCAGAGTTACCACTCTGGACCTAGATCAATAAGGGTTTTCTTTAAAAGGATAAAATACACTGATTCAAGCAATAATTTAGTAATCATCAAAAAGTTATCTTAAAGTAATGCCGACTGGCCAGGTGCATTGGCACCTGCCTATAATCCCAGCAGCTCGGGAGACTGAGGCAGGAAAATCATGAGTTCAAAGCCAGCCTCAGCAATGGAGAGGTGCTAAGCAACTCAGTGAGAATCTGTCTACAAAGTACAAAATAGGCCTGGGGATGTGGTTCAGTGGGCAAGAGTGCCCCTGAGTTCAATCCCTGGTACCAAAAAAATAATGCTGACTGAATGCCAGCAGTATAACGACAAAGTTTGTTATTTAAAAAAAAAAATCAATTTGACTGAACTATTTAAGATAGAAACAAATGATTGTCATATATGAAAAGACAGCACAGCCATTTTCCATAGCCAGCTTATCTGCCAGGCTTAATTTTAAAACATAACCAATCACACATCTAGATGTTCTACAACAAAGTTCTTCGAGAAAATACTAAGCTAAAAAAAAAAAAAAAAATTCACCATAAATAAGCTAAAAAAATTTTTCACCATAAATAAAAGAACCTTGGAACTAAAGGACAACAGCCAGCACTGAATTCAGTTTACCAACTCACAAACTTGGCCCAGAGACTCAGGCATATTTATCAGATAAAGGTCTACTTACATATCAAACCAGGGTTTAAAATTCCTTCTTTTTGGAGGGTGGGGTGGGGTACTGGGGATAGAACTCAGGGGCACTCACCATTGAGCCACATCATTAGCCCTATTTTTGTACTTCATAGAGACAGGGTTTCACTGAGTTGCTTAGCACCTCCCTGTTGCTCAGGCTGGCTTTAAACTTGCAATCCTCCTGTTTCAGCCTCCCCAGCTAGAGCTGCTGAGATTACAGGTATGTGCCAACATACTTGGCTTAAAATTCTTCCATTTTTAACATTGATACTTACCATTTTGTTTCACAGTGTTTTCCTTTCTCTTTCTTAGACCTTTGACAAAACTACCTAGAAACAGCAAATTGCTAACAACTCTGATAGAATGTGGGCTTCCCTGTCCTGGCTCACTACCTGTATGATCAGGAAGCTTTGGCCCTCATTTTCTCTCATTGAGGAGAAACATGCTCTGGAGTGAACATGAGGGTGTGAGTGAGATGTGCGGGTACAGTGCACACCCGTTGCTCTGCTCGCAGCTCAGCTGCTGACAGTTCAGACGAGGGCGTCCTGCTATCACCTAGTGTTCCCTAGCAGAGAGAGCTCAGCACTGTCAGCTATTGCAATCTTAAAGGCTCTTTTCCAAGCTAAATCTTGCCTTTTCACATATCATAGGCCATCTTGTGAATCTGGAAACTCACCTCAGGATGTCCCCCTTGTTGAGATTGAGCAGAACGTTGTACCCCTGGAACTCGGCTTCACTAGCACAGAAGATGCCTTTGTTCCTCAGATCTTGGTACATCTCTTTTAGACTCTGTAGGCACTTGGTCATGTTCTCATTGTTGATCTTGGCATCAAAGGAGGACATGGGCTCCTCACACATGAAGTGAGCACAGTGGATGTGAAATCGGGTGCACTTCTCTATCAGGGACACCGTCAGGGGATCACAGAGATGCTGCTGTGTAATGTCCTGGCCACAGGGGTGGGGAAGGATTACACACACACATGCATTACACTTGCACATGCTCCACACACACTCCCCTGGCAAAGAATCAACTATGAGAAAATCCATGCTTATCACCACTGAATTGCTTACTTTTCAACTTGAAACCAAGCCCATCAAGCACATTTTAAGAGGATTTTATAACAGTTTAAATAAAAGTATATTTTTGTTTTAGATTAAGATATTTGAGTAATTCAGGCACTATGGCAGATGCCTGTAATCCAGTGACTTGGGAGGCTGACGTAGGAGAATCACAAGTTCAAAGCCAGCCTCAGAAACTTAGTGAGGCCCTATGCAACTTAGTGAGACCCTGTCTCAAGATACAAAATAAAAAGAGCTGGAGTAGGCTGGGGATATAGCTCAGTTAGTAGAGTGTTTGCCTTACATGCACAGGACCCTGGGTTCAACCCCAGAACCACACACACACAAAAGGGGGAGGGGGCTGGAGATGTAGCTCAGTGGTTAAGTGTCCCGGGTTCAATCCCTAGTAGTAAAATGAAAAGTGCTCCCAGTACGCCTTTGGAATATACATGCATTTCCTAGTCTCCTGACCAGAGGCAGCTGATACCTTCCGTATGCCCCGTGTGCGGTTCCACACGAAGTCGTACCAGTCCCGCAGGCTGCCTTCCTTCTGGTCCATGATCTGAGTCACCAAGTAGTCCATGGTCCTGCTGAGCACTGCAGATGGTCGTAGCTCATGTGGCAGAGGCTCCTCCTGATCAGCTGAAGACCGGCTATATTCCTTCACGGCCGCAGCATGGTCCACCTAGGAACACAGAACAGGGACAGGTTATTTGTGTGGCAGGTGCTAGGGCCACCTACTGGCACAGTTTTTCCTTTAATCAAGGGGGAAATCATGCATGCACTCACACGAGATCCATGCCTAAGAATACACTTTTAAAATGAACCCCTGGATTCAACCCCTTATCCAAAAAATAAAGATGAACTGAGGTTCAAAATGGTTGACAAAGCCACACAACTCGAGAGTTTCAGGGCCAAGATTTTTGTGTGTGTGTGGGACTAGAGAATGAATCCAGATGTACCTGTAAGCTATATCCCCCACCCTCTTAAAAATTATTTTTTAATTAAAATTTTAAAAACCTGAAGAGCAAAAGAATCTAGACTGGTGCAGATTTCTGAGGAATATGTGCTAACACAGTTCAGGAAGGGTCAGACTCTCTGATGCAGTAATTTAATGCATAGGATGTAGCTGAAGAAAATAATCAAAATATCATAGAAGCATTGCACACAAGATGCCAAACAATATTATAATTTGAACTGAAAAATTAAAAACAGTCTATCTACTGACTGCAAAAAATGGACAGTTTTGACAGAGCTACATAAAGACACATATGCTTCATTTAGAAAACACTTATGAATGTGTAACTAATTAGAATAAAATGTTTTTAAAAAGAAATCCTCATAAGACACGGAAGTGTTCATGAAAAGATACAAATTGAATCTAGATCATCCATCATCTCCATGTGCAGAACATAAATACAGAAAAGGGAAGGAATAAGACTGTAAAAAGGCATGGTCGCTCAGGAGGCTGAGGCAGGAGGATCACAAGTTCAAAGCCAGCCACAGCAAAGGCAGGGTGCTAAGCAACCCAGTGAGACCCTGTCTCTAAATACAAAAAAGGGCTGGAGATGCGGCTCAGTGGTTGAATGCTCCAGAGTTCAATCCCCGGTGACTCCCCCCTCCCCCCCAAAAAAAAACTGTAAAAAGAGGAAAAAATAAAATTTTAATCTAGATTTTAAAAACCCACATCAAGGTAGATCTCCTTTCCAAGACGAACCACTCTCTCCCTTGAGAGTGTCTCCCCTCCTTTCTTTAAAAAAAAAAAAAATCCTACATCTGTACTTTATTGCATTAAATACGATGTGGTTTAGTTGCATTACACAAAAACTACTTAGCCAACATGTCAGTATGAAATAGCTTAATATAACTATTAATAGCACAAATGCCCATCACCATCCAAAAAAAGCAAACATTCAAATCAAGTATCCACATGTACGGAAACCACAAAGAACAAGCCTTCCCCACCCCTGCCCAACACACCCCCACCTCCAACCCCTGATAAGAGGGGAGACCAGAGTCCCACCTGGTCAGTGCCTGGGACCACTTCGAAAACGCTAAGCTGACTCCGGGTCTCCCGCATGTACCGCTCCTTCTCAGGACACATGTCAGGGCATGTCCCAACAAAAGTCCTGGCTTTGTCCAGATCAGTCCTCTTCACCCGAGCTAAGTGATGTCAAGTAAGAGGTAAGGACATACCACAGGTTGGTTACTGGGAACCCACAGAAGTGTATTTTCATAGTAACAAAAGACAAAAATTGAAAAAAGAAAGAAACACAAATTACAAAGGAAAGAAATATTTTTAAAACCCATCAGACGAAGGGACTTTATGGCCTACCCTTTCAGACAGTAGACATCAAGGATCAAAAAGACCACCAGGGCCAGGCCTCTCCAACACTCAACAGAACTTCACTGCAGACTACAGATGGGCATCCTCTCACTCAAAGCTAGATGTACCACCAGTGTTCTAGAATTCTTTTTTTTTTTTTTCTATTTTTGTTGTTGTTGTTGTTGTAGATGGACACCTTTATTTTTTTAATTTATTTTATTTTTTAAATAACTGTATTTTATTTATTTATTTTTATGTGGTGCCGAGGATCAAACCCAGTGCCTCACATGTGCTAGGCAAAGCACTCTACCACTAAGTCACAATCCCAGTCCAGTGTTCTGTAATTCTTATGGTGACTTCAGTGATAAACAATCATGGTGTAGGATGTTTACTAAAGTGATAAATTTGTTAAATGCAACTATTCAAAATATACAAGTATTCTAGAATTCTCTCTCGTTATTTGTAATGGAAGTTAATGGGGTCTTGACCTGAGTAAGTACACGATTATTATCCACAGAATTCAAGGTTACATATTTATCTTTTCTGTTTATTTATCAGTACTGGGGATTGAACCCAGGGGTGCTTTATTACTGAGCTACACCCCATCCCATTTTTTATTTTATTTTATTTTTTGAGACAGTGTCTCACTAAGTTACTTAGGGCCTAAATTGCTGAGGCTGGTCTTGAACTTGCCATCCTCCTGCCTCAGCTCCTGAGTCGCTGGGGTTACAGGTGTGCAACATCGAGTCCAGCCTAAATGTATTTTTTAAATAAAATGGAATGCAATAACTTCACAACTCAAAATGTAATCTTATTTTTATTTTGAAAATAATTCAATACCTAGTAATAATTTTATTTAACATATAAAAATCACCATGTCAATGACATAATTTTTGGCAGTAGCTTTTATTTCTGTGTTAAGGAAGCACTGTGATTATTCCAATTATTCAAAGCTTTTAAAAAAGAAAACTCCAGGGATGGGGATGTGGCTCAGTGGTTAAATGCCCCTGGGTTCAATCCTCCAGTCCCAAAAAAAGAAATAAAATTAAAGAAAAAAAAAAAAAAAAAAGGAAACTCCTAAAACTGAAATTTAAGAAGAAAAATTGCAAAGAGTATGTATATTTACATGTTTGGTCACTGTATCTCTTTCACATTAATCAATACTTTGAAGGCGACACATTTACACAGCTCAACATTCC
This sequence comes from Marmota marmota marmota, assembly GCF_001458135.2. NCBI lineage: Eukaryota > Metazoa > Chordata > Mammalia > Rodentia > Sciuridae > Marmota > Marmota marmota. Next base: position 63,795,084 of record NW_025999968.1, read on the forward strand.
ACGGGTGGGACTACGTCCAAAACCAAGCACTCTTCACCTCAACCCTTGGGACACCACCTTCTCATCATTATTTCATGCATATGTCTGCAAACACATTCATCTACATAGGTACACACACAGCACTCAACCCCAGGAAGACTGGTAAACAATAACAGGCAGAGGTGGCACATCAGAGACCCAGAGACTCAATGGCAGTTGAGCCCGTGGAAAGGGACACTTCCCTACTGGGAAGCCACCTCACCATGACCTTTCCATGGACTCTGGAACCTGTGCCACAATACACATACCTTGCCGCATGATCCGGTCTCTTTGGTCAAGCAGGCGGTACTTCTCCTCAGATGTCTCAGCAACAGTACCTATCAGAGTACTAAGGGATGACACGGACAGCCCAAGGCCCTCAGAGCCCTCAGACCCAGAGTCAAATGGGTCTCCCTCAACCTGGTGAGCCTTCAGAAGACTTGGCTTCTTCACTGGAGAGCTATAGAAAAAAAATACATTAAGGTCCTTGTAACATTTCCATATCTGAACCTGTCAAGATTTTTGGTCCTTTAAAACTGAGAAAGCATTAAAATGAGATAAGCCTTGATAAAACTGGTGATGAGAAAAGTTTTCTTTTCTTAATAAAAAAGAAGCAAGGCCAGGCACAGTGGCACATGCCTGTAATCCCAGCAAGTCAGGAGACAGAGGCAGGAGGATACAAAGTTCAAGACCAGCCTCAGCAACTTCACAAGACCCTGTCTCAAAATAAAAAATAAAAAAAAATTAAAAATAAAAATAAATAAATAAAAAATAAAAAGGGCTGGCAATGTAGCTCTGCGATAGCGTCCCCTGGGTTCAATCCCCAGTACCACATAAAAAGAAGGAGCAAGTAAAGCAGGCATGGTGGCACACACCAGTAGTCCTACCTACTTGGTAAGGCAGGCAGGAGAATCACTTGAGCCCAGGATTTTGAGACAAGTCTGAGCAATGTAGCAAGAGCTCATCTCAATGGGGAAAAAAAGTTGGTTACAGGCACAAAAGTAATATAATTATTTACTAGTTTTTAAATAATTTCTGAAATATTTCATGTTTTTAAAAGATGAAATGAACTAATTTAAACAGTTAAGATAAATATTTCTGGACTTCTATCTCAAAGCAATTAAATTCATTCTGGAAAAAAACACACCTTTAATGCCATAAGGAAATACTCCGCCTACATGCTGTAATACCCAACTTTATTTCTGTTGAAGGACACACTAAGCAGAACGGGTCTCAGCTTCCCCATTTTCTAGCTGTTTTTCAACATTTTCTAAACTTGAATGCCAAAGACAGTGTAAGACTGGTTGAGTAAGAAAAGAAAAATCAAAATCAAGCCAGCAATTAAACTGCAATCATGAAATGGAAAGTGAATCTGCAGGGCTGGGGATGTGGCTCAAGCGGTAGCGCACTCGCCTGGCATGAGTGCAGCCCGGGTTCAATCCCAGCACCACATACAAAAAAAAGATGCTGTGTCCGCCGATAACTAAAAAATAAATATTAAAATTCTCTCTCTCTCTCTTAAAAAAAAAAATTAAAATTAAAAACAAAATTAAAAAAGGGCTAAGGATGTAGCTGAGTGGTTAAGCATCTCTGGGTTTGGTCCCCAGTACTCCCCCGACCAAAACAAAAGAGAGGAGGGAGAAATAGACACTGGTTATTGATTTGGGGAAATACTAAAGATTAGAAGGGCCCAATGTTGCATACCTGTAGTCCCAACTATTTGGGAAACTGAGGTAAAAGTATCTCTCTCTTGAACTCAGGAGTTCAAGGCCGGTGTGGCCACAGCAAAACCCTACCTCTTAAAATAAACAAATATAGAGCTAGGCACATACACTTGTAATCCAGGCAGCTCAGGAGGCTGTGGTAGGAGAATCACAAGTTTAAAGCCAGCCTCAGCAACTTAGTGAGACCCTAAACAATTTAGCAAAACCCTGTCTCAAAAAATAAAAAGGATTGGGGAATGGCTCAGTGGTTAAGCATCCCTGGGTTCAATCCCAGGTACCAAAACAATTAACTAATTAAAAATAAATATATAGGGGCTGGGGTTATAGCTCAATGGTGCCTACCATGTGTGACGCACTGAATCTGGTCCTCCACACCACATAAAAGTAAATAAACAAAATAAAGGTGTTGTGTCCATCTACAACTAAAAAAATTGTTAAAATACATATATAAACATATATATAAAGTAAATAAAGTTAAAAGCTATGAAAACATGCTTTCTTCTTTATAAATTCTTATAAAGTCAGGCATGGGGCATACACTTTTAATCCCAGCAACCTGGGAGGCTAAAGCAGGAGGATCACAAGTTTGAGGCCAGTCTCAGCAACTTCTCAAGATCCTCAGCAACTTAGCAAGACCCTGTCTCAAAATGAAAATAAAAAAAGGGCTAAGGATGTAGCTCAGTGGTAAAGTGCCCCCGGGTTTGATCCCCAGTACTCCCTCCCCACCAAAAAAAAAAACAAAACTTAAGAACATTATTTTTTCCATAAGAATATTTAGAAAAAATAATAAACATATAAAGCTGCATAACATGAGCAATGCATCTGCGCATGTAACCTACAACCCATGGATTACAAAAATGTTGAGAGTTGGTGCAAACCCACCAGTTGTTTCTGGAGGACAGGATTACAAGAGATTTCACATTTTCTTTGTATTATTAGAATATTTATGGTGTTCATGTACTATGATCAATTAAAGAAAAACAAAACCAGAAAACTCAAGTTTGAAAAAGTGCTGTGTGGTTACAGAGCCACTCCCAAGCCTTTCAGAGGGCTAGACTGTTGCAACACTCAGAGCTTTCCTAGAGCACTGGCACCTCAAGCCTTTCAAGATTCCAGGTTATGAAATAAACAATCCAAGGCTCTCCAGGACAAAAGTGAGATAAAATTTGAGTGCTTTCTCTATGTTCTAGAAAGCAAAAAACTGAAGAATGTGTCACTTTTAAGCAGTTCAAAAGCAACAAAAGTCAAATCTGCAGTAGTGAATGGCAAGTCAGAAGTACTCACATGATCAAAAAAATGCACTACTGCAAGCTTCTTGCTGCGCCTGGTAAAGATGCGCTGTACTTTAGCAATTTTGCTAAAGTGGTTCTCCAGAATAGTTCTGTCATTGAGATAGTCAGGGATGTTCTTGCACTGGATTGCTGTGACTTCAGCGGGAGACAAGCCCCCAAGACTGTCTGTGCTCTCGCTTCTTTTACTCTGACGCATAGTTCCCCTTAGAGAATCTAGGGGTTAGGACAATGGAAACATAAACCATCAAATGCAACATCTTCAAACAAGAAAAAGTTCATGGATGCAAGGCCTGCTCCAAGGATCCCTTAAGTTCTACTTACAGAGAACTAACAGAAAAAACAAGCTAATACCCAGGAAACTCACGGAGAGCCTGCCAGCAAGATTTACTCTGCATTATACATTTTAAGAACTCACCTTCTTTTTTATCTCTACCTTCAGTTTCTTCCTCTTTATTCACACCTGGAAGCCGGGAGGGTGCCAGGACAGACTGACTCCCTCCTGGGATAGCCATGTGGTCACTTTCCCCGGACTCCACAAAGCCAACTTCCTTTCTAGATTCTTTGTTGCCCAGACGACATACTTCTTTATTGCTTTTGAAGACATCCTGTATTGTCCGACCAAACAAAGTGCCTCCTCGAGGTCGATTCAGGCGCACAGGCCGTTTATCTGGAGGATGGTCACCCCTTGACAAAGGGTCTGAGTCTTCTGCCTCGTGGCCATGCCTCCTAGGGGAACGATCCTGGTCCTCTTTCCTTTTCAGTCCTTTCATGAGGCTGGGAAGTGGCTCCACCTGGGAAACAGCTTCTTCACACCCTGGTCGGATACCCGTTTTGTTTACAGGGAATGGTTCCCCCAAAGACCCAGAAGATGATATGAGGAAGCTACTGAAGCTACTATTAGAACTTCCAAAAATTGATTTAGGTTCTCTCTTCTCCTCCTCTACATTTTGGTTTGACAAAGCAGGGGTAAAAGCAGATGATGAATTACTACTACTAACTGGTTTTGAAAAGGTAAAATTTGAATTGGTAGCTGAACTACTTGTCACCTGAGGAAAGGAAAAAGAAGCCAAGCCTCCAGGTCCACTACTAATTGGGTGGGAAAATGTGAAAAACCCAGAAGTAATTTGGCTCTGGGTTCTCTCTGGTTCCGACTCAGTCCCCAGTATTGGTCTGAACACTGCATTTTCCAGAGGTTTAAAGCTGAATTCGGTTTTCCCAAAACCACAGCTTGCTATTTCTCCAGATTCTGATCCAAAAGTAGAAGTACTTGGGAAAACCCCAAGGCTAGTGGGTGATTTGAAACTAAATCCTGCATTTCCAGACACAGATGAACTTGAAGGCCCAGAGACAGCTACAAAGGGAGTGTGTTCAAGTCCAGAAAAGGGTCCAGAACTTGAGGTTTGGGTGAGTCCAAACGTTTGCACTGAAGAGGAAGGTGCCACAAAGCCAGGTACCTGTGAGAATCCTGTGTTCTTCCCAGATAGTGTATTGCTTTGCCCAAAAAGAGAAGGCTGACCAAACCGAAATGGGGGTTTGGCCTGAAATGTTCCCACTGAACTACTAGAAGATGCTGCAAAAGTACTAGGCTGCTGCCCACCAAAAGGGTTGGTTGGGTTCATCTTTGATTCAATTATTAGAAGACAATAAATACTAAGTGTACAAAATTATTCCGCTTCCTCAAACAGTCTGTTGCACCAGGATAAGCTGAAAGACATAAATTCAGATCATCACAGCACCTCCTGCAAGAAGACTGGGTCTTGAGTCACCCGTCACACTCTAAGGATAATTAATGAAAAGGCAGGCAATGCAGAGGACTAAATAATCTTATTTTCTACTGAGAGCCCATAGATTCTTTTTGTTGGTGAGCGGGGGCACAGGGTGGTACAAATAAAGTACTATGTTACCTAAGTTTAAATCCTGATCCATAAAAATCTATTTTACTGAGCTGATAAATTGGTGAAAAGTCATTTGGGAAAAAGAATGAATGTCGTTACTTACACCTTTCTACTTTAAAGGGGAACTCGCCAGAGTCTTCCAACCTCCGAGGCCAGAGAGTCACAAAGTAACACTGTGAAAACGTTACTGTTTCAGCGTTTCCTCCCATTCAATTTTCCTCAGAGCAACTGGAGCACGGAAAACTTTTCCCAGGCCTAGAAGTACGTTTCCTTCTGCGCTGGCAGCCGCCCGGGCGCCGAGCGGCCTGCGACGGAGGCGCCGGCGGGGACCCCAGCAGGCCGCAGTGCAGGCTCGGCTGGCCGCGCGCCGTAGAGACGCCGGGCGCCCAAGGNAAAAAAAAAAAAAGAAAGTGAATCTGCAATGCGGGTGGACACACCTATAATCCCAGCTAGAGGATCACAAGTTCAAGGACAGCCTAGACAATATAGTAAGACCCTTTCTCAAAAAAAAAAAAAAAAGAATAGAAAAAAGATTGGAGACTTAGCTCAGTGGTAGAGCACTTGCTTAGCATGAGTGAGGCCCCAAGTTCAATTCCTAGTACCACAAAATGAATAAATAAATACATAAATAAAATGAGGAAAACAATGCACTAGCCAAAAGAAAAGAAAGGTTAAGGCAGAGACTTGTCAAAGCAGGCCCAGTTGTAAATAGGGCAGGAGCCAGCCAGCTCTCTCAGAACACAAACCCAGAGGAGGGGCCCCTGGGAAAGAGTTCCCCATACAGACAGGGCAGCCATGTGATGAAAAAGCAACCACGCTCACACCAATTCACAGCTGCCCAGGGAGTGAGCATCCACTTTACTGCAATAAATAAAACCTATAAGAAGTTGTACAGAGGCTGAACAAATCCTTATTAAGAATGCAATTATTGGGGCTGGGGTTGTGGCTCAGTGGTAGGGAGCTCACCTAGCATGTCCATGGCACTGGATTTGATCCTCAGCACCACATAAAAATAAATAAATAAATAAAATAAAGGTATTGTGTCCAACTACAACTAAAACCAAAATATTAAAAAAAAAAAAAAAAAAGAATTCAATTATTACAGTCAGATGTCTTAATGGGCAAAATTACTGAGATGCATTAGCATTTCAGGGGGGACTACAGGTAACCTTATGGGACATGACAAGCATAGAGATGGTGACCAGCTCAGGGCACTGTACTCCATGAGCCTCATGGGGTAGGCACCCTTTTGTGCAGACAGAAGCTCTGCCACCCTAAGTGACTAGCCTCCTGAGTAGGAAATAACCCACAGGGTCTCTATAGCTGGGGCTAAGAGGACCAGACCAGGCTAGATTACAGCAGCTTTGTGATGAGATTCTCCCAGAGAAAATGCGTAGATGGAAAATAAGGCCCGCCCCAAAAGAGGGTCTTCTCAGCTCCTTGTCTATGAGAACAGGATGAGACAGAATCAGCCCTGCAGATGACAAGTTCCAGATGTAGAAAACTCATTCTCCAGTCTCAGCTGGGACCCAACCCTGCAAAGATGTGCTATCCCAGAGCCTCCTCACTGCTCATGCTGGTTGGTAGGGGTGGCGGGGCGGGGGATGGTCTTCAGAAGGACCCCTGTTTTCCAGTCCCAGAAGCTGCTGGCAATTAGCTCTTTTTTAAAAATATATTTTTTAGTTGTTGATGGGCCTTTATTTTGTTCTTTTATTTATATGCAGTGCTGAGAACTGAGCGCAGTACCTCACACATGCCAGGCGAGCACTCACATTGAGCTACAACCCCAGCCTGGCAACTAGCTCATTTTTTCCCATCCCCCTGGTCCCTCAGCCACTACTCAGATGTCATTAGATGACACTAAGCCCATCTGTCCTTCAATGTGATCAGCAGAAAAGACCAACCCACCTTTTATTCAGGCCTCCAGCTGCAGGCCTCACCATGGGCTTGCCAAGAGGGGAGTGCTGAAAGGGTGCATCCTCTGTTCCCTGGCTGGCTTCACTGTCACCAGGTTTCTTCTCCTTCAGGGAAAAGGGTTTCTTATTGGGACCTGAGGACACAGAAGTCAGAACAGAGTTTATGCCATCACAGGTCTCCTGACACTGGACTTAGATTCTTTTTTGAGAAAGCAATATTTTTATAATTGTCACAAGAGGTTAGGAAATATCCCAAAAAAACAACTATGAGACATGAGGATCCACTCAGAGCCAGCCTCCCCACCAGTGATGGGGAAAGGACTGACATTCACAGGTCAAACAACTTGCACAGAGCATCTGACCATGAAAAGAATAACTGAAAACTCACTTATTTTCTTCTTGTGCCAAAAGATAGCCACATCCTTATGTAAACTTTTCCCCTTCTTCCTTGCCAGGGCTGCAGATGCCTGAAAAATCGTCCAGTAATAGAATTATGAGGACAGCAGGAGACCAGAGAACATTAGGCTTAAGACTTCAGTACAGGGCTGGGGATGTGGCTCAAGTGGTAGCGCGCTCGCCTGGCATGCGTGCGGCCCGGGTTCGATCCTCAGAACCACATACAAACAAAGATATGTCCGCCGAAAACTAAAAAATAAATATTAAAAAAAAATTCTCTCTCTATCACTCTCTCTCTCACACTCTCTCTTTAAAAAAAAAAAAAAAGACTTCAGTACAGAATGATAAGATCACTCAGAGATGAAAAGGAGCCAACAGTGCCTCCTCCTACCACATGTTCTGCCTGCATTTCTGTCTCCAGCTGTGGCTGCCATAGCCCTCATGTCCCTTACCTATCACACAGGCATGTATGTGAACTTCTCCTATTTGAAATAACACATGAACTTGGCCTCAGCATTTGGTATGATGAATCTCACCAGCTGGTTTCATACACAGAAACAAAAAGATTGCCAAGTCACACTCAAGCACAAAAGGAATATCAACTACAAGATGATGAACTCAGCGAGGCGCTGAGTTCGATCCTCAGCACCACATAACAATAAATAAAATAAAGATACTGTGTCCAACTACAACTAAAAAAATATTTGAAATGTGATACCATTTATCACAAAATACACACACACCTGTAATCCCAGTGATTTGGGAGGCTGAGGCAGGATCGAGAGTTCAAAGCCAGTCAGCAATTTAGCAAGGCCCTAAGCAACTTTGCAAGACCCTGTCTCTAAATAAAATATAAAAAGGGCTAGGGATGTAGCTCAGCAGTAAAGTGCTCCTGGGTTCAATCCCTGATACCAAAAAAAAAAAAAAAA
>NW_025999968.1:63805327-63839773 GCF_001458135.2 Marmota marmota marmota
CCTGCACTGCGGCCTGCTGGGGTCCCCGCCGGCGCCTCCGTCGCAGGCCGCTCGGCGCCCGGGCGGCTGCCAGCGCAGAAGGAAACGTACTTCTAGGCCTGGGAAAAGTTTTCCGTGCTCCAGTTGCTCTGAGGAAAATTGAATGGGAGGAAACGCTGAAACAGTAACGTTTTCACAGTGTTACTTTGTGACTCTCTGGCCTCGGAGGTTGGAAGACTCTGGCGAGTTCCCCTTTAAAGTAGAAAGGTGTAAGTAACGACATTCATTCTTTTTCCCAAAACCACAGCTTGCTATTTCTCCCTCCTCTCTTTTGTTTTGGTCGGGGGAGTACTGGGGATTGAACTCAGGGGCACTCGACCCCTGAGCCACATCCCAGCTGAGGCTGGTCCTGTCTGAGCCTCCCGGGCAGTTGGGATTACAGGCCTGCACCACTGCACCCAGCAAGGTTATTAATTTTAATTTTGAAAAATTTCAAAAATACACAAAAGTGAAGACAACAGTCTTACTGGCCCCCATTGAGCCCAGGTGACTAGACTCCACCATCTCACCTGTAGTGCAATCAGCAAATTAAAGAAGTAAAGTGCTTCTGCAGTTTTTTTAGTGTAACTAAATATGTTTGGATCCAAAAAATGGAAAATAACACTGAACCACTCACAGTGATACACACCTGTGATCCTCCAACACAGGAGGCTAAGGCAGGAGGTTCACAAATTCCAGGCCAACCTCCACAACACAAGGAGACCCTGTCTCAAAAGAAAACAATTAGAAAAGGTTGGGGATATAATTCAATGATAGAGTGACCCTGGTTTCAGTCCCTAGTGCCATACATAAAGAGTGAAAATAAAAGAAACTAGGACTTATATTTTCAACAGATACAATGTAGTGGCTACAGGTAACTATATTATGTGAATACAAGGCTTCACTCATTGTTACTAACAGTGTAAATTGGAGTAACGCTTTTGAAAAACAATTTGTCAACATATAGTGCTTCCAGAGCCTTTGAAACATACATATAGGGGACTGGGGTTGTGGCTAAGAGGTAGAGCATTTGCCTAGCATGTGTGAAGCACTCGGTTCAATCCTCAGCACCACATAAAAATAAATAAACAAATATATATATATATGTGTATATATATATATATATATATGTGTGTGTGTGTGTGTGTGTGTGTGTATGTATATGTATGTATATATATATATGTGGTGTCCACCTACAACTAAAAAATGTTTTTAAAAAAACATACCGGGGCTGGGGCTGCAGCTCAGGGTAGCACACTTGCCTGGCATGTGTGAGGGGCTGGGTTCGGTTCGATTCTCAGCACCACATATAAATACATAAATAAAATAAAGGTCTATCAACAACTAAAAAAAATATTTTAAAAAATACCTATATACTCTAATCCATTAATGTCACACCTGAGGAAACGAATTCAAAGAAGGAAGAAAATACAGTATTAACTGTATAATATTAAATACTGTTTTCCTTAGTAGGGAAAAAAAATGGAAGCATCCTAAATATCCAGGCATAGATGACTGGGTTAGTGGGAACAGTCCTCAGCTGGTCTTCAGTCTTTCTGTGGGAGAATGTGAAAGACTGTTTAGGAAAAAATGGGAAGTAGAAAGAATAGAAATATAAAATTGTGTCAGTGGGCTGCTGATTTAGCTCTCAAAATTCTGTGTCTGTGTGACTCCCTGTTAGAAGAAATGAAAGAAATGGGAAGTAACTCAGTTGTCAAGGTGGAAGCACTTAAGGTCACTTGTTTAGTGGCTGTGCGGTCTTCCCCCTTGGGCCCTTGCTGGTGCTGGGCCTCAGGCATACAACTTGAGCTTCATGTGGTAGTGGAGTCCAGTATCCTACACCTCAGACTCTGAGCTGGGCTCTCCTGGTCAGATTTCTGTCCCCAAGGCAGTAACCTTACCTCTGTTCCCTCATTTTTTAGAATCTGAAAGCAGGTGAACTTCCCCAACCTGGTTGTCTGGATGACTGTAATTTGGGAGACATTTTCCTAGGAGTGGAGTATATCTTTCAGCAGTGCAAAGAAAACGAGGATTACTACGACACGCTGACTGTAAGTGGGGATGCTGACCTCATGGAGCATGGGGAGGGGTTGAGGAGACTTATGTTCCCACTATTGTCTGTGGGCACAAATGGTTGCTGTGGGAGAACCTACACATGGAGAGAGACGAGCACCCAGGAGCCTTCTCAGCTTTCATCTCCAGAGATAACAGGCTGCCTTTTACTAACCCAGCCTGCAGCATCAGCTTTTTATTAAGATTCCCAAAACAGGGAGGTTGCAAGCCCCAGGACTCTCCAGATTTGTCTCCCCTCAGTTTGACACAAAACAAAGAAGAGGATTCTGAAAAGTGAGTGTGCCTGGAGTCATATTTAATGTGCTTACAGATTGAGCTGAGATGCTTCCCTTTGGCAGAACAGATACAACCTGAGCTATTTCGGGGGCATACTAGGGCCTCTGAGTGACTGAAAGCAGAACTTCCCAGGAAGCCCACTGTGAAGGGTGTAGCCTGGACCCTGAATACTCTGTCTGGATGCAGTGTGCCAGGGAGGAGGTTGCACACTGTCTTCCTGAAAGTGACATCAAGTGGCCCAATGCAGGCTTCGGTACTTTGTGGCCAGCAGCTATGCCCCTCCAAGGCAGTGGCCCTGGACCTCTCCTTCCAGTCTCCCACCCCACACCTCCAGAGCCTTCCCTGAGGGGTACCCTATTTCCCCCCAGTGAGTGCCAGTCTACTACTCCTAGGACCCCAGTTCTCATAGGCATAGGCTAGGCCAGCTCTGCTAGGGACTGAGTCCCAACAGCACCCTCCTTCAGCCCTCCCCTCCTACCTCCATGTCACCAGCCTCAAGACATCTCACTTTGACTAAACCCTCTCCCTCCATCCCCACCCCAGAGGGAGTCATGATCTTCACACCAGCTAGCCTCTGGCCTCCCCAGATCCCTAAGCCCATCCTGTGGGACCTCAGACAAGTTGCAGCCAGGTTCACATGCTGCCACCTGCTCAGAAGAGGGTTCCTAACCTGCCACAATCTTCCCTCTTCCCCTTCCCTGCTCCGGGCTTTGTCTCATGTCAGAAGCCTATCTCCTCACTCTGCCTCAGATGCCCTCTCCAGACCTACCCACATCTGACCCCCAACCCCTGCCCTGCTATCACACCAAAACTCTGCACACAGAAATCAGTAAAATTTGGGTCTTCTCCAGGCCCCTGACCTATGTTTTACTCTTGTGTGCCCCAATCAGAGGGCTTCTCATCCGGGTTTGAGCCAGGGATGCAAGCTGTGCCCTGAGTTCAGGGTGGTCAGCCAGGCCACGCCCACCCACTCGTCTTTCTCATAACTCTCCTTCTGTCCCGTAACTCTTTACTCACTTATTCACTTACTTCCCCTTCTGTCAGTACTGGAGATTAAACCCATGGGTACTCTATTTTTTCTGAGCTAAACCACCAGGCCTTTTTACTTTGTCTCTTGAGACAGAGTTTCACTAAGTTACCCAGACTGGCCTTGAACTTGGGATTCTCCTGCTTCAGCCTGCCTAATTACTGGGATTATAAGCATGGGCCTTCATGCCCAGTTTACTTATTTTTTAAAACTGAGGTCTGGCTCATTATGTTGCCCAGGCTGGTATCAAACTCATGGTTTCAAATGACATTCTGTCTCAGCCTCCCAAGCTGCAGATGATACCACAGAGCCAGGCTGCTAAACTCTAATCCTGTCCCATCATCAATGCTGCTGCTCCCAAAAGTGCATAGTTGAGTCCTGATTGCCCCTCCCCAGCCCTGTGCCTAGCTCCCAGTAGCACTCGTATTTCTAGTATGAATTTGGTGGGTTGTTCCCATTCAAAATAGGAGAGAGCTGAGCATGGTGGCACATACTTGTAATCTCAGCTACTCTAGAGGCTAAGGCAGGAGGATGGCCAGTTGGAGGCCAGCAACCTAGCAAGACCTGTCTCAAAATAAATAATAAGAATGTAAACTCAGTGGTAGAGTTCAACCTCCACAAAACAAACCAAAAACAGGAGGGAACTTGGGCTGGCTACTTCAGTTCCTGCTCAGAGCTGCCACCTACATTCATGGCGCAGGACAGCTTGGTCTTACCAAGGGCAGTCTATGAAGCTGGGGTGATCCTGAAGGAGCAGTTTCCCACTGGATCCTTCCCTGAGTGGCTTTTTAATTATTCCAACAGGTCACAGCCACCCATGGACTCTGTCACCTTCTAGGCTTCACACACAGCTCGGAGGAGGAGTGGCAGGAGGTAGGAGATGGCAGAGGCCCAGGCCTTGCTACTCCCATGCACCCACGTATCCAATGGTCTCAGGCAGCCCACTCTGCTTTTTTTTTTTTTTTTTGGTTCTGGGGATTGAATTCAGGGGCACTTGACCACTGAGTCACATCCTCAGCCCTATTTTGTATTTTTTTACTGAGTTGCCTAGGGCCTGTCATTACTGAGGCTGGCTTTTCAGGAGCCTCCTGTTTGAGCCTCCCGACAGAGCCACTGGGATTACAGGCACATGCCACCACACCCAGCTCTTGACTGCGCTTTATTAAAAAAATAAAAAAATTGGGCAGATGCTTCTAGCAGTATTAGAATTTAAAAAAAAAAAAAAAAAAACTTTTGAAAATTAAATGCACCTCAGCACCAGTAACTGCTGCGCCTGGAAAGCTTATCATTTAGAGATCATTTAGTAGGGATTGAGGCCCTTCTGTAAAGTGAATTGACAGCTTTTTTCCTCTGAGGGCATGGTTTGGGCTCCGCATTTATGAAGCTCCGTGCTGCTCGGAGCACCAGTTGACTCAGGTTAAGTTTGTAAGCAAAGAGTCTCCTTTCAAAGACTTGAGGCAAGCACTCTACCAACTGAGCTATATCCCCAGACCATCAAAGACTTGAAAAACATTTTCCAGTTAAGATAAAAGCTGGGCTGAGGTTGTGGTTTAGTGGTAGAGAGGTTGCCTAGCACCTGTGAGGCCCTGGGTCTGATCCTCAGCACCACATAAAATAAATAATTAAAAGGCATTGTGTCCATCTACAACTAAAAAATATATGAAAAAAAAATAAGATAAAAAGTCCCCCTGGGCAGGGGTATAGCTCAGTGGTTGAGCCCTTGCCTAGCATCTGCTGGCTAGGTCCACCCTGGCTCCTCCCCCAGCCTCCCACACATTCCCTGCTGCCACCCCATTGCCACCACCAGACCTTGCCCTGGCCCTCTACTGCCTCTTACCACCCCTCTCGCGCCCACTCCTTCCCTCCCTTGTCCCACCCCTTTCACATTCCCTGCTCTAGGGCTGCTCTTTAGCTTTGCTGGCAAGTTCTGCAGTAAGGAGCACAGAACTCGGTGCTGCCCTTGGGCCTGTGAGGGAGCTGTGAGGCCTGGCCTGCTAGGTCTTTGCCCACCAAGGGCTGCAGGGAAGGGCTTCCCCAGAAGGTGACCCCTGGGCAGAGTCAGGGAGGTGGTGTGAGGGTCCTGGAGGCTGGCCAGCTAGCCAGGGTTTCTGTCTTCCAGATGTACCGCCAGGAGGAGCAAGTGCTGGAGGAGTTGAGGCGTCGAACAGGAGCAAGGCTCCAGCCCCTGAGCAGGGGCCTCTTCTGATGCAGTGGAGGCTCCAGGTTCCAGGACTTGTTGGAGGGGTGTACCTAGAACCAAGGAGCTCCAGACTGCCGCTGTACTGGTCGTGCTGTGCTGGGGGCCACAGAGGCGCCAGCCCATGCTGAGGCTAAATTCTAGGAGTGGAACTTGGTTTCTTGCACTACCAGAGAAGTATCTGTCCCTTTGTTTAGGACACAGCAGATTGTTTTCTTACTAAGCAGAATAGTTGTAAGCCTTTACAGTGGAGGGAGGGAATGGTAAACCCCATATGCTTCTTGAGGGTCTGCCAGTCTTCCACCCTGAAGAACTGAAGAGCTTTGGTGAAAAGCTTTGTCTACCCCTGCAGCCTGCCTGGGAGTGGACACCACCGCCCAGAGCACCCATGCTTCCTCCTTCCTAGGGACAGCTCCTGCAGATGCACATGCTGGAGAGTGCTGGAGTCTCACCCTCAGGTTCTCTGTGCCTGAGCCTTGCTACCCCTGAGAAGAGTGACTAGGACAAGGGTGGCCTGCCAGCAATAGGTGCACCATACTTGACCTGAATGGATGCCACCGACACAGAGGCTCCTCCCTCTCATCTCCCCCAAGACCTCAGCTGCCTAGGACCACATGGCATGCAAGGGTGGAGGTGAGGAAGCTGGTGGGCTATGGCTCCCCACCACCACACCTGCCCAAGGCCTGCTCTGTTCCCTCCAGGAGATGAAGCACCAACGTCCTTCTGCAGGAAATCTCCCTTGGTTGGTATTTCCTGTTTATCCTCTGAAAATTGAAATAAGCCTGGAGTTGCAGAGCTTGCAAAGGCAGGGTTTTTGAACCTGGCCCCTCCCAGGTTCCTACTCTGCCAAATGGCTCAATAGGCTAGGTGGGACTATGGATCTCATGGCGGTAACATGTAGCCTCTTGAAGGCTTTGAACCATGAAACCTGGTGATACTATGATCCTAATCCTTGTGTCTCCCATTAAATGATCCAGAAGCACGGAGTGCCTTTCTGTGAGAAAGTTCAGTGGTCCATTTTCAGAATATAGTATTTAGCCTTAATGGGGATGTAAGATCCAATTGTGGCCATTTCAACTATAGCCCTTCACTTTTCCCACTCAATTTTAAAGCTACCTAATCATGAAGATTGTAACCCCGGGCTGCTCCTATCAGAGCCAAGGCAGTGCTGCATTAGAGATAAAAGCAGGCCGACTGCCCACCCAGGGGTGCTTGCTGTCAGATTCTCTTTGGTAGCACACCTTTCTGCAGAAGTAAACTTTGCCTTGCCAAGTGACTTCTGAGCATGCATTTGATTCCTGTGGCATCCAGTGTTTCTAACGTTTTTCCCCTCAACTCTACCTTTCTTAGCCTGGATTGTTCCCTGGCTCTCTGGATGTGGAATTGGCCTGCCCTGGTTCTGCAGTCACTGCTGACTGTGCCTGACCTACTTATAGTTAAGATTGCTCTCAGTTTAATGTCTAATGACACAAATCAATAGAAGCAGCCACACAACTTGGGTCCACAGTCCTTTTGAAGAGATTGGGGGACCCTGAGAGGGTTGGGGCCCTGATGGGTGTGGTAGAAGCTATTATGTATCTATTTTAGTGCTGGAGATCAAACCCAAGGCCTTAAGTATCCACACATGCCAGGCAAGTGCTCTACCACTGAGCCACATCTTAGCCCTTTATACATTCCTAAAACCCACCCTGTGTCTTAACAGAGAGCACAATCAAGGGTCCTCCTAATGTAGATGCAGAAGTGTCCACTGTGGTGTGTCAACAGCTGTGGCCCAACCTGGCCACACAGGAAGGACAGTCCTCTTGTCTACTCCAGGAAGCACTTGGTCTCCTTGGCCCTTCATGTGCCTTGTGTCCCAAGTTGAGCCCAGCTAGTGTCGGGGCGTCTGGGATTCGGATGAAACCTGCATGAAGTCTGTGGTGAGCTGGTGCCTAGAGGCTCCTGCAGTTTGTGTGGTGGTCTTTCATGCCCTTTGGGTCCTCTTCAGTGCCTCTCAGGAATGTCATCTGTCTTACCGGCTACAGGTGTGCACAGTGAGCCCCTCCCTCACAGACCACAGGCCAGCCCAGCCGTAAGCAGCCCTGCGCCACCTGCCACACTGCAGGTCCTCAGGCCGCCCCTGCAGCTCCAGCCCACCTCGGGATCTTCTGGGCTCTCCAGCCTTTCCCTGGTGAGGTGCAGAGTTCCTGTCCCTAGTGTGCTCCCGCAGGCGGGTCAGCAGCAGAGCTCACAGACCCAGGAAGCTCATTCGGCCCTGTTAACTCAGTAAGGCCAGTCCATCCAGAGACCACCAATGTGGCCAAATTTCTTCCTTTTATCAAGTTAACAACTATGTTGAGAGAGAAAAACAAAGGACATTAGAAAAAGTGTGGGGCTGGGGTTGTGGCTCAGTGGTAGAGCGCTTGCCTAGCATGTGTGAGGCCCTGGGTTCTATTCTTAGCACCATATGTAAATAAGTAAATAAAACAAAAGGTCCATCAACAACTAATAAAATATCTTAAGAAAAAAGAAGAGGTCAGCATGATGCCAGGCATGGTGGCCATGTCTGCAATCCCAGTGATTTGAGAGGCTGAGGCAGGAGGATGGCAACTGCAAGGCCAGCCTGAACCACCTGGGGAGACCCTGTCTCAAAGTAAAAAGGGTTGGAGATGGGGCTCAGTTTTGGAGCATTTGCCTTGCCTGGGGTCAGCCCTGGGTGGGGGAGAAAGGAAAGGAAAAGTTGGCCTGAAAACAGATCAGGTCGGGCCTTTCTGTCCATGCTTTTAACAAGAGTAGTCTTTGGGGTCACATTCAAAAGAGCGCCGAGGTGCCTCTGAGAGAAGGGGCTGCACCCACAGAAGCGGGCTGGGGGGAATGTGTCAACGTGTGTGTTCCCGTGGGCGTCAGATCTTTCATCTGCCAGGAAGCTGTGCCTGGTAGAATAGATGACAGTCCTGAGAGGCAGTGAGAGCCAGGGCAGCCAGGAGAGAAGCCCGGGTGTGGCTGTCAGCCCTGCTCATCTTGCTCCAACCAGGGGCCCTGAGGGTGCCGATGTCGGCACTCTGCTGGTGAAGAGCTTAGTGAGTAGGAAATTACCCTAAAAGAAAGTGAATGAACACTGATGCAGAATACTTAAAATCAAGACTTTAGAAAACAACATTGAAACATGAAGGGAACAAAATTCCACCAAAAAGAGTAACAAACAGCTTTCTGTAAAGCGTGCGGGTATCATGTACACGTAAGAACCAGTGACAGGACCCAGAGGAACAGACTAGAGGAGCTATCCCCCTACCTCGCCCCCACCTGCTCTGCAGAAGGAGCTTCAGGCACTTGCTTTTGATTTGCAGAGATGGGCAAGCCGTTGAGCAGATCCGTGGTGCCTGCAGCCTATGCACATGTATAGGGCTTAACTTGAAGGGAACGGGAGGAGACTGCTTCACATGAATGACAAACAGGCCTTCCCACACCATGTTAGTGTGAGAGGTGGTGCTGGGGCTCAAGCGCAGTCCTCAAGCATGCTGGGCAGGCCCTCTACCACTGAGCTGCGTCCCCCACTCCAATTTGACTTTCTTATGTCTCCCCCATAGAAATGTTTAAATTTTTATGTAGCTAAAGCTATTAATCTTTATCTATTGAGAACCCTGAACTGTGTTTTTCTTGAATTCTTTCCGGACGAAATTTGTGTTTCACCTGGGTGAGGCATTCACCTGGTTTTTCCAGTGGCCCTGGAGGGTGAAGACCTTGCTGCTTACCAAGCTGGAGCAAGGGGCTCACATTCCTGGAGCCTGTGAGGGTAGCTCACTGTCCATTGCCACCCTAGAGGAAAGACAAGGGTGACCTTGGGTGGTCACTGCCCTGCCTAGCTCACAGGAACTTGCTGTGGGTTGGGGGAGTCACATGTGAGAAATGTGCCAGAACCCACCCAGCGGGAGTAATCCCAGTCCTGCTAGGCTGGACAAAGACCCCAGCCACAGTTACCTCCCCAAAGGGGGTCCATATGGCCTGGCGACTTAGGACTGAGGCCTACTATTTTCTGGCATATGGCAGGGTGTTTCCAGCTTCCTTTCAAACCACTGCCACAGTCTGCAGGCCTGAGCATGGGTGTCCGTTAGGTGCTAAGGAGTGCAGAGAGGCAACCCAAACCCTATGGGTCCTTCTACTCTTACCCTCCAGACTTACGTGGGGCCAGCCACATGGCGCATGGTAGGCAGGAAGCTGTTGGCCGCTGGGAGGGCTGTGGCCGTGACCACTGGAGGACACGTGGAATAACCAACAGGGGTGCCAGGCATGGGGCTAGCCTGCAGCGGGACTGGGGGCGCATAGTGGTGGTGATGGTGCACTGGGGCTGGCCTCTGCCTCTGGGCTCTCAGGATGACCTGGCGTGCCCACTGCAGGTCCTGGCACAGGGGGCATGGCCCATATCAGGGTCACACCCAGCTGCCCTGGACACCTTCTTCCTGCACCTGCTTCCAGCTGGTGCATTGAGTGCAAGGGCAGGAAGGGGAGCAGGCTCTGAGCAGAGCTAGGGGTGCTTTCTGGGCCCAGTTGCAGGACCCATTCCTCCCTGGGGTGGGAATAGGGAGGCTGTGGAACTTCACAACCAACCCACAGACCCAGATCCAGAGGTCCTTCCAGAACTACAGGCACATACTCTTCTGGGGTCTACTCAGGTGGCCCCTGGGCACCTGTCCCACTAAGCCTACCTGCTGCGGGGTGTGTGGTCCCCCAGGCCCTACTGCAGGTGGGAGGGCTTTGAGTAGCATGTTTTGCATGATGATCTGGTGCATCTGTGCATTCTGCATCAACATCATCTCCACCATGTCTGAAACAACAGACCAGAGTCGGGTGCTGTGCCACTCAGAGATGGGGCATGCTGATAGGCTCTGCCTCAGAAACAATAGCTTTAGGGCCTCATACTTGTTACAACAGCCTCCTGAGCACCAGAGAGCATTCCAGCATGTGTGCCTGTGCCCCAGGCAGGTCCCTGGGCGCGTTCTGATCTGGGTCTTCTGGTCAGAGGACGTGCATGGATAAGGTTTTGTGGACGGCACCTAGCTTGCCTCATGAGGGGCTGTGTATTTTGTCTCAGTGCCACCAGTGGTTGTGTGGTCACCCCAACTGTGTGTGTGTGTATATATATATATATATCTCCCTGTCCTACTCCCCAAGACCTCTGAAGGTGATCCTTCTTGGAAAAATGGTGTTAGTGGATTTACTTGAAGATTTTGAATCAAGGAGATCATCCTGGATTACTCAGGTGGTCCCTAAATCCAGTGAAAGTGTCTTTATAATGAGAGGGGAGCTGGATGTGTTGATGTACACCTGTAATCCTGAGGCAGGAGGAAAGCAGGAAAGCAAGTTCAAGGCCAGCCTTAGAAATTTAGGGAGAGCCTGTCTCCAAAAAAAAAAAAGGGAACAGAGCTCAGTGGTAAAGAACCCCTGGGTTCATTACTAAAAAAAAATGGAACAGTACCAAACAAATACAAAATAAAAATAAATATAAGGGGCTGGGGCATGTAGCCCCCAGGGTGCAATCACCAGTACACCAAAATAACAATAACAGAAGAGGATGATTAGAGCAGACAGAGGAGGAGACCCAGACATAGGGTGGAGGCCACCTGGGAACACAGACACTGGAGGGACCCCCAGAGCAACGCCTACAGCCACCAGGAGTGGCAAGGGGCAGGAAGACCCCTCCCTGAACCCCGCGGAGGGAGCACAGCCTACCTGCACCTGGGTTTTTGAGGTCTAGCCTCCAGGCAGTGAGGGGAAGATTGTTCTCTGTTACATTACCAACTCGTGGTAGTTTGTTACCACAGCACAGGAAACTGACGTGCTCACCAGCAGGGGACCAGGCAGCAAGTTCACGTTTGACAATGTGGTGGGCAAACACTGTTTCTTCCCACAGCAAGGGTCCATGCCTTGTGCTAGAGCTTCTTGTCAGCTTTGCTGAAGGGACACACCTCCTAGGGTCTCCCAGCCAAACATCTCCAAGCTTAGAGTGGCTGGGGTGGGGCTTGGACAGGAGGAGTACTCAGGAGCTGGGGCTGTCCAGGCCACGGGCCAGAAAGGCCTGGAAGCAAGGTGGAAAAGAGCCAGACCCCTGTGGCAACACAGCTATGGGAGGGACCCCTGATCTCTACAAGACACAGCTAAGAAGAGGAGAGTAACAGCCCCATGGAGCAAAGGCTCCAAGAAGTCCTCTGAGGCCCGGGGAGGGTCCAGCCCCCATCCAACAGCAGCAGAAGCAAGTGCCCAAGGAGAGTGGCTTCCCTGGTACCCCCTAGGGTTCCCTCAATGGAATCCAGTATATAAAGATCAGACAACTATACCAAGGGCCTGAAGAGGGTCCAGTGAGAGGCCCAGGCTGGTGTCACCTGCCTCTAACAAAGGGGACACACAAAAGTGTCCGTACATAGCCCAGGGTCCAGTTGTTGTCCTTGGCAAAATAATAAGGTGGGTCCCTAAATCACAGCACACATAAAAAGCTATTCCAGATAGGCCATAAATCTAACGTCAGCAACAGGCCAAGTGACACAAGAAAACCAAAACATTTTTCATGACCTCCATTGGGTGGAGACAAGAAAGACACTGACTACAAAGGACGAGACTGGAGAGTGCAGCTCCATTACAGCAAGCGTACCTGGTGGAAGATGGCACAGAGAGGGTGGGCCTGCAACCACAGGGTCTCCTGACACTTCCCTCTTGTTACTAGACCTGCACCACCCAGAAATGGGCATGTCCAGTGTGTATGTCCACCACCAATGGTGTGAAACAGCGCACATCCACTGGAAAGGACAGTGTCACTGGCTTCACAACACAGAGAAAAGAAAATGATGTAAAGTGTGGGTGAGAGGCCCACATCCTCATCCCCAAAGCTTGCAAATGTGTTTTATTACACAGCAAAACAAACAAACAAACAAAAAACAACAATAACAAACTTTGCAGATGGGCTTGTTAAGAATCTGAGACAACTTGGAAGCAACCCAAATGTTCATCCATGAGGATGAATGGGTAAAGAAAACGTGGTCGTCACACAGTGAAATCCAGCCTGTCACTGGCTACAACATGGATGAGACTTGAGGACATTATCCTTAGCCAAAGAAGCTAGTTTCGAAGGGACGGGCACTGTGTGGCTCCACTGAGAGGATCCCTCTAGAGCAGTGTAACTCGCAGACACAGTAGGCAGAGCTGGGCTCAAGGCAGGGACACTGCAGTGCAGGAGTGGAGTTCCACACTACTGATCTGCATGCCTAATGACTGGCTACGATGGAAAAATTAATCTTATATGTTTTTACCATAGTTTTAAAAATAATTTTTAGCCAAGTGCAATAGCACACACCTGTACTCCCAGTAGCTCAGGAGGCTAAAGCAGGAAGATCGAAAGTTCAAAGGCAGTTTCAGCAACTTAGCCAGGCTCTGAGCAACTTAGCAAGACCCCGTCTCAAAACAAAAAATAATGGGGCTGGGGATATAGCTCAGTTGGTAGAGTGCTTGCCTCATATGCACAAGGCCATGGGTTCAATCCCCAGCACCACACACACACACACACACACAAAAAAAAAAAAAAGTCAAAATAAAAAAGGGCTGGGGGTGTGGCTCAGTGGTTAAGTACCCCTGGGTTCAATTCTTGGTAGAGAAAAAAAGAAGTGGTGGAATAAAGCCACTAGAAGGGGGCTGGGGATGTGGCTCAAGTGGTAGCGCGCTCGCCTGGCATGCGTGCGGCCCGGGTTCGATCCTCAGCACCACGTACAAACAAAGATGTTGTGTCCGCCGAGAACTAAAAAAATAAATAAATATTTAAAAAAATAAAAAAATAAAAAAAAAAATAAAGCCACTGGAAGGAAAGCAAGCAACCAGGGCAGTGAACTTGTCTCCTGGCAGTGGGAGACACAACACCCGTGATGGTGCAGAAGGGTCCAACAGCACAGGGGAGCCAGACGGGTGCTTTCCGGGTGAAGCCAATCACACTAGCATCTGTTTTTGTGAGTTTATTTTTTTTAAATATAACTTAAATAGTACAAGTAATTTCAAGATTTTGTTTATTTAGTATTTTTTTGTAGTGCTGCAGATCGAACCCAGTGCCTCATGCATGCTAGACAAGTGCTCTACCACTGAGCCACAACCCCAGCCTGAGATTTTGCATTTTTATATTCAAATATTTCATTGAGTTGGAATTAGTTTTGGCATAAGGAGTGGGGTAAAGTAACTAACTTTACATTCTCTAAATAGCTACTTATTAAATTTTTTTTATCACTGACTGTGAATGGCACACTTTATCTTGTGGCACAGAAGTATTCGCACCTCCAAGCACATACACACACTGTTTTCTTGGTTTGCTTTTGAAACCTGACATACTATCATTAAAGTTCATCTGGAGAAAAAAAAATCATCATGGGAAACAGGGCTGCACTGTGGACACCCAGCTGTGCCCTATCACACCTGGCATTGTCACGTGGGTCTCAGCATGAAGGGCACCCTGGAGGTGGGCTATGGGGCAACTTAGGATCAAGCCTGGCAATGCTGCAGTGTAGGACAGAGCTAGAGTAACTGGCCAGGTTGGTATCCATGCCAGGATAGGCAGGGCGCCAGGACAGGAGGTGAACACCTATTGGATGAGCAGCCACTCAACACCCAGGTCTGCCCAAGAATCCCAACACCTCAGTCATGAGGGGGTCAATGCAAAGGAAAGCCACAGTGAACTACCACTGTGCCCCATTAAAATAGCTAAAGTTGAAAAGACTGACCACACCAGCTGTTGGGGTGTGTGCCTATAGTTTCAGGTACTCAAGAAGCTGAGGCAAAAGGATCACCTGAGTTTAAGAGTTCAAGGTCAGCCTGGGCCCACAGCAAAACCCCATCTCAAAAAAAAAAAAAAAAAAAAAAGATCACACCAAGGGTTGGGGAGGCTGAGGAGGAACTAAAACTTTCAAACATTGCTAATGGGAATGTGGAGTTGTTCAGGCACTATGGAAACAGTTTGGCAGTTTCTTAAGAAGTTAAACATAACCCTATTGCATGAGTCAGATGTCTCACACCTAGGTATTTACCCTAGAGAAATGAAGACCCACAATTACAGAGAGGCCGGCCCGTGAATGCCCACAATAGCTGGAACCAGGAAACAACCCACGTGCCCATCGCCATGTGAACACGTAACTAACTGGCCTGTCAGGACCAGGGAACACTGCCTGTCAGTTTCAAGGAGGGGCTGGTGGTGAGCTCCGCAGCAGAGCATGTGCCTGAGACCCTGGTTCCATCTCTGCACCAATAAAAAGAAAAAAAACTTAATTTAAATTTTAAAAAAGGTGCAACTTATTCTTTGTCACCCCAATAAGGTTGTTTTGAATATCAAGTATTTAGGTTACTTTACAAGAAGCAGCTTGACCAGGCCTTATATGCAGCTAACAAGGGCGAGTTGGGGTTGGCACTCTGTTCCAACTCCTAGTCCACTGCTCTGTCTTATGCTTTTAGTTTTCTTCCTTGGAGCTCAGAGATATCCTTTACAGAAGGATCTCTTTGTTTTTTTCCTTCTTTTTTTTTTATAGTGCTGGGGATTGAACCTAGGGCTTTGTATATGCTAAGCACATATTCTATAATGGATTTCTTAAAGTTAAAATTATTTTCATGTTCAGTAGCCAGAAGCTGACTCTAAATGACTGTCCTGGTTGCACAAATGTTTTCTCTTTCAGTAGACAATTCCATAAACCCATAGCAATATTAACACACATCACTCACCTTCTTTAATGCTTCCTGACCTTTGAGTGGGAAAGGCCTGAGGAGCAGGGATCTGTGTGATGAGTGGCTGCTGAGGGAGCTGCTGAATGATGGTGGCAGGAGGCTGGGGAACCTAAGAAGGTGATTTGCCACCTGAATTCCTCCTTGGAGGCAGTGTCCTACAGTATCCACCCATTCCTTCACCCGTCCCCTCATCTCCATCTACTCATTCATCCTTCCACTCCTCCACCCATCCATTCATCCATTCTTCCACCCACGAATCCATCTATCTACCCATCCATTCTTCCATCCACCCATTTATCCATCCATTGTATTTGAGTGAATGAGTCTGGGTATACTTAGGATGTAAGTTTTTGATATTTTCTTCTTTTGTGGTACTGGAAATAGAACCCAGGGGTACTTTACCACTGAGCTACACCTCCAGCGCCCCTTTTTTTCATATATATATATATATATGTATATAATGGCCTCACTAACTTGCTGAGGCCCTCTCTAAGTTACCCAGGCTGGTGTTAAATTTGCAATCCCCTGCCTCAGCCTTGCACATTGCTGGGATTAATAGGTGCTTGTCCACCACACCTGGCAGAATGTATGCTTTGGATGATTCCCACATTACTTGTCATGAGCAGGGTGAGCTAATGCCTGGTTTCATTAATTCTGCTTTAATAGATGCATCTGACACTTGGCATGGTCAGTCTTTTCAACTTCAGCTATTTTAATGGGGCACAGAGGTAGTTCACCGTGGTTTTACTTTGCATTCACCTCATGACTGAGGTGTTGGGATTCTTGGGCAGACCTGGGTGTTGAGTGGCTGCTCGTCCAATAGGCATTTACCTCCTGTCCTGGTGACCTGCCTATTGTGGCATGGATACCAACTTGGCCAGTTACTCTAGCTCTATCATATACTGTAGACATGTGTGGAACTTGTGCAGATAACCTCTGGTTTCTCTTCTGAGTGAAAATAAATGTACGGCATTTTTTAGTGAATACCAGAAACACCTGTTTTAACCTTTTCCAGAAAACCCAGCATGACCTTGTCCCTCTTCCTCCACTTTCAGGAAGTGTGGTTCAGCCCAAGGACTGGCAAGCTTTTCCCACAGTGGGCCAGGTAGTACCTTGTTGGGCTCGTGGACCACATGCGCTCAGTTGCTAGTGCTCACTCTGCCATGGGACCTTGAGAGCAACCACAGACAGAGCTGACCAGAGCCGGGCCCCTACAACTCACGAACACTGAACTGTGCATTTCTTATCATTTTGATGTGTTACAAAGCATTATTCTTTTATTTTTTCATAAACATTAAGAAAATAAATAAAACTGGAGCTAGGAGTGTAGTTCAGTGGTGGGAAACTTGCCTAGCATGTGAAAAAGGCCTTGGTTTGATCCCCAGTCTGGGAAAAACAAAACAAAACAAAACAAAAACCGAAAAAAACAAGGCACACTGTGGCACACAGTTGTGATCCCAGCTACTTGTAAGGCCGAGGCAGGGGGATCACCAATTCAAGGCCAGCCTGGGAAACTTAGCCAGACCTGGTCTAAAAATAAAATAAAACAACAACAAAAAAGGGCTAGGGATGTAGCTCAGTGGTAGGGTGTCCCTGGTACCACATTTAAAAGGTAAACCTGCTCTGCAGCCACCGTCGGCTAGCCCTGGCTCTGTGGATGAGGCAACCCTGGGGTGGCTGCTCCTGTCCCAGCTGCCAGATGTCCCCCCCACCTCTGCTTCCCCCACCAGAGTTGCCTTTTCCCCTCACCCCCTTACCGGGTGCTGGATGATCCTCAGAGGCTCAGGGGCCTGCAGGGGTGGAGACGCGGCCTGGTGGATGCCCACGGGAGGCACTTCTGGGTACAGGGCTGACCTGTGGGCTCCTCCGGGTGGCCCCCTCCAGCAGCGGGGCTGGGGGTGCTCATCTAGAAGCTGCTGTTCCTGAAAGACCAGCAGAGCCTACTGTGCCCAGAATGGGCCACAGGAGGAGCTTTGGACCAATGTGGACACGGGGTGCATGGGACTGTCACCACCACGGCCTTCCCTGTCCCCCACCTTCCTTGGGCACGTGGAGCCTGCAGCTGCTTAGGCCCTCAGCTCAGGTTGGAGGCCCCAGAACTGGAGCTGGCAGAAAAGTGAAGCCAAAGGCTGGTGGGGGTGTGGCACATCCCCGTGGAGTCTGCTTCCTCTGAAGTCTGTCACATTTGCAGTAAGCTTCCGCCTGTCCTTTCCCAGCCGGCAGGGCTGGGTGCTCTTCAGGCAGCGCCAGTGTCTGCCTCACAGGCTGGCAGCCCCACCTCCTGCCCAGGGCGTGCAGGGTCACACTGCCGCAGGCACACCCCTGGCCTGGCCAGTGCTTGCTGCCAGCCAGTGTAGCATGGATGGGGCCCCTGGGCATCTCACATTCCCCTTCCTGTGGGGGTTGGGCCCTGACTCAAGACTGTCTCCTTCCGTGTGTGCAGCCCAGCCCTCGAGAACAACAGGGCTTGCAGCTCACACCTGCTCAGGGAAGTCACCTCAGGGCTCATAGTTCAGTTTCCCACCTACAGTTTAAAACCACCGGGAAACCAGCCTGAGTCCGGAAGGGCCTCTCCGACATGCTGGGTCTGTGTGTGGAAGCCAGCTCCTCTGCCGTGGACCATGGGGAAGGTGCACAGGCTTACCCAGAGTCTCTGTAGAAGGTCCTTCCTCCTCCTCAGAGCACGGGGCAGGGCCTCATCTGGCCTGGCCTCCTTTCCTGGAGGGAGACACACCCTTGCTTATTGAGGAAAGCTTCGTGGCGGGTGGCCCAGGCTGTCAGGCACATGACTGCAGACCCTGTCAGAACGCCATAACCTCCCCACATCCTGGGTCCCCGGCCCCTGGCCTCCACGAGCATTCATCCTATGGAGGGAGGGACCATGACCAGTGGTGGGGAGGGGATGGGGAACTCGGTCTTCAAGCTAGGGTCTGGAAAGGAGCCAGGCGTGACGCAGGGCAGGCCCCTCTGGGTCCCTGCAGGCCTGTTGGCTGAGGAAGGCAGGCCTTCTACGGGGCTGGGTACAAACCTCAAAAGCCTATTTTCCACCACCTGTGCCACCAAACCCAAGCTGTCTGGAGAGGACTGGGCTGTTCACCCAAGTATGGAGGAGAAGCCTGCTCCCCAGAAATGGCTATGGAGGAGTCCAGTCACCCCAGTGTCTGGCTGGTGCCAGGCTGCTGAGGATACCCCCACACACTCTGGCATACTAGCAGAGGCTCTGTTGTGCAGGACCTGGTCACATGGCAGGGTCTGCAACGTTCCATCTGGCCTTGGCCTCAGGTTCGGCCAGCCGCCCTCTGGGTCCCGGAGCCCACAGCATGGCTGTTTGTTCCATGTTCCAAAGAACAAGACCCACTCCTCCTCAGCCCCTCCCTCAGGTGTCCTTCAACCTGGATTCTGTCCAGTGAGGACACCCCCATCTTGGACAATTTCAGGGGTCTGGGATCAGAGCCATGAGGGTCTGGCCTGTGGGACACCTCAGAGCTGAGCCATCTGGGCAGGCTTCCCAACCCATCGACAGGATGGGAACATGCACGTACCGCCTGGGACCTGCAGGCCAAAGGTAGAGGATGCTGTGTTATAGGGGAAAGCAGAGTCCTTTCAACTCTGGTGTGAAGTGAGAGTACTAAAGAAAAGGGTGGCTTCTGGGTGCTGCCCCTATTGCCCTCCCCCGTCTGCTCCTGTGCTAGTCTGGGTAGCTGGGAGCAGCCCAGGGCTCTTACCTGGCACCAAGAAAGAGCCTTCTGAGTCCCCTTCCATGTTCTCTCGCTCTTGCTCCAGCTTCTGTGAGGAACAGAGGCTGGTGGTGATGTTGGCCCCAGGTTGGTTAGCGTGCTTGCCTGGGTGCCACCCGTGAGTTCTGGGGGTGCCCATCACCCAGACGGAGGTGTTGGGGGCCGGAAGAGGGTGAAGTGGGTGGACAGGGGCCATGCTGGTCATGCATTCAAGTCAATGCACCTACTCCTCATTAAAACCAGGGGGATGCTGGGTGTCGTGGTGCACACCTATAATCCCAGAGGCTCCAGAGGCTGAGACAGGAGGATCAAGAGTTCAAAGCCAGCCTCAGCAAAAGCGAGGCAATAAACAACTCTGAGAGACCCTGTCTCTAAATAAAATACAGAATAGGGCTGGGGATGTGGCTCAGTGGTCGAGTGCCCCTGAGTTCAATACCCGGTAACCACCCCCCAGAAAAGCAGCAATCCCAGGGGAACCTCTGATGGGCCCATCAGGCACACTTCTGAGGAGTGGGCCTTGTAGAGACTGTCCTGGTGAGACCCCTGTGGCCTGGCCAGTGACTACCCTGATTGCCACCTCCAGGACCCTGCACTGAGGATGCAGAATTGGTGAGAGGGAGGCACAGGTGAGGAACAAAGCAGGCAGAAGGCGCGGAGGGGCCACCCTGGGCACAAAGGTCCCTGTGGGCCAGTGCTCAGTGACCTGGAGAGGGATTAGAAGGGAAGAAGATGGGGCTCGACAGGCTCAGTGCTGAGGTCTTATGTCTGGGGGCACCAGCCAGCCATGGTCTCAAAATGGGCCCTTCCCTGGGGGCGCTCTGTTGGTAGGTGCTGGTCTCCTTACTGGAGAACTAAATGGTTCTGCCTCTGTGCTAAGAAGTCAAGAAATAGATTCATGAGGCTCAAAACCCATGGGAAGGGTTTGCTTTGAAAGCAGGAATGTGCCCAGATAGAAGGCAGAGCAGAGACTCTGGGAGCAGCGTCTTGTCTTCTGTCGTTTAGCCCAATGCTGGACTGCCTCCTCTGGGGTCAGTGCAGCAGTGGCCTGGCTCAGTCCTACCTGCTCCAAGAGACTCAGTGTCAGGCGGGTGATCTGGTCTGCCACTGATGAGTCCAGCATCATGGGGACGAGTGAGGTAACTGTGGAGGGCAGGAGGCCGCGGCCCACACTCTGTAGCTGGTCCTCAGATATCTGCAGCAGGGCCACCTGGCATGGTGGCAGGGCTTCCCTGAAGTGGGCTTGTCCACCTCCTGGAGGCTGGCTTCAGGATGAGAGGAGAACATGCAGAACGACCCCACGCCCCTGGACTGCTGTGTCCGGAGCCAGCCCTGGGGTGGTGTGGCAGTTGCCAGGCTTGCAGGACAGAGAGGCCCTTGTTGCCAGGTTTCCTTCCCGGGTTTTGTATTCCCAAACAGAGTCACCTGTGAACACAGATGGGCAGGGGTGGCAGGCAGGGCTTACTGGGAAGACAAAGGGGCAGCCCTGGGACCAGAGAGACGGAATTCTAAACCCCCTTCTAGCATCCCCTCCCCCAGACAGCCTGGAGGAGCAGAGGAGGGAGGTCACCCCTTCCTTTCTATGGCCCCCTGGGGCATACAGTGCACCCCTCCACAGACCCTCAGAGTAAGAAGTCAGCCCAGCTGGACTCCTGCAGGACAGTGGCTGGGGGCCCACCTGAGGACTTCAGGAATCTCTGGGCTGTAGAAGGGGCAGGACAGGAGGGGCTTGTGCTGGGAAGCACCCCCCACACACAAGCAAGTGGTCATCACATGGCACAGCCGGGGGCCATCCCTGTGGGTGGGGAGAGCTCTGTAGTGACCTAGCCCAGGAAGGGGCCAAGCATGGGTGGAGGGTGGTTTGCACGTGGCAGGTAAGGAGGCCATGAACCAGGAGCTCCAACCTCCAGACTGACAGATGAGCTGGCTTGAAGTGAGAGTAAAACACAGGTGTGAAATCAGGCAATGGGAGCAGCTGGGTCAGCCCTGTGGACTTGAGGAGTGCCCTGGGCAGGGCCAGTATCCCTGCAACATTACCCACCTCAGAAACTGCATCAGATCCCTGACATTGCCTCAGAGCCTCTTAATTTGCATTCATGGGTTTATAGGTAGCATGACCTGTTCTGATTGGCATCCCTTTGAGAACCTCTGCTGGACATGGGAGGACTTAGGGCAGAGGTGGCCATCTCATCAAATCAAGCCCCCAAAGCAGCTCCTGTGATGGTATCTGCTGGTGCAGCTGTAACCTGCTGGCCCTGGAGCTACAGGCTTGACACCTGTGTCTACCCCGATACATCTTTGCTGTAGAGGGGTAGGACCTCACCCTCCTGGGGGTACCACCTGCCTTGCACCCCATAGGGTGATGTCTTGGGGTTCTCTCTGACACCCCTGGTACCAGCAGACCTGGGCCCACAGTTGAGATGCCAGTGCATGTCCACAGCATTCCCGATGCTGGGAGCGTTAGGAGACATTCAAATGGGTGGTCTGAGTGTACACAAGACTAGGTAATACAGTCAAGTAGCTCAGAGTAGCTAGGAGTTAATCCCTGTGACATCCACAGCATCTTCCTGTAGGTATGGGTTGTTATGCAGGTTTCGAAAGTTTACTTGTTTATTTATTTTATACAGTTGGTCTTGCTATCTCACTGTAAGGCAGGCCTAAGATGGCTACATCTAGGATCCCTTGCAGAGACTCCCTGTTAGCTACATTTTAGCATGTAGTCAAGGCCATGAATACCCTGATTCAGACACTCACAGTCATAAATATCTGCTTGTTAGCATGTGCCCATTTCTATACCTGTTGATACTGGGCCTTCTTTGTTTAGCCTGAACATAAAAAAGGCCTAAGGAAAGGCCCAAAGGGTTGCTGCCTTCTAATAAAGCATGTCTGCTATCCCAACTGCCCTCACATCTTCCTTCACCTGCCAGGATGATGAATGTTTCCCAGGTCTGAGCCACTGCAGAACGCTTGTCCAGGCTCAAGCAATCTTCCTTCCTCAGTCTCCAGAATGCTGGTACTACAGGTGTGTCCCCAGTGCTTTAGATACTGAAACACATGGACAGATTCAGGACAAATATGGGTTCCTGTATGTTCTTACAAAGTCTGATCCTGCAGTCTTTCTAGCCCCCTTCCTAACAAACCCACTTCACCCAGTGTTTGTGCAAACAGTCCAATTCCACATCTGGGAACCTGGAGACTCCGCTTGCTACTGGAGAGCTGTGATCTGACTGGGAGGAATGCTTCTCGTTGCTGGGTTTCCAGGGATTCCCGAAGGTTTGTTTACACTGTGGTCCCTTGGAGCTGCAGGACCTGCTGAGACTGAAGGCCAAGCTTGTCAGCAAGGTGGCGTCTCCCATTGCATGAAGGGTAGGAGACAGTTTCATTGTTAGTTTGTTATCTGAGAGGGAGCAAACAGCACCTGGCCCTCCTCACCAAACGTATCCAAGTGAGGTCATGGGAATAGAGGAACCGAATAAAGAAACACACTGTCCTGTCACCAAGGACAGATGGGTGATGTGTTGAATGCAATTAGACAATGGGGTTTATATGAAGGAATATTTCAGAAGGGTGGGGCCTGCACCAGGTCCCATGGTTGCAGTCATTTGGAGAGCTGGTCCATCCCAACAGACTCACCTGGCCCAGGCACAGGTGTCTCACGTGGAGGATATCAACAGGCAAAGTGTGCAGTGCATCCCTGACCCCATTCCATCCTTTCAGAGGGCATGTCTTTCTGGACAGGCTCTGAGGGGACTTGCCTCCTTTTAATACTAAATGGCATAAGCATCACTGAGCCTGGTGCCCATAGCTGTAGGTGGGTCCAGCCTGGCCATCTCCAGTGGCAACTGACATGTGCACAGAGAACAGCTGGGAGAAAGCAGTACAGTTCCCCTGAGCTGACCACACCAGAGCATCTCCCTGCTTGTCAGAACTGTGGCTGTGGGGAAAAGCCTGACGTCACCACCTGTGGACACATGGGTCCCAGTGAGGCCTGAGGCTAAGAGCAATGATTTCATAAAATTTCAGACTCCCACACAGATGATGAATTTATAACCAAGCCACATTACTTCAAAAAAATCAATAGTTCATTTTTTAGAGCAATTTTAGATTCACAGAAAGATTGAGGTGAAAGTATATCACAGTCTTTTATTTTTTTGGGTACCCAGGATTGAACTCAGGGATGCTCGACCGTGTCGTTTTTTAAAAAAAACCACTTTGGGGCTGGGGTTGTAGCTCAGTGGTGGAGTACTTGCCCCTCACATATCAGGCACTGTTTGATCCTCAGCACCACACAAAAATGAATAAGTAAATAAAGATATTACATCCATCTAAAACTAAAAATATTTTAAGAAAAACCATTTACAATGTGTGTGGAAATATTACTAAGTAAGATCCACCCAAGATCTGAAGCAACCAGGACTGTGAACAAAAGCTCTGAAGAATTCCAAACAGGCTGCACATGGTAGCAGGCATGAGTTTATTAGAAGCAAAGGCGAAAGGGGACATTTTCAAGGTAGAGTGGGTCCTCTCAGAGAGGAGAGGGACTGATGCTCTCTCCTGTCCCCGTTTTTTTTTGGGGGGAGTTTCTAAGTTCCACCCAGGTTAACCTCTTCAATTTGACTGACAGTAGGATGACACCAGACTCCCACATCCCTACTGCACATGGTCTAACCAGGGAGGAGAGATTTTACTACTATAACATACTAAAATCGAAGGCATCTCTGGTTCACCTCGGCCCCCACTGGCCAGTTCTAACTGGAACCATTTGTTATAGATTTATGTTTGGGAAGTTTGTTTTTAATTATCCTGTTCCCCTGGGTTCTGGAATCTGTGGTTAATATAAGGCCACATAAGTCCCCCAAGAACTTGTGTTCTTCTCAGCATGGAGGAGCCTTTCGGGATGGTTTCTCTTGCGGATAACAGGCTGTTCGTTGAGCAATGTAGCATATCCTATCGATTAAGCCAGGTAGGGCCACAGTGGTCTCAGGCAAATTGTTTTTTAAAGGAAAGCAGGTGGGGGTCAGCAAGAGAGGCCCAGTCTACAGAATTATCCCCTTAGCCTTCTGTTCCCACCGCACATGTCTGCCTGCCACCTATCAGGAAGATTTCAATCTTTGTGCTCCTCTCAGGAGAGGCTGTTGGACCCCTAAACTCCACCTTCCCTCTGGCCACTTAGCACTGGGCGCTATTACTCTATCACTTAACAGCACCTTCACCAGCGTTCTCGAGACCAACGCACCCCACGGCAGGTCGGGGGCTCACATATTCTAGTATGTGGAGCCATCCAGGAGCTGCTGGCTGGTCACACGTGCCTGGGGAGAAAAGGGGCACGGTTCGGAGGCCCTCAGTGGCTTCCTGTCCCTGCAACTCTTTTTGAGTAGGGTCGCGGTCCTGGTTTTAGGCCTCACTGAACTGGTAATTCTGGCTGCTTCTGGCCTTTGGCTCTTGGCCTTTGGTTCAGCGCGCAAGAAGACATCTTGGCAGGTGCAGAAAAGGTCACATGAGAGTCTGGGGTATAGGATGGAATCCAAGGGCCCGGCAGGTGGCCTGCAACTTGTGGGGTGCGCAGACTCAGAACTTGCCTAGAAGAGCAAGAGGGTCGGGGCCCTGTTCCCCGGGTCGAAGACTAGTGCGGTCGAGGGAGCCCGGAGGCTAGCGCAGTGGCTGCAGCCATCCTCCTGCCCCCGTCCCCAGGCACTGACTCTGCAAGCCGGGAGGTTCCGCGGACAGAAACCCGCGACCCGCACCTCCTGGCGGACGGAGAAGATGCAAAGTGGGGCGACCCACGACCGCGCGGAAGCCTGGGCAGCAACGGGCGGAACTCAGGGGGCCGACGCGGCCGCGCGGGAACAGAGGCGCGAACCCTCGCTGACAGCGGACCAACCACTGCGAATACCAGGAGCCCCGCGCTCCGCTCATTGGTCCTGCCGGAGGAGGCGAGCGCACTAGCGCGCTAATCGAATGCCGGAGGGGCGGATCTCTACGAAGCCGCTCTGCCAGAGCACGCATGCGCGATATGGCACGCGGCCCGTGATTGGCGGCGCTGAGCAGCGGGGCGGGGCCACGGCACTGACAGTTGTCGGGGGGAGAGGGCGAGTCGAGCCAGGGGGAGGGAGTGTAAATAGAGCGAGGGCGGCGTGGCGGCGGCCCCGCCACCTCTGGGCGACCCGCGAGGAGCCCGAGAGAGATGGACGAAGATGAGCAAGAGCAGCGGCGCAAGAAGGTGGAAGCCGGGAGAGCGAAGGTAAACGGCGGCGCCCTCATCTTCCCCGAGCTGCCACGAGAATTGCCCAGGTGGCTCTGGTGCCAGCCACCGCCACTTGCCAGGTGCAGACGCGGTCGGGTGGTGGCCATGCTGATGCCCTGCCCTTTTCGTCGACTTTGTTCCAACCCCGTTCTGGCCGCCGCCATCTTGAATCGGCCGCCCTGGCCCAGGCCCGCCCACTCTGCGGCCGCAGCCTATCAGCGGCCAGGACGCGCAATGCCTCGTGGGCGGGTCACGCCGGGGTGGCGCGGGTCACGCCGGGGTGGCGCGGGTCACGCCGGGGCGGCGCGGCGCCTGCACCGTTGGCTCGGTGCGCACGCCGGCCACGCCCCTGCGACCCCCGAGTGGCGTGGTCCCTGGTACTGGTGTGTCTAGCGCTCTGAGGCGCTGCACCCCGTTAGCTGCCCTAAGGCTTCTCTGCGCGCCCGTCGTTTTAAACAGCATTCACAGTGTCCCTGTCCTGTAAACGTGCTGTCCTTGAGTCTACGAAAGTCCCCGGTGGTCCCCGGTGCTGAGGGGCCTCAGGTTCTCAGAGTCGAGTGCTTGTCACCTCCTCCTGCCCCAGTTCTTCGGTCAAACGGAAAAGTGCTCTGTTTGGACCTGTATGGGGCCTCTGGGGGAGTAGGACGGGCGAAGGATGACTCAGGCCCCGCAGGCAGACACGGCAGCCTCCCCGGCTGTGGGACCCCGGAGGTTTCCCGCGCTGCATGGCAGCCCGGGGCTGGGTGGAGCACCACGACCTTGCTGTGCCATCTCCGCCCTCGTTTTCCATGGAGTCCCTGTGCTACAGAAACATCCAGAATACACTGGCAGGCAGGTGTGGCCAAGACAGGACAGCAGTCTCCGTTGGCTGGGTGACAGGGGACACAGCGGCCTCATTCAGCCACCTGTGACAGGCTTCTGGCTGGTCAGAGCAGGGGCTGGTGACTTTTCCCTCCCTCTACACGTGCGTGCACGTACCCAGGTCCCGCGCTGAGCGAGTCCAGAGCGCAGCACTGGAACTGACTAGGGCCCAGCTTGTGTGGTTGGTAAACTGCAGTGGAAGTGCTTGAGGGAGAGGGAGCCTCGGAAGGACCAGGCCAGAGGTTCAGTGCTGCCTATGCGAGCTCTGTCCCAGATAGTGGAGGGCGATGAAATAGATGAGAATACAAGGATATGAAGGCAGCTTTCTTTCCCCCTTTAAATGATCTTATGCCAACAAAATTGTGTACTTTGGTTATCATTTATATAAATGTTAAGCGTGTTTGCTTGTACAGCCCAGATGTCATTTGAGGGAGCAGAGGACCCCTCTTGGACCCATTCCTTTTGAATGAGGTGTGTGTGCGAGCTGGTGCATGAATATGGTTGAAACTCTCAGGTCTAAACCTGAACAGGGCTGGGCTGTCTACTGTTGGGAGCACTCTGTGGCGGTCCCTGGTGCTTTGGAGAGCTGTGTCAGGAAAATTAGAACATCAGGTTCTGTAAAGGGAGACGTTAGATTGACCTCACT
Organism: Marmota marmota marmota; assembly: GCF_001458135.2. Lineage (NCBI taxonomy): Eukaryota > Metazoa > Chordata > Mammalia > Rodentia > Sciuridae > Marmota > Marmota marmota. Next base: position 63,832,121 of record NW_025999968.1, read on the forward strand.
TAATTAATTTTTTGCTATTTCTGTATCATGTCTTAGAATCTATGGCTAGGAAATTTTGGCTGGGTGGTATATTTCCTTGATTGAGAGAGAATGGGGGCAAGAATGGAATGGTTTAGCTTTTAAATAATTTTGAGCCTTAAATATATCTTGATTAAGCTCTCAGCATTTTAAATTGATGTATTTAAAATTTTTTTTTCTCAAAACTGCCAAGGGTTAGAAAAGCTATTCTGCCTGTCAATCATATCTTTTTTTTTTTGTCTGTAACTAGGCCTAACTAACAGTCCTCATCTGTAGGCTGTATGTCACTCAGAACTCAATGGTGGCCTCATAGTTGTTAATGAAGGGTTAGGATAGTGGTCCGGTGGCCAGGCGTGGCCGAGTGGGCCCACTCTGTCGGAGCTGCATGCTCCCTGCCGGTCTGCTGACCTTGTGGGTCTGTTACTTCTTTCTCACTTACCTCTGCCTTTACTACTTCTCCACCTTTCTGCGCAGCTTGCTCACTTCCGACAGAGGAAAACAAAAAGTGACTGTACGCATTCGAAGAAAAAGACGTCGAAGAGGAAGGGCTCGGCTGTCGATGCGCCTGTCCCGGAGGAGGGTCCGGTAGCTGCCCAGGACGGCAGGCCCCTGGGAGCAAGGGATCTCAGCAGAAGCACGCCATGCAGCCGCACCACAAATGGGGCCAGAGGGGCACTCGCAGCTCAGGTAGATTGTCCAGTGTTGTGTTTTCACATTCTGCCTGCCTTCTAGTTACTGCTAATCTAAAAGTGGTCCAGTTTCGCCTTTCAAAAGTGAAGGGAGATGGTTTTAGTTTATTAAAGGTGAGTAACTGTCAGTGGTCTGATTCTTCTAAATGTTTGATCTTTAATCTACATGGTATTGAGAAGTTTTGGATCCTTTGCTTAAAGGAGAGTGTCATCTTGGTGCTTTGGTAGTGGAAGTTGTGCAAATGTGAGTCCTGATGCCTCTGGGATGTGTGTGCAGCTGGGTTGTCCAGGTTTAGGTGTTTGTTAGGATGAGCTGGTAAACTCCTTTTCTAGAATTTGGCCCCCAAGTCATGATGCGTCTGGCTTGCCTCATTCTTACCAGCATGTAAAATATGTGATGTCTGTCTGCAAGTCTAGGGTTCTGCTCCAAGACCTTGTCTTGGTGCTCCCAGGAGCCCTGGTGCAGCTGGGCTGTCCGAGCCTTGGGACCCCAGTCCCGAGATCTCCTAACTGCTCTGCAATCCTGTTCTCTGTGGCCTGTATTGGTCGTTATTCCTGTTCCTCACCAGCATCTTCCTCCCCTTGTTCCTCTCAGGGCAAGCCACAGGCCAGCTTCACCCTGCAGCTCCATGTGTGTTTATTGCCGAGTCTCTTGGAGAAGAATAGCTCATAGTGTATGACTAACACGTCACAACTTTTTAAAATTTCCAAGTCAGAAATTTTATGTTTACATTAGTTTGTTTTCCTGTTTTTATTCTGTTTTTGTTCCTCTCCTATCTAGGTTGATTTTATTTAAATTAAACATTTTATAATTTTTAGCTTTCATTTTTGAAGGAATGTTAGATTGAACAAAATTTTCATGAGAACTAGCACAGAGTTCCTAGGTGCCCGTATCAGCTTTGTGAAATGCTGATGTCGTATGTGGTCTCAGTACAGTTGCCAGAGTCGGGTCCAGCTGACTTGGAAGCAGTGCTGTGAGCTGACAGGGGGCTTATCCAGGGTCTGCGCATGTCACACTAACGCCCTTTAGTTTTAGGTTTCCTGTTGTGTTCCAGCGTTCTGCCTTCCTGCTTCCTTTTCTGGGAACACCTGGCATGTGAAAGAAAAACATGTATGCACGCACACATACACACACATCTGTCTGTACTGATTAAAACTGTGAGTTCCTCCAGTACCTTCAGTCCTGAGCCAATGTGACAGCATTTGTGATAGTGAGAAACCTGGCTGTCTTTATCTATCATATATTTACTTAACTGATCAATTCTGAAATACAAATTAGTTTCAAAGTTGTTAATCTACACTTCTCTGAAGAACAGATTTACTCTGGGCTGGGTGACCATACCCGTGATCCCAGTAACTGGGCAGCTGAGGCAGGAGATCTCAAGTTCGAGGCTAGCCTGGGCAAGTTGGCTAGGCTGTCTCAAAAAATAAAAATGGCTGGGGGTACAGGTCAGTGGTAAAGCGCCCTGGGTTCAATTCCCAGTACTGCATAAAGTAAAATAGAAAAAAAAATAACAAGTTTACTACTTGAAGTAAAATATTTGTGTACAGTTGTTTTTGTCTTTAGTGTAAGTATATATACAAAACATTGTGTTCCAGAGTTCTTAGATTCGATTTTTCAAATTCTTACCTCTTTTTAAAATATACATTTTTAATTTTTTCGTTGTACATGGACACAATACCTTTATTTATTTATTGATATGTGGTGCTGAGGATCGAACCCAGTGCCTCACGCATGCTAGGTGAGCGCTCTACCACTGAGCTGCAACCACAGCCCAAATTCCTTACCTCTTTATTGTGGTCATTTTATTTGTTTATATTATTTTGTTTTACTGTTTTTATTATGTTTTGCTCCTCTCCTATCTAGGTTGATTTTATATTTGTTGAGTAAGTCAGATACTACTGTGGTTCTGAAACCCAGAGTCAGCCAGGTGTGGTGGTCAGTCTGAAACCCCAGAAGCTAAGGAGGCTGAGGAATGTAGCGAGACCTTTCTCAAAAAATAAAAGGGACTGGGGATGGAGCTCAGTGCAGATCTCTCATGGGTTCCATCCCCAGTGTAAGACAGCAAAACCAACGAAAGCCGGGAGCCACACTCAGAGAGTACTGCTCCTCCTCATCCTGCCACCCCTTGTGTCCCCCCCTTTCCTACCCGGAGACGAGCAGTTTCTTGAGTTCTGGTTTGCTCTCTCTGTATCTCCAGGGCAGAGAGGACACTCATGCACAAGTTCTCACACCCCATTTCTTACATGCAGTGTATGTTGTAGTATTCTTTTTTTGGGGGGGGGGTACTAGGGATTGAACCCACGGGTGCCTAACCACTGAGTCACATGTCCAGCCCTTTATTTATTTTTAATTTTTTATTTAGAGACAGGGTCTCGCTGAGTTCCCTAGGTCTCGCCTCCTAAGTTGCTGGGATTGCTGGTGTGCTCTGCTGGGCCTGGCTACAGATACTGTTTTGCTCTTGGCTTTCTTCCTGTAGCATCCTACCTTGAAATCATTGTATTTCTGTTTCAGAGGTCATCTTCCTTCATCTGTCAGAGCAGCTATTCCTGTGAGTGGGTGTTTTAGGTTGTTTCTGTAATTTGCTTTACAAGCAGTGTTGAGGTAAATGACCTTGCATATATACTTTTACGTCATTGGAAGTATATTTTTGGGGTCAATACCTGCAAGTTGTTAAAAGGTAAGTGCACATTGTTTTCTTTGATGTGGCTGTTGGGATTTCTGTCAACAAGGTGTGAAGTTAGGTTGCCCCACAGTCCTGCTGACACAGTGGCTTCACACATTCTTAACCTTTTAGCAGATAGAGAGATGAACATTTGTTTCTCTTGGATCTGTGCTTAGGACTGGTGTGGCAGGATTCTATGGTAGTGTGTGTTTAAAAGTATCTGCCAGAAACTGTCTTCTCAAGGGGATGCCCCACTTTGCACCTTGCGTGTTGGAGGGCTCCTGTGCCTTCTGTTGATGTCAGCACTGGCTGTAGGAAGGCAGACGATGTTTTGACTAGTTTAACTTGCATTTCCCTAGTGGTCAACAATGTTGATCATCTTTAACTATGCAATACTTGTATCTTCTTCAATGAAAGATCTGTTCAAGTGTTTTTCCTTTAAAAGAGATGGAATAAAAGATAGATTAAAATGGTTTAAAAATTGCCGTCATTGAGTTTTGAGACTTGTTTATATGTTCTGGATGGAAGTTCTTTTTTGCTTTATCTATTTATGCATTTTGATACACTACAACTTCTCATTCCTCTGGCTATACATGGTTCAGAGTCACTCTAGTGTTCTCATACATGTATATAGGGTAATAATATCTGTGTCTTTCTACTGTTCTTCCCATCCCCACAGGCTTCCCCCTCCCCTCACTCCCCTCTACACAAACCAAAGTTCCGTCATTCTTCCCTATGCCCCCGCCCCACTATGAATCAGCATTCATTTATCAGAGAAAACATTTGGCTTTTGGTTTTTTGGAATTGGCTTATTTCACTTAGCATGGTATTCTCTAGTTCCATCCATTTACCTGAAAATACCATAACTTCATTCTTCTTTAATGCTGAGTGATATTCCATTTTGTATATGTACCACATTTTCTTTGTCTATTCATCTGTGGAAGAGCATCTAGGTTGGTTTCATAGTTTAGCTATTATGAATTGAGCTGCTATAAACACTGATGTGGCTGCGTCACTGTAGTATGATGTTTTTAAGTCCTTTGGGTATAAACTGAGGAGTGGGATAGCTGGGTCAAATGGTGGTTCCATTCCAAGTTTTCTGAGTTATCTCCATACTGCTTTCCATAAGTGATTGCACTAATTTGCGGTCTCACCAGCAACATATGAGTGTACCTTTTCCCCACATCCTTGCTAACACTTATCATTTCTTGTATTTTTGATAATTGCCATTCTGACTGGAGTGAGATAAAATCTTAGAGTAGCCCCTGCCGCAGCCCGGCTGGCTGGGCAAAATAACCAGGGGGTGACGAATAACTTGTGTACGTTGATACAGCAGGAGTGGGAGCCGTTTATTGCAGGACAGGAGCAGTATTTATACATTCCACACAGCTTATCTAATTAGCATAAACTAGATACATCAGTCAACCAATAAGGAATCTCCACACTTAATGGCTCGCTTTTGTTACTTCTTAAACCACTCCCTCTGACATTTTGCCAGGCACCATCCAGACTTGTTTACGAACTTTAACATTCCCCTGGCAAAATGCCAGGTGTTATTTTGACTTGTTTACAGACTNTATACTTACACTAAAGACAAAAACAACTGTACACAAATATTTTACTTCAAGTAGTAAACTTGTTATTTTTTTTTCTATTTTACTTTATGCAGTACTGGGAATTGAACCCAGGGCCTTGTGCATGTGAGGCAAAGTCTACCAACTGAGCTATATCCCCAGCCCCTTAGAGTAGTTTTGATTTGCATTTCTTTAATTGCAAGAGAAGTTGAACTTTTTTTTGTATGTTTGCTGACCATTTGTATTTCTTCTTCTGTGAAGTGTCTGTTCAGTTCCTTAACCCATTTATCAATTGTGTTATTTGGTTTTTTGGTTTCTTTTTATATTCTGGAGATTTGTGCTCTCTCTGAGGTGTGTGTGGGAAAGACTTTTCCCCATCCTGTAGGCTCTCTCATCACATTATTATTTTTCCTTTGCTGAGAAGAAGCTTTTTATTTGAATCCATCCCATTTATTGATTGTTGATTCTACTACTTGGCGCTTTAGGAGTCTTGTTAAGGAAGTTAGGTCCTAAGCCAACATGATGAAGATTTGCGCCTACTTTTTCTTAGGCGCAGGGTCTTTGTTCTTGTGTCTAAGTCTTTGATTCACTTTGAGTTGATTTTTGTGCAGGGTGAGAGAGGTCACCCTCTTAACTTCATTTTGCTATGTATGGATTTTCAGTTTTCCCAGCACCATTTGTAATAGGCTATCTTTTCTCCACCGTGTGTTTTTGGCTGCTTTGTCTTATATGAGGTAACTGTATTTATGTAGGTTTGTATCTGGGTCTTCTATTTTATACCGCTGGTCTGCATGTCTGTTTTGTTTTTGCTGTTTTTGTTACTGTTGCTCTGTAGTAAAGTTTAAGGTCTGGTATTGGGATGCCTCCTGCTTCAGTCTTCTTGCTGAAGATTGCTTTGACTATTCTGGGTCTCTTATTTTTCCAAATGAATTTCGTGACTGCTTTTGCTAGTTCTATGAAGAATATCATTGGGATTTTAATAGGAATTGCATTAAATGTATATAACAGGTTTGGTAGTATGGCCATTTTGACTATAATAATTCTGCCTATCCAAAAGCATGGGAGATTGTCCCATCTCCTAAGATTTTGTTTAATTTCTTTCTTTAGTGTTCTGTAGTTTTTATTGTAGAGTTCTTTCACCTCTTTTGTTAGATTGATTCCCAAGGTTTTTTTTTTTTTCCAGCTATTGTGAATGGGATGTTTTCCTCATTTCTCTTGCAGTGGATTCATTGCTTATGTATATAAATGCATTTGACTTATGGGTATTGATTTTATATCCTGCTACTTTGCTGAATTCATTTAGTAGTTCTAGAAGTTTTTTGGTGGAATTTTTTGGATCTTCGAAATGTAGAATCATGTCATTGGCAAATAATGAGTTTGAGTTTTATTTTCCTATGTGTATCCTATTTCTTTCATCTGATTGCTCTGGCTAGAGTTTCAAGGACTATGTTGAGTAGAAGTGGTTAACTTTCTAAAAACTTTCCTCCAGTTTTTAGAGGGAATGCTTTTAATTTTTCTCCATTTAGAATGATGTTGGCCTTGGGATCAGCACAGATGGCTTTCACAGTGTTGAGGTATGTTCCTACTATCCCTACTTTTTCTAGTGTTTTGAACATGAAGGGGCGCTGTATGTTGCCCAATGCTTTGTCGGCATCTATTGAGATGATCATGTGATCTTGTCTTTAAGTCTGTTGATGTGAGGTATTACATTTATTGATTTCTGTATGTTGAATCAGCCTTTGGATACAGGTTCTTTATCATATGCATCTTTGCATGTATTTTCTCCCTTTTCATGGTTTGTCTTTTTTCTTCTAATACTACCTTTTGAAGAGCAAAATATTTTAATGAGCTTGGATTTATCAGTTTGTTCTTCTATGGGTTTTACTTTTTTAAAAAATTAAGATAAATTTTAATTAAAAATTATTTTTTTTCTTTTCTCTCTCTTTAATTTTTTTTGGTGGGTTGTGTCTTTGGTGTCAGAGCTAAGAACTTTGCCTACCAGTGTTTTTCAACATTTATTTTACTTCTGCCCTCTTCAAAAGACCTTTTAGACTTTTCTCTTATTTTTCTACTCATGAAATTTTAATACCATAGATGTATTGTTAATCTTTTTAGTTCTTTGTATTTATATGTTAAGAATGATAAATACAAATCTTAATTTTTAAGTAAACGTGAAAAAGGTTTTAATGAGAACCTAGACAAGAGACCTTGCACAAACATGAATCCAAAATGGGTCATAGACTTAAATAAAAAATGTAAAACTAAAACTTCCAGGAGAAAACCTACTTGACCTTGTGTTTGGAGATAAGTTTTTAGGTACATCACCAAAAGCGTCTGTGAAAGAATGAAATGCTAAGCAGCACTTAATGGAATTCAGAAAATTCTCTGTAAAATATGGTGTTCACAGAATGAGAAGACGACCACAGATGGGAGAAAATTGGAGAACACATGTCCAATCCGAACTGTTTCGAATATATTAAAGAACTCAGCTGGCTGGGCACGGTGGCACATGCCTATAATCTCAGTGACTTGGGAAGCTGAGGCAGGAGTATCACAAGTTCAAAGTCAGCAACTTAGTGAGGCTCTAAGCAACTCAGTGAGACCCTGTCTTTAAATAAAAATATAAAAAGGGCTGGAAATGTGGCTCAATGGTTAAGCACCCCTGGGTTCAATCCCTGGTACCAAAAAAAAAAAAAAAAAAAAAAA
>NW_025999968.1:63839786-63874171 GCF_001458135.2 Marmota marmota marmota
CCCTGGTAAAAAAAAAAAAAAAAAAAAAAAACTCAGCTGGACGTGGTGGTGTATACCTGTAATTCCAGCACCTATGGAGGCTGAGGCAAGAGGATGGCAAGTTCAAGGCCAGCCTTAGCAACTTATCAAGGCACCAAAAACTTAGTGAGACCTTGTCTTGGGAAAAACGAACAAAAATGGACTGGGAATGTGGTTCAGTGGTTAAGTGCCCCTGGTATCAACAAAAAAAAGAACTCTTAAACTCATCAACGAGAAAAGTACCCAATTAAAAATGTGTGAAATAGGGGCTGGGGCTGTGGCTCAGATGTAGAGCGCTCACCTAGCACATGCAAGGCCCAGGGTTTGATCCTCGGCACCACATAAAAATAAATAAACAAAATAAAGGTATTGTGTCCAACTACAACTGAAAAATAAATATAAAATAAGTACAAAAAATGTATGAAATATATGAACAGAGACCTTACCAGTGGTGATGCTTGGCACCAGCTAAGTGCAGCAAAAGATGCTCCAACCAATTTTCATTAGGAAGAAAATGAGCAGTGAGCACTGCACCCCTGTGCCTGTGTCTGTGCCCTGGCCCCAGGCGTGGCATTGGGTGGGAGCAGCAAGGACGCTAGCAAGCAGACTAAGCAGAGGTTGCCTGGGGGCTTGCCAAACTGTGTTACCGCTGTTGACTGGTGACAGTCCTGGCTTCCCCAATGTTGAAGAATCACACCAAAGAAGCACGCCGAGGCAAGGTCAGAGTAGACATTAGAAGTTTATTAAAGGACAGCAGAAAAGACTTCTCTTGGAGGAAGAAGGGGACCCAAGAGGTGGAATCCATGGAAGTGCGGTTGTCTCCCCTTTTTATAGTTTTGGGGACGGAATGTAGGTTGGAAGGGTTGGGACACAGGTAATCTGGGCAGGAAGGACTTCATTAACACTTCTTTGCGATGGGCTACCTTCTAATCTGCTGGGGCTGTTCCCTGGGTTCCATTAACATTTCTTTGGGGTGGATTTTGGCCTAGGGCCTTTTCAGGACTTCATTAACATTCCATGAGTTGTCCTGCGTTTCCCCGTTTCCCCGGAATCATTGTCAGCATGGCCTCCATTTTAGATTTCACTCGATATGATATTAGACCCGATTTACCTAACTACACTGACTACCTAACTTTAAATCTGGCTTCAACTGGAGCAGCCAAGATGTCCTTTGGGAGGCTAATGGTAGATAGAAAAACTACATCCAGAGCATATTGTCACTCAGCATTAGAAAGAAATGAGCTATCAAACCATGAAGTGTTGGGGGGACCTTAAGTGCCTGTTACTAAGTGAAAGAAATCAGTCTGAACAACACTGGTGTGGTTCTACACTGTTCGAATCCAGGCAGAGGACGCTGTGGAAGAGGCCAGCTGTGAGAAGGGGAACAGATTAGGGTTGGCCAGAGTTGGTGTTGGGGTGCAGGAAGGGTGCAGGTGAGTAGCTGAGGCACAGGGCAGTCAGGACTCTCCATGGGATGCTGGAATGGTGGATGTGTGGGAGCGCGTGCTGTTGAGGCACGCTGGACTTTACAGCACAGAGTGAACCTTGGTGAGTGCAAATTAAGGAAAATCACATGAGGTGTTGGGGGATCCCAGGATGGAAGGCAGGCTGTGACTACAGGCTGATACAACGCAGAGGGTGGAGCTGAGCTCTGACTCTGGGAGGAGCCTGTGTGAGAGCACCTGCTCTGCTTGGTGAGAGTGCCTCTGTGGGGGTGCAGGCCCCAGTCCTGACACTGCCACATGTGCCTTGGCCCATAGGAGAGAAGGGAGCGGAGGTGGTGCAGGGAGCCAGGCACCTTGCTGCCTCGAAGCTCCTGCAGCTCTACACTGGTGGCACTTGTTGAAGCAAAGCTGTGTGTGAGGTGAGGGGCCACAGAGATGGCATAGGAGCAGGTCACCTGGAGGGAGGGGCGCGGGAAGATGAGGAGTCTGGAAGCAGTGTGTTGTCTGCTCAGCTGCACAGAGCACAGATGGGGGACTCAAGGGAAATTTCTTTCTTTTCTTTTTTAATTTTTTTTAGTTGCCAATGGACCTTTATTTTATTTATTGATACGTGGTGCTGAGGATCGAACCCGATGCCTCACACATGCTAGGCAAGCGCTCTGCCACTGAGCTACCACCCCAGCCCTGGGAAATTTCATTTTTCCACCAGCCTTTTGGAGGTTGTAAGTCCAAGGTCAAGGGTCAGGGTGCCAACTGGGTTGGTCTCTGGTGAGGTTTGCAGGCAGCTGTCTTGTCCCTGTGCCCTCACATGGCAGAGAGAGCGCTGGTGTCTCTGCTTAAGAGGACACATCCTGTTGGATTAGGAGCCTTCATGACTCCATCTGACCTTCTGGCCTTATCTCCAGATATTCTCATTGGAGGTTTGGGCTTCAGTCTGTGGGATTTGGGAAAAATTCAGTCCGTAGCAGACATATAAAAGAGAAGGTGTGCTCTGAAACCTGTATTTGGAGAAAGGCTGTTGAAGTTTAATTTGAGAGGTGGCTGGGATGGAGTTAATGGGCTGCTGAGATCTGAGGGTGTGAAATAATTGCCTTTGTCTTTTTAGAGGTTGGCAGGTAGGCATGGGTTCCTGTGAGTCAGAGACAGCTTGGGACAGAGGAGGCTCGGGGCTGGGCTCCCAGGCTGGCAGGGGGGCTTCAGAGCAGGCAGAAGACCTGCATGGAGGTAGAGGAACTGTGTCCATGCTCTGCTTGCTCTCCTCTGGGCCAGCAGGTCTGTTATGAATTTGCCACACCTGGTCCAGTTCACAGGCTGCTGTGCTTCAAAGTGGAACGCAGGATGGTACTTGCTATCTGAGCTTCTCCCAGGCACTGGTAGGATGGGGGTACCACTAATGTGGGTGTGATCAGAAAAAGAAAGATCTGGAGCCCATGGAGCTAGACCAGACCCTGCAGGGACACTTGCTAGGCTTCCCTGGGCCCGGAGGGCTGGAGGGAGTGCAGGTATTTTGTCTCCTAGGCAGATAGCCCAGGGCCGCCCTCCACCTTCCTGGGTGACAGTGATGCCTAGCAGAGGGCCCCGTCCTCTACCTGTGGCTGTCATTGCAATCCTAGTGATAAGAATGATCGCTGTGAGCTTTATGTTTTCCCAGCACAGGGAAGTTTGGTTAGTTCCAAATTGTCCCAGCTGTTGAGGGCCGAGGGAGCTGTGGCATAGGTCTTTTTGGGTCAGGTATCAGTTGCCCCTGTGTCGGGATGCTGCTGGACTGCAGAGCATCTGTGCTGATGGTGTGCTTCAGAAGGCAGCATCTTCAGAAGGACTCTCAAGGGTCCTTTCCTCATCTTGTACTAAGATTCACCTTGGTTTTGTTCTGTGCATGTGCTTTTGCTTGGTAGGATGCCTGGTGTGCATGATGAGGTATTTTGACAGTGAGCAGGACTGGAAGAGTGAACTTTATTTAGAATAGTGGTGACAAGATGTTCGTCCTTTTCACTTGTATCAGACATGGTTGTGTGTTTTCTCTGTATCTCCTTTAATATTGGGTGGCATGCTTCTGAGATTGGGACTTTTGTCTCTGCGTGCAGGAGGGCTGAGGCCTAGCCCAGAGCCCCGCAGCTGCACCTGCCACCTGGCAAGGACTCTGCTGTTCTACTGGCTCTGGGGGAATTTGGTTTGTGACTATCCCTCGCTCTGCTTATGTGATTGTGTGTCATCTTTGAAAGACGGTCGTGATTTCCTTAGTAGGTGCTGGAGTTGGTAATACCTGATAATTCAGCTGGGAAGAAGGACCAGGGTATAGCCCAGTGGTGCTGGGGCCACCTGCGGATGCCGGCCACGCAGCAGCAGCTGTGGAATGCGTGTCCTGATCTTGCGGCTGCACACCTGCACCTTTTCGGCTATTATTTCTTCACATATTTTTTCTGTTCCCTCTTGTCCCTCCCCTTCTGGTGACCTTGGGTGCCCTGTATTGGCGTCTGCACCAGGCCCTGCAGTGTCGACATCTGCCAGCATTGGAATGCTCCCACATTCTGAAGGTGGAAACATGCCCTTGCTGAGCACAGTCTCAGACTAAAACGCCCTGTGCAAGCTCGGCTGAGCACAGCTGCTGGCCACAGGAAGGGCCAAGCTGTTGCCTCACGCTCGCCACCTCTTCTCCACCCCCAGTTTCCCTGCATCTGTCTTTATTTTAGGTTTCTGTTGCCTTGCCTTTAAACTCATTGATATTTTCTCTGCAGTGCCAGATCTGTTAATACAGTCGTGTTTGTTTTTTCAGTGTGTTTGTGTTCCTTCATATGCTGGCGTGGTACCATGATGGCACTCTTGGCATCATGCTGGGTGTGTCCAGGTCTTCAGCTGGGTGCAGGCCGTGCTCCTCTGTTAGCCCCCACGTAGTTAGTGTCTTTGGTGGTTTGGAGACGTCTCCATGTTCTTTGTACTTGTCATTTGTTAGATACATCTGCTGTGATTGGTTTCTCCACCCTCACTGGCCTCTTTTTTTTGGGGGGGGGGTTGTTTTTAGTTCTGTTCTTTGATAAGCAGAAATTCTTAATTTTTATGATTTGAGTTTATCAGTTTTTCTTTTGATCAATGCTTTTTGTGTCCTTCCAAAAAGTCACTCCTAGCCCTGAGGGGTCACAGAAACACTCTGTTATCTTCTCTTTTTTTTGGTGGTGGTGAGGGCTACCAGGTATTGAACTCAGGAGCACTCGACCACCGAGCCACATCCCCAGTCCTATTTTTTTTTTTTTTAATTTTTTAGTTGTTGAGGGACCTTTATTTTATCTGGTTATTTATTTGTGATGCTAGGAATTGACCCCAGTGCCTCACACTTATGAGGCAAGTGCTCTATGCTGAGCTCAACTCCAGCCCCCAGCACTATTTTGTATTTTATTTAGAGACAGGTTCTTACTCATTTGCTTAGTGCCTCGCCATTGCTGAGGCTGGCTTTGAACTCACGGTCCTCCTGTGACTTCTGAAACATTCTGTTATCTTCTTAGAGCTTTATGGTCTCTGTGTGTGTGTGTGTGTGTGTGTGTGTGTATGTGTGTATATGGAAATCCTATGTGATACTTACAGGTAGTTTAGTTTTGCTAGTTTTTGAATGTTTTTCCCCCCCAGGGCTTAGGACCAAACTCAGGGTCTGGTGTGTGTTAGGCAAGTGCTCTGCCACAGAGCTAAATCCTCAACGCCACTAGTTTTTGAATTTTTATAAATTCTAGCATGTAATGTTTGGGTCTGTGCCTGTATATCCAGTGTCTTGATAATGAGATTCACCTATGGTGATATCTTCATTGTATCTATTATGGTTTCAATGTGAGGTGTCCCCCAAAAGGTCACATGTGAGACGATGAAAGAGGGTTCAGAGGGGAAATGATTAGGTTGTGAGTGCCTTAACGCAGTCAGTGTATTAGTTAGTTACCTGATGGGATTGAGTGGTAATGGAGGGAGGTGGGCCTTGGGGGTGTGGCTTTGGGGTGTATATTTTGTATATGGCTAGTGGAACCTTTCCCTCTCTGCTTTCTGATCTTCATGGGAGCTGCTTCCACGGCCACTCTCTTCCACCATGATGTCCTGCCTTGCCTTGAGCCTCGAAGAATGGAATCTGTTGTCTATGGACCGAGACCTCTGAAACCATGGGCCCCCAAATACACTTTTCCTCCTCTACACTTGTTCTGGTTGAATCCTTTTGTCACAATGGCAGAAAGGCTAAAATACTTCCTGTTGAGCCCTTTCCTGCGGGTCCCACCATGTTGAGCAGTTTCCAGGCAGTCCTGCGCATGGTGCACCGCAGTGTCCTTGTCTGAGGGCTTGTCTGTGGGCATTCTCACACAGTCCTCCTGGTCTCTGTGTGTGCATGTCTGTGGGGTTTAATTAGCCCTGAGGGGCTGTCACCATTTGTCTCTGTTGTTTGCACATGTGGCCCTGGGTTCTGAAGTAGTAGTGGCATGGGAGTGTATCAGTGGCTCTGCATTGTCTGCGATTGGTGTGGAGGATCTTTTTTCCTCCCCTATTTTTACACTTTTGTTGGATGTGGGACTGACTTCTCTGGTAAATTCTTGCCAGGCTTAGCTTTGAGATCACACTTGCCTCATCAGTGAGATAGGTGGGACTCTGCTCTCTGCAGGGAGACTTTCAGGTGCAGAGACCTATTCTCCCAATGAGCCTCTCTTGGACTGTGTCCTTGTAGTGGGCTCCGAGGTCCTGTGTGGTGTGCACAGTCCCTTTCGGCAGTGTCCAGGCCCTTTCTGTGGGTCCTACCAGTGGTTCAGATATTTGAGGATCACACCTTCAGGTTTGGAATGGGTGCTCCCCTGACCTTCCCAGGAGGCTCACTTTGAAGCAGGATTCTTATGTGTCCGACCCAGGCTCTGCTGTGAGCAGTGAGGCTGTTCCCAGGCAGTCGATCACCTCGTGGGCAGGTGAGCCCAGCATGCAGATGCTCTCCAGTGACGTGGAGCCAGGCTGCCCCTGGCATTGTGTAGGCACTGGTTCCTTAGAGGTGTGGTGTGTGGAGGTGGTCATGGACATGGGGTTAAGAGTAGCTGTGCCCTCTGCTGGGCTTGGTGTGGCCCCAGAGGAACCAGATAAAGAGGAGAGGCCGGTGTGGTGGGCACTGACGCCCAGTGTGCTGGGGTCACCCATGGGAAGTTGCTCTTGAGTGTGGCAAAGTCAGGAGAGGCCGAGTGGCTGCAGGACACTGGACAACTGTGGGAGTGGAGAGACGCCAGGGCTGGTCATGATGTGGCGGGAATGGAGTGTGGTTTTTGCCTTGCCGTTCGTTCATTGAGGCAGAGAACGCTGGAGGAGCCCCCAGTGTTGGAGGGAATCTTGTCATACTCCCTGTTATGGTTGTAAGATGTTCCCCAAAGGCTCCTTTGTTTATGGGGGAGGTAAAAGGTTAAACTAAGGGTACCGTGACCTAACCAGTGGATTGGTTCATAATTGGAATGCATCACTGGGTGGCAGCTGTAGGCACGTTGTCGGGTGTGACTGAGGGAGCTGGTCCCGGGCTCTGCCTGCTCTCTCTGCTTCCTGGTGCCGTGAGATATGAGCAGCTTTTCTCTGCGGTGTCTCTCTGCCGTGATGCTCTCTGCCTCACCTCAGGCCCAGAGCAGTGGAGACATCCAGCCGTGGACCGGACGTCTGTGAGCAGAATAAGCTTTTCTTCCTCTGGGTTGTTCACCGTCAGGCAGAACCGACTAACACACTCTGCTGAACTCCTAGTGTTGCCCACCCATGCTGTCAGCCCCTGCACTTTGGTTCTTCTGGGGGTCTTTTAAGCCTCCATGACCACATCAAATTGTCCACCCCAACAAGTCCCCTGGCTTGGGCAGGAAGATGGAGTTCATTTAGCCATTCTGAGTTTGAAGTGCCCAGGTGACACTTCTCACAGAGAGGCTGACCTGAAGATCACTGGAGGGGTGGGGGTTTCCTGGTGGGGGGGTGCTGTGCAGGCAGACAGACTGCAGGGGAGCGGCGTTGATCCCTGTTGAGGGGCGGCCACAGCATCTCTCTTCCCTGGGGCTGTTGCTGCTGAAGCAGGGGGCAGAGCTGGAGTGTTAAGACAGAAGTCTTTGATGGCTCTGACAGACATTGTCCAGTACCTTTTAAGAAGAAAGCAAACTCACGTACTCTGTCATCGACTATGTGGGTACATTTGTTTTCCACGCCCTCTGTGACTTTGAGAATCAGTCATATCTTGTCAATATTTGTAACTTGGTGACCATAAGCGACCTTTGATGTTGGCGTCTTGCATTGGTTCACCATGTCCTGTACCTTTTCTCTTCTGTGGTGTCGCTCTTCTCTTCCTGCAGATGGCTAGGTTGGCACTGTCCAGCAAGGCGAGTGCCCTTCCCTGATGGCTGTCTTTCAGTGAGATATGATTCCCATGATGTGATCCACTGCTTTTTTTTTTTTTTTTTCTTTTTTGGTTCTAGGGACTGAACCCAGGGCCTTGTGCATGTGAGTGCAAGTACTCTAGCAGCTGAGCTATGTCCCCAGTCCCTAATCTACTGTTTTAAAGCACATGCTTCAGAGTCTTTTAGCACAGGCCCAGAGGTGCACCCCTTCTCCTCTGTTAAGCTCTGGACATTTTTATCATCGTGTGCTTGTTGACAGTTGTACCTGCCCACGCCGCCCCAGGCGGCTCTCTGTGGATCTGGGCTCCTGATAGGTTATGTAAATGGTATTCTGTGACATGTAGCCCTTGTTGCAGCACCTGTTAATGCTTTCCTTCCTGGGTGAGTGCAGTCAGCTCTCCACACCCATAGAGTCTACTGAGTACAGACTGAAGGAACTTTGGGGAAAGTCGGTATCTGGTCTGAATGCAGACAGACCTCTTGCTCTTACCATTATTCCCTAAAGGGTAGGCTGTAGCCACTGTTTATGCAGTTTCATTGTTAGGTGTCACAGGTCACCTAACATGACTGAAAGTCTCCTGGAGGATGTGTGCAGTTCACATGCAAGTCCTACGCTTTTTTTAAATTTATATTTTTCTTTAGATGTAGATGGACACAATGACTTTATTTTATTTATTGATTGTTATGTGGTGCTGAGGATCAAACCCAGGGCCCCATATGTGCTAGGTGAGCACTCTACTACCGAGCCCCAGCCCCAGCCCTCGCCCTCCTACGCCCTCTTGTAGGAAGGACTGCAGTGTCCATGAGAAGCCCCGGGCTCCTGGTTTGCTGGTCTGGGGCATCTGTGTGAGTCTGGTTGGGCCTTTTCCGCCTTCCAGGTGTCTGGAACATCCTTGGCACTGCTTTCGTGAGGCACTAGTGTATTTTATTTTATTATTTCTTAGTGGCTGCTGGTTCTGTGAATTTTCTGGCCATGGTCTTTGCTTTCTTTCCCTAGGAAGAAGAACAAGATTGTGAACTGGCAAGCAGATCCGAGGATGAGGCTGCCCAGCAGCAGCAGCCTCAGGTGACCTGCACGGCCTAGCCAGGGCTCTCGGCCATCACACACTGGGCATATGCTCAGCCATCCACACAAGGGCACTTGGGGTCTCGAGCTGGGAGGGGACTGCAGGTGGGGAAGACTCATCCCAGAGTGCATGGGCAGATGCCACAGCTTGCTGTGTTTCCGTGTTTTCTGTGGGGGGGGCAGTTCCTTGGGGCAGGTGGAAGGGCAGCTAGGGGCCTGGGGAGGGCAGTCTGGCCTGTGCCAGGTCATATATGCGGTGCCCTGACTGCTTCTGCTGTGAATCGCTCTTACTTGTGAGGGAAGCCATGGGAGTGGCTGCTGGTGGGAGGCACACTGTGGGGACAGCTGCAGCCACAAGCGTGGAGAGCAGGTGGTTGTCCTCCTTGTGCTGCATGCTCCGTTTCCCTTGTCCTGGGTCCATCACGTGTTTCTTGGTGTCACCTTGCTGCCTGGTTCCAAGCCTAGACTCATGGGATGTGCCTCTGTCCCCAGACGGCACCCAGCCTGGAGCTGGAGGCGCTGCGCCTGAGCCTGAGCAACATGCACACGGTGCAGCTGGAGCTAACGCAGGCCAACCTGCAGAAGGAGAAGGAGTCCGCACTGGCTGAGCTGCGGGAGATGCTCAACGGGCGGCGTGCGCAGGAGCTGGCCCTGCTGCAGAGCAGGCTGCAGTGTGAGCTGGAGCTGGTCCGGGAGCAGCATGCGCGCGAGAAGGAGGCGATGGCACTCCGCTGTGGGCAGGAGACGGGTACGGCATGCTGGCATGGGCAAGAGGGGGGTTCTGCACGTGGGGCCAAGCCAGTATGCCTCCTGGCTGCTCTGGACTGCATGGTGTCCTCGTTAAGAAACGGCCTGCTTATTTTCTGGTCGCTTCCCCTGTCCAGAGTGCACGCTCCTGTCCCCATTCCCTGAAAGGCAGGGCCCCAGAGTGCGCACCCCCCACCCCCCACCCCCAAGCCTGGCTCCTGACAGTTCCCACTGCTGTGGGCTGAGCAGCGCCTGGGTCAGCACGTCTGTTCACCTGGCCTTGGCAGCCCTGGTTCTGCTGGTCTCTCCCTCAGTGCAGTCTCCAGGGGGTGAGTGTTAATTTCGATGGTGGGATCTGCTGCCTACAGGCTTTGTCAGCCCCACCCAGATGCCCCTGGTCTCAGACCCTGTCCTCCTATGCTGAGCTGACCATGATTCTCCTGGTTGGCGGTGCCACCCACTGGCTAACCTGGGTACTTCTTAAATTTGCTAATTCTTGGTCAAATTGAGCTCTTTTTTTGGCCTAATAAATGCTTTCATGTTTTATTTTTGATAATTTTTATGGTACTTTTTTTAAGAGGACCCTGCTTTCATGCATCTTTTTTTTTTTTAACTTCATTTTTTTTAAACTTTAAAAAAATTTTGTTGTTGATAGACCTTTATTTTATTCATTTGTTTATATGTGGTGCTGAGAATAGAACCCAGTGCCTCACACATGCCAGGCAAGCACTCTGCCACCGAGCCACAACACCAGCCCCCTTAACTTTTTTTTTTTTTAATTATCTTCATTTTTATTTATTTATTCATTTTTATGTGGTGCTGGGGATCGAACCCAGGGCCTCACGTGCAAGGCAAGCGCTCTACCACTGAGCTACAGCCCCAGCCCTCCCCCCCTTAACTTCTTTTAAAAATAGCTTTTTAGTTGTAGATGGACACAATATCTTTATTTATTTGTTTTTATGCGGTGCTGAGGATTTAACCCAGTGCCTCACATGTGCGAGGCAGGCGCTCTACCACTGAGCTACAGCCCCAGCCCCCATGCACATCTTTTTTAAAGAGCTTTTTTGAGACATAATTGACACAGTGCACAATCCACTCGCTGGTGGCTTGGGGTGCATTTGCCAAGCTGTGCAGATGTTCCCACAGCTGCGGTTCACGTGTTCTCACTCCAGAAGGGAGCCGCAGGCCAGTGCTTGCGCGCGCTCCTGCTTGCCTGCTTGCCTTCCACTGGTGCAGGAACAGCATGTTCAGCTGTGGCTGTGTGGAGAGCCCCTGCCCCAGCCCGCCTCTCCCTCACTCTGAGGGGCAAGTTTTCTTAAGCTCTTGTGATGCTCTTTTGTTTCTTCATGTACTTTCAAGCAAACAAAGGTATATTTAAAATTTTCTCCTTATTTATTTATTTTGGTACCAGGGATTGAACTCAGGGGCACTCAACCACTGAGTCACATCCCAGCCCTATTCTGTATTTTATTTAGAGACAGGGTCTCACTGAGTTGCTTAGCACCTTGCCATTGCTGAGGCTGGCTTTGAACTCGCCATCTCCTGCCTCAGACTCCCATATTTTTCTCCCTTTTTTGGGAAACATAGCTTGTCTCTCAACCCTCTCTGGGCTGCTCTCTTTTCACCATTCCGGTCTGTATGGGCCCTGTCTATTCTCTGTCCAGGCCTGGGTTTCGGTGGCCCTCCTGGACACAGGGTGTTGTGAGTGTCCACTGTGTGGCCCATGGTGCTGGAGCCTTGTCTCCTGGGTGATGGATCTGGAGGTGAGACTCAGGGGTCTGAATGGCTTGTTGTCTGTCTCACAGCGGAGCTGAAAGAGAAGCTGCGGTCAGAAATGGAGAAAAGTGTGCAGATGGTTGAGGTGGGTGAGACTGCACAGCATGGGTCTGTGACCCTTGATGCCGAGGGACCCAGGGGAGCTGGGCAGAGCGAGTAGTTGCCCTGTGTGAGGACAGCTGTGCTGTCGAGGGATGTGTGCTGTTTCACACTGATGTCTGTGGTGCAAAGGAGCTTGTCACCCCTCCACCCTTGTCCTGGGCCACTATCCCTGTCCTCTTGGACTTGTGTCTGGCGGAGGAAGGGGAACATGGCCCGAGGTGTGGTATATCTGAATGTCAGGAGGCTGTGGAGTTGTGGGGGCAAGCCCCAGCCCCAGTGAGTTGAGGGGTTCCTCCTGAGTCCTGGCTTGCTCAGGCATTGGCCAGGGCTGTCCATTCAGGGTTGGGGTTCATGCCCTAGACTTCCACTCCTCTGACCTGGCAGTGGGGAGTTGTTTCTTAGGACGCTTGGACCAGAACCCAGCCCTTGGAAAGTTTGGCAAGTCACCATCAGATCCTGCATCTTGTAGGGACATAGCTTCACGAGCTTTCAAGAATGGCCACGCAATGCACTTTGAATTCAGAGACCCATTTTGCTGGGGGCGAGGTGGCCCTGTTCTCTGGTCTCCAGCTGTCTGCCTTGTGCATGCTCCTGCTGTGTCCTTGCAGCAGCTGGTGGGTCACTGGCTGGCCATCAAGACCCATTTCCTGCAGTGACAGTTCAGTATGGGGTCAAGGGCTGCTCACTCTAGGGTTTTTTTTTGGAGGGGGGCGGGGTACCGGGGATTGAACTCAGGGGCCACCAACCACTGAGCCACATCCCTAGCCCTATTTTGTGTTTTATTTAGAGACAGGGTCTCACTGAGTTGCTTAGCACCTCACAGTTGCCGAGGCTGCCTGTGAACTTGCAATCCTCCTGCCTCAGCGTCCTGAGCCGCTGGGATTACAGGCGTGCGCCACTGTGCCTGGCTCCACTCTAGGTTTTTGACAGTGTGATTGAACTTTCTTTACCACATATAATCAATTATTTACCAGAATCTTCTTTTTCTTTTAAATTAGACCCTAAAACAAGGCTGGGAATCTGAAAGAGAGTTATGCTTAGAAAATCTACGCAAAGAATTATCCGCAAAGCACCAGTCAGAAATGGAGGATTTGCAAAACCAGTTTCAGAAAGAATTGGCAGGACAGAGAGCTGAGTTGGAAAAGATTTTTCAAGCTAAAAATCAGGCTGAAGGTGAGCACAGAAGTACTGTGAGCAGGTCTGGAGGGGCTGAGTTTCTGTGTGATATTAGACTCAGGATCTTGCAGCTCACCACATGGACCAAACACACTCTGCCACCTTTGGTTTCCAATGCCAGGTACTCCTGATGGCAGGTTGGGAGGCCTCCTTGCTGGCCACTGACCTCTGTCTCAAAGACATGTTTTGTGTGTTTATTTACTAAATTGATACCAAAACAGTAGTATCTGCTAGTTGTGTGTTCTGCAGTGGTCCTTGTGGGCCGGGTAATGCTGCCTGTAAACCACCATGTCTGTCTCTTCCTCCTTCCCGGGGAGAGCAGAGTGGCTGCTGAGACAGGGTGTGGACTGGGCCTGCAGGCTGTGGCTCAGCTTTGCCTTCCCGGCCACACCCCTGGCGTGGCACACTGTGCAGGAGAGCATGGGCCCAGGATGGAGCTCGGTGGCGTGCAGCGAGCCGAGCGGTTATCATCTCAGTGGTAACCTGCTGCCAGTGCCGCTGAGGAGGGAGAGTGGCATCTCCTTGAAAATGAGGTGGAATTCGTGCTGCCTTCTAGTCTCCCTGAAGAACCTGGAGGCTCAACACCAGGCAGCCATCAAGCAGTTACGCGAGGACCTGCAGGTGGAGCGCTGCCAGTGCCTGGAAGACCTGGAGGCGAGGTTCAGAGAGAGGGAGAGAGAAAAGCAGCTGGAGGTAGGCACGAGCTCACTCATTCTTAATTATTTCGTGTTCGGGAATTTAATTTTTTTTTTTAGTTGTCTATAGACCTTTATTTATTTATGTGCGGTGCCGGCACCCAGTGCCTCACACATGCCAGGTGAGTGCGCTACCATGGAGCCACAGCCCCAGCCTTTAGAGAAGTTTTAAAAGATTTTGTAACTGGGCCATTGTTCTGTTATTTGCTGAAACTTGAGTACTGACTTTGAGAAGACTTGTTGGGTGGAGGAGCAAGGGCAGAGTCTGAGGTTCATGTCGTCATTAACATTCTTGCCTTGTACTTGGAAAGTGCACATTCTCTAGAAGTATACCTGAAATGTTAATAAAGGTCCCAAATGGTAATTCAGACACGTTGGCGTACATCTGTAATTCTCATGGCTTGGGAGGTTGAGGCAGGAGGATTGAAAGTTCAAGACCAGCCTTGGCAATTTAGCAAGACCTTCGGCAACTTATGAAGGCCCTGTTTCAAAATGAAAAATAAAAAGGGCTGGGATGTGGCTCAGTAGTAAAGCACCCCTGGGTTCAATTATAAGTATAAAAAAATAATAATAAAATAAATAAAAAGATACCAAACTCCAGGAGTAAGGCCATGTTCCCCAACTGTGATTCTATAAGCCAGAACTTCCTCCAATAGCTCCCCAAAGCATTCCTGCTTACTTGCTCCAGACCTGCTTCTGGTGCAGTCCTGCATGTCTTGTTTAAGGTACGGCCAGGGTACTCCAGCCTGAGTGCTTTCCTACCAAACCCAAGAGGTGAGGGTCAGTCCAAGACATTGAAAAGAGAGTAGAACAGAAGTTGGAATTGGTGGTGTGCAGAGGTGTGCAATCTGAGCAGGGGCAACACGGGGCCCCGTGGTCTTCAGGAGCCTGCCTGGGCCCATCTCTGGACCTGAAGACCTGGTGTCTATATCCTTTGTTTCTGGGGTCCTGGTCTTGTCCTGGCTGCTAGGCTATCTCACAGTGATGGGGAGAAAGCCCATGAGCACCCCCTGGTCCTAATGCCATGAAGAGGATGGATCAACCTCAGGGCCAGTGCCTCTCTCACTACAGGCCATAGCTCAGGGGCCACATTCCTCTGTGGTTGCCCAGCTCCCTGTGGGGCTGCAGCCTACGAGACAGATGGTGAGGCTCATCCTTCCACCAGGCCCTCCTGGACTGGAGCCTGCCTTCCCTTTTGCCGTTCTTGCTCAGGGAGAAGACCCATCTGCTGGGAACAGGCCCAGGCCTGGGGTAACTGTAGAGGAAAGACGGCACTGCAGGGAGAGGGGGCGGGAAGTCCGGAAGTCAGGCAGCCTGGCAGCAGTGTGCATGCTTGTCCTCCTTGGCGAGTGGACAGGCCCTTGTGTTGCTCGGAAGGCCTCTTGGGTCTCTGCTGGGACAGCCTGCCTGCTCTGTCTTGTAGCCGGACCACACAGAATGGTGCTGACATCCCACCAGGGTGCACTCGCTTTGGGCCTGGCAGTGTCACAGTGTGTCAGGATGCTCTTCGCCATCCCTGAGACCAGAGGGTCAGTCCGTGGCAGGGCCTAGCCCTTCATGCTGTGCTTTATGGGCACTTGATAAGGTGAGGAGCAGCGTTTAGTGTCCGAGTGTGAGGTGACCTGCTTCTGTAATGTGAACTTGAGGAACACACACTCCTCATTTGAAGTGATGGTCCTGTGGGTAATGCTGCTTCCCCGGCCCTGCCTCACAACAGCGGCATCGCAAGCCCTTCCTGCAGGTCCCACCAGTGTCACGGGTGAGCCCCGTCCTGTGCCCAGAGGCTGCAGACAGCTTCACAGATGATGGCTGTGTCTGGCCGTTATGGCTCTAGGCCAGCAGGCAGGTGACCACACTGTCCCCAGGGCATGGACATGCTGAAGTTATGCTGTGAACACTCACACCCAGAATTGAATGCTATCTTTCTTATTTCAAGTTGGGGTCTTGTTGTGCTGCCCCGGCTGGCCCTGGGCTCCTGGGCTTACATGACCCTTCTCTCTGACTCTCCTGAGGAGCTGGGATTGCAGATGGCACCATCATGCCTGGCTGTTACTTTTAAGTGACTCTGACTCTGGCCTGGGCCTTGTTTGGATGAGGCTGCTCTGGCTGCTCCGTTCTGGCTGCTAGGTTTGGGGTGTAGGTTTCCATTCCACATGTGTTTGGCTCCTGCCCACCAGGTGCATGTAACACAGACCACACATGGTGCACCTTGGTCTCCCGCGTTCCTCACAGGGATGCTTTCCTTTTCCAGCTGGAGAATCTTCAAGCGTCCTATGAAGCCCTGAAGGCCCAGTCACAAGAAGAAGTCAGGCGCCTGTGGTCCCAGCTTGAGTCTGTGAGAACCAACAGAGAGGAGCTGAATGGTGAGCAGGTTTTTTTTTTTTTTTTTTTTTTAATATTTACTTTTTAGTTGTAGTTGGACACAATATCTATGTTTTATTTATTTATTTTTATGTGGTGCTGGGGATCGAACCCAGGGCCTCACATGTGCTGAGCGAGTGCTCTACCGCTGAGCCGCAACCCCAGCCCTGGTGAGCAGTTTTGTGTAGGAAATTCAGACCCTCCAAAGTCAAAGCTGTGTGTGCTTTTCATTTTTTGCAGTGCTGGGAAAGGAAACCAGGGCCTTATGCTAGGTAAGCGCTCAACCACTGAGCCACACGGTGAGCCCTGAAGGCATGTTTTTCATTCTGAGAGTTTCATTTTTCATGAACTAGAATTTAGTAGTTGTAGCTAGCACAAAAAGTAATTTTTAAAATGTGCCCGTCCTATACAGTGTTCAGGGTTTGTGGAAGTCAGGCACAGGGATCGGCTTTGGTTGGGAATGAAGTGCACGAGCCTCGTGCTGGGTCGGACTGTCCCAGGTGGAGACCGAGAGTTGGGAGAGCCATGATTTTGTCCTTAGGCAAGTCAGCTGGCAGCAGCTGTGTGATTGTATGGCCCTAACGGTGCAGACTGGCATCATTGTGGGCTGTCTCTCCAGTGTGAGGTGAAGTGCCTGTGGTGCTCAGCCTTCTCCTGGACGCTGCTGTAAACAGTGCCTTGCTGCTTACCTCACCGGGGTCCTGTGTGCCGCCTCTAGTGGCTCAAGCTCCAGAATTGAAGGGTTCAGGGCCCACCGGCGGTGGCGAGTTTGTCTGGGACAGCTTGGTCCTAGTCTTCCCTGATAGCCAAGTCCCTCCATTCACATCAGGTTGGTTTCTGCTCAGCTGTCTGAACGTCGCTGCCCCAGAGCAGGCAGAGCCACTTGTGCCCATAGGCAGGGACAGTCAGGCCCAGCTCAGGCCACCAGCATCCCAGGCCACAAGAGATATCTTCTTCTTGGAGTTCATCTGCCAACTGCCCCTAGGGCAGGTGGATCATGAGGAAGGACCAGGGCTGTGCTGTTGAGCAGCCGCCCTTTGCCATGCACTGGGAAGGGAGGCCTGGGCTTCGTCTCCCAGCCCCAAGTTCTGTCTGTGGCCACATGTGGTGGGCAGTGTGTCAGTTGTCCTTCCTTGGGTCTGTTTGTCACTGGAGGCTGGAGGAGAGAGAAGCTGATGGGACCAGAGGCCCCCAGGAGGGAGCCCTGGGTGGTGACTGAGTCCACACTGGGGCAGCCTGCAGTGCCCAGGACTGTAGTTCTCGTGTGGGCATATGTTGAGAGCCACAGCCGAGTTGGTATGGCCCTGGCATATTACCAGAAGGAGTGGTTGAGAGGTGACGCCAGTGAGCCATTAAGATGATGATAATTAAGTTAAGCTGTGCATAATTGCTGTGACTGGATGATGCTGGTTGGAACAGGCTGTCTATTCAGTTGTAAATGGACCCCTGCTGTCCTGCAATAGGGCGGCTCCTGCTGCCTCGGGTCGCCCGCCCCGCCCGCCCCGTTGAGTTCCGGTTGAGCTCTCGCGGGGATTCATGGAGAGTTCGCATTGGTTGGTGAGGGTCCGGTGGAGGGAGTTGCGGTTGGTGTGTGGTGTTCCTGGAAGGGCCTCGTGGGTGGCGTGGGTGGCGTGGGTGGCGGGTGGCGTTCCCGGGAGTTCGGGCAATAAAGGAATTCCTGTTTGAACCTACAAGTGCCTCGTGGCGGCTCAGTTATTTTGTGCCCAGCCAGACTGCGGCAGTCATAGTGTGCCCTGATCAGTCAGGAGCTCTGCGAGGTCTGAAGGGCACGTCTGGCTCTCTGGCCAGGGGCGCCCACAGGTGAAACCCAGCTCTCTTTGGCTACACACCTCCCCAAACCCACTTCTAGGCTTCTTGGGGTTGTGCAGGATCCAGGTTCTCGTGGACGTAGGACTGACACTTGTTCCTTTCCTTGGTAGCTGTTGGTGGGCCCGTGCTCCCTGCTACAGTGGGTCTCTTTGGCTCCTGGACCAGCAGCTGGAGAAAGGGCTGCCTTTCAGGGGCTCTCGAGGGGCTGAGCAGCCCTGCGAGGGCCCCCTTCCACTCCCAGGTCCGGGCTGGGCCCCTCTCAGAGTCTGCTCTGCTGCCCCTGACTGTGTGCCTCTTCCTGTGGAAGGGCCCCTGGAGCCACTGCTGACACGAGCCTCCTGCCTGGAGGAGCTGGAGCACCTGCGGCAAGGCTTTGCTCAGCAGCAGCAGCGAGACCGCAGGCAGCATGAGTCTGAGCTGCAGCAGCTACGGGTCTATTTTGAGAAGAAGTTGAGGGATGCCGAGAAGACTTACCAGGAGGACCTGACCCTGTTCCAGCAGCGGCTGCAGGAGGCCAAGGAGGAGCCCCCTTTGGGGTCTGGTGAAGTCAGGTACAGACGAAGCAGTCGTCATTGGGAATGGTTCTGCCGTGGGACCTTGGGCTGGTTCCCATCCCATGTTTGCCATCTATGCCAGTAGAGACTGGTGGACTTGTTTTAGAAGTGGGCTCTGTGGTCTGGACTGGAAGTGAGATGCCCCCCCGTGGGTCCCTGGCTGCTGGCTCCTGCTGTGGTCCCAGGATGCTGACTGAGCCAAAGGCAGACCTGGTCATCCCATCCTTGACCAAGGCCTCTGCTTTTGCACCTGGCCCAGGGAGAGTGGGTGGGTGCAGCTGAATGGTCACGTGTGAAGCTTTTAAACATATTTTTTTTTTTTAGTTCATCCTGTACATTTTTAGAAGAGATGTCTTACGGAAAAAGAAAAGAACACTCTGATCAACTTGACCTTCGTCTTGAGCGGCAGAAGGTGATGGGCTTTGTTTTGATTGCTGAGCAAGGGTTGTGGTCACTGATCTGTAATTTAGAAGTAACTGTGCTGGGTGTGGTGGTGCACACCTGTAATCCCATGGCTCCGGAGGCTGAGGCAAGAGGATCATGAGTTGGAGACCAGCCTCAGCAAAAGCAAGGTGCTAAGCAACTCAGTGAGACCCTGTCTCTAGGTAAAATACAAAATAGGGCTGGGGATGTGGCTCAGTGGTCAAGTACCTCTGAATTGCTGTCTGCCATGGTGCAGTGATCCAACCAGGGAGGGCTGCTCTCCTGAGGAGCACCTCTGTTGGCCACGGGTCCAGGCTGAGGGTCCCCCCTTCGCACTCTGGCAGCTCCATCCTGGCTGAGAGGCTGCCCCCGGCCCCCTCCCCTCAGTCACTGGCTGACGTGCATTGATAGTCCAGGGGCTGTGCAGTTGTGTTTGGCTTTGAGTTTTGTCCAGAACATCTTTCTGTCAACCTGTACGTTTCCTCTTCCTCCAGTTACCTCCATGCCGTAGTTTCCTGTCATTCTTTTGCTATTTCTTGCTTGTGACACTTGTTAACACTTGTGGCTAGTCTAGTAGAAGGGCCAGGAAGGGACCAGTTGTGAGACACCTCGACATGTTGATGGCTGTTGATGGCTGCACCAGGTTTTCCTGGGTGTGCAGTCTCCTGCAGCCCTGGGACCCACTGTGCTAGGCAGTGCAGCCCTCAGCACTAGTGCTCTGCCTCTGAGTCCTGGGTTGTTGGGTCAACACTGGCTTGGGGCTGCCATGACAGAGCACACCACCTGCCGCAGGAACAATAGAGACTCATTCTGTTACAGCCACAGGTCTCATGGCCTGGCCCTTTGAGGCCCTTCTCCCTGGCTTATAGGTGGTGTCTTCTCCCTGAGTCCTCACATGGTGGTCCCTCTCGTGGTCTGTGTCCTGGTCTCCTCTCATGAGCACGCCTGTCTGTTGGATTAGGGAATGCCCTAGTGACCTCACTTAATCTTGACATTTGCCTGTGAAGGTCCTGGGATCAGGACCTCAGCGAACGAATCTGGTAGGGGACCCGCGCAGTCGTCTCCAGCCCTCGGGCTGTCACCCACATGGCTGTGAACGACGGCCTTTCCCGAGTGTCCCCCTCTTCCCATCAGTGTGCAGGTGGGCAAGCAGGGCAGGCCACACCAGCTGCAGGGAAGCTCCACGCAGCCCCCCTGGTTTTCTGGTGCCCTAGCATAGCTGCACCTCAGCTCAGCACGCTCTGTCTCCCGGGCGCTATTCTCTGCGGCTCCTGGGGGCCCTTCCCTCCAACTTGTCCTACATCCCTGGCTGCCTGGGAACCATGCTTTTGCCTGCGCCTCCTGCCTCAGGTTGCTGTTGTGTTCCCTTCATGGGTGTGTGAGGGTGGCTGTGCCACAGTCTGCTCGGTCACATTTAAGCTGGTGTCACTATCACAGTCCGACTGTGACCTCTTTCTTGGCCGCCCATGGCTCTCAGGCTGGCACCTATGATCTGTAGCCTTTGTCTCCATCTGTCTGCACCTGCTTTGCACACTGGGGACCTGGGAGTGGGGGGTGGCTTTTGAAGCTCAGGATCTTGCTCTGCCTGCTGTGTGTGCGAGGGCTGCTGAATACCTAAGTCCCCGGTTCTGTCGCTGCCATAGCCCCTGCAAGGCTCATGCTCCTCCAGAACGGGTCCTGTGTGCTCAGGCTGCTCTGGGTGGGAGGTTCTGTCTGTCATCGACCCTGGTCATTCAGGAACGTTTCTTATCTCCATCATGGTTTTCAGTCTCTGGCTTTGCTGTCTGTGTTTCTCTGTCCTCTTGTTCCAGCATTGTGGATAGGAGGCTTCTGCTCACCTCTTGAAGAGCACCCTGGGTGTCCAGGGCGTTCTGTGTTCTGTGCCATCTGTTAGGCTTCCGCCCAGGTCTCTGTGCTGTCAGAGGTGGGTGTTCTGTGCAGGTTGGTGACCTATAGCCGGCTCCCTTCCTGCTCTGTGTGTGACTTCAAACTTCCTCCTTGTGGAGTACACAGAACATGTCCTTGTCCAGTGTCTGAGGAAGTCTGGCATGGGGCTCTGGAGAGCTCTGCAGAGATGGTAGGGACACCATGGAGGTGGGTCAGGTGTCCCATGTGGCTCGTGGTGTGGCGACACAACAAAGGGAAACAGAGCCTTCAGCAGAGTAGGGTTCTTTGAGGAGGAGTGGGGATCGGCAGCAGGGAGGTGCCCGAGTCCCGAGAGGTGGATGCCCAAGAAGTTGTCGAGGGAGTGGTGGGAGAAGGTGAGCCGAGCCTGTGGAGGGAGGTTCCAGGGAAGGGACACCGTGGCATTTGCCCTGCAGCTGGCTCTCAGACCTTGGTCAGCCTCCCACGTTGGCTCTCTGGGCCCCTGGGTGGGTGCTGAGTGCCAGGCGTGGTGTGCTCAGGTCTCCCTGCTGCTGCAGCAGGGCATAGTAGTCAGGACTTAGGAGAGTCCCCGGGGCGAGACCCGAGGTTCAGGACAGCTGGGAGCCTGTGCAGGCCCCTCCCTCCTGGGCACTCCCTGGGCACTCCTGGGCACTCCCTGGGCACTCCTTGGGCACTCCCTGGGCACTCCTGGGCACTCCTTGGGCACTCCTTGGGCACTCCTGGGCACTCCCTGGGCACTCCCTGGGCACTCCTTGGGCACTCCTTGGGCACTATGGAAGGAGAACCACAACCGTGCTCTTCGTGACCTCAATTCTTTTGGGTGGAGGGGACGTTTTAGGAGTGCCCTGCCTGAGTCCACTCCTGGCTCTTGGGTGACAGTGGATCATGTCAGGTCCTAGGCCTCTACTGCACTTATTTTCCCCGGAGCGTCTAAGCAAGGGCTCTCGGGGAGAGGAGGTGTTTGCAGTGACATTAACTCTTGGTCTCCTGGCCTGGTTGTTGGGTCCTGATTAGAACTTGTTTTACAGAATCCTGGTCACCCGTGGGCTTTGGTCTCCTGCTTTTCCAGGGACTCAGGGTCGTGTGACAGCTGTGAGTGTTATGGCCATGCTGTGTCTGCCAGGCTACCTCTGGTCAACATTGTTTGTGCAGGGTCTTGTTCCAGATGTTCTGACAGGCCTTTGCCCTCCCTTGTCTCGTCTGACCTCGTGGAGCCGATGGCAGGACTGCTGTGGACTGGTCCACTGCACTAAGCCTTCTTCAAGCCCCAACCCCCTGGTGTCCGCCTGCTGCCTGATGCTCAGGGGAGGGAGTCTTCTGATTCCACAGCACACACCTGGTGGCGCATGTTGTCCTCAGGCTGCAGCTTCTCCAGGCTGTGCTGGACAGTGATGGAGGGGGAGGGGCAGCTGGACACATCTGTGTCTTGGTGAGGTGCACGGGGTTGCCTGTGTGGTCACTCATTCTGGCAGGGCATTCACCATTTCTTTGAACACAGAAGCCAGTGCCTTCAGTGGTACCAACAGCAAGTGAGGTGCCCAGGCTCAGCATGTCTGTCCTGCGTGGTTTACAGATGGGGCCAGCGTGGGATTCCTCCCTGCACGTCCAGCATGAGGACCAGTTGGACAGATGCCTCCTGGGACCTGAGGTGTTGGAGCTAGAGCCACTCCAAGCTGTGCCTTCAGACCAGCACAGCCAAGGTGCGCCTGTCTCCTTGTCCTTGCCCTGCTGCAAGCTGGACCTGCACGGGTGTCCTGTCGATGTACACCATTCAGGATGGATTTCATGGCCACGTCTGCTGAAGCTGGACCATGAGCCTTGCACCTGGAAGTGCACCCCAAGCCAGTCCTGAGGCGCAGGTTAAATCTGGCAGGCTGGCCTGGGTGGGAGCCTGTGCTCCTGGCCCAGCCCGTTCTAGGTGGCTCTCTCTCCAGGCAGGAGCAGGTCTGCCTGTGGCAGTACCCTGGGGTCACAGGTTGCTGGGTCGTAGGAGGGGAACTTTCCTGGGATCCTGCTGTGCTCCTGTCAGACTGGTAGACCAAGCCCGCAGTGTGTCCAGGCAGAGCAAGGGGTGGGTTGTGGGGTTATTGGGAGGTGGCAGGACAGGGAACCCTGCTCATCTCAGAGGCGTGGTGATGGACCTGGACAGTGGCCACTGACAGGGATCCCAGGAAGGTGGGCAGCCGAGGGCAGCTAGTGAGAGACATGATCGTGGTGCCACTCTAGCCCCACCCGGCCCTGGGCACTGCAGTCTTCCTAGTAGAGGGGAAGAGGCCCAGGGCCGAGGGGCCCCGTGAAGGAGTGGGAGGGTCAGGCTCCACGCTGGGTGCTGTGGCAAGAGCCCATCTTTTTTTTTTTTTTTTTTTAATTTGTTTTAATTAGTCATACATGATAGTACAATGACTTTGATATGTCATATATTTGAATCAGATGGGGTATAATTTCTCACTTTTCTGAGTGTGCAGGTTGCAGAATCAAGAGCCCATCTTTTGGCTAAGAGCATACTTGGGGCTGCAGGGGGAAAGTCTTGAGGAGCAAAGCCCAAACACAGCCTCAGACACACCCTCCGCCTCCTCTTGTCCTTCCTGCGTCGGGGTGCCTCCGCAGCTGCCAGGGTGTCTTCTCACAGGCTTTGGTGGTGTTCCGTGTTTGCCCTGTGACATGCCTTGTTCTCACTCTGACTGTACCTGTGTTTCCCTCTTCTGTAGAGGGTGACCTGGGTCTGGCAGTGAGGAGGCAGTGTGCCCAGCGCTCACAGTCCCAGCCCTCTGGCCTCATGCCCTCAATCCCTGTCCTGTGTTGAGCCGTGGCAGGTTTTACATCCCTCCTGATCTGCAGGAGTATCTTGGGCAGGCAGGGTATGCCTGCAGTAGGGTACAGCTGTGCCCCCAGGGTGGGCATGGAGAAAACCACGCCCCATCCTGAGTTAGCACCAGGACCTTTGCCTGGTCTGTGCACAGCCGGTGTCAGTGAAGTGCACTTTTGCTGGCACTGCCTGTGGGTGGGCCATGGTGCGTGACTGCTTACTTCCCTCCTTGTTCCACAGAGACCCAACAGGTACATCACCAGTGTGTGCAGGATGTGACCTTGAAGGAGGACATGCAGGTTGCCGCCAGAGTTCTGGCTTTGGAAGCTGAGCACAAGGTCAGACTGTCTCTTCTACAGACTGAACTCAAGGAACAAATCGAACTCTTAAAAATAGAAAACAGAAACTTACAGGAGAAGTTGCAGCACGAGACCCGTCTGAAAGAGGATCTGGAGAGTGTGAGTAGTGGCCAACACAGGCGCATGGCCCATATGGGCACAGGAGGTCCTGGGGCTCAGAGTGTGGTGTCTGTGCATTGACCACAAAATATTGAGATTGGCCCTTGCAGTGAAGTGCCAGCAGTGGTTTCTAAGATGGGGCTCATTATGGTAAGAGAGCACCCCAGCCTGTGTCGGCACAGGTCTTGACTCCTTCAGAGACTGGTCGGTGTCCTCGGGCTACTGGAAGAGGGACCTGCCACTTCTGTCATCTAGCTCGTGTCTTAAGTCTTGTTCCTCATCTCTGGGCTCTTCCTGGTGATGGTTGCAACGGTGCAGAGCCTGCATTCCCAGCCCCTTCCTAGCCACAGTTGAGTATGGACAGCAACTGAGGGGCATTGTTACCCAACCAGTGTAGGCCCAGGCCTTGCAGCCGTGCTTAAATGCAGATGAAAGTGAATGTGCAGAAACTCCTCTGTCTTTGCATGTGTGTATTGACTAAACTCTTCTCAGTTCATGCTCGTGACCGGATGTGACCACTTGTCTGCTGTGCCCTCTGCTTCACCCCTTTGTTCGCCCCTACAAGCATCTCTGTGGGTTTTCATCTTCATCAGAAGAGCTTGGAGGAAGCTGTTTCTGTTGTGAGTTTTCCTGGGCTGCTGTTGACATCGAGGCCCTGTAAGGATGTGGAGCAGGGTAGGGCTAAGGGCGACCTGTGGAAAGCCCCGTGGGCGTAGAAGCTGTTGCCCCGGGACAGGCCTTCCTGAGTGCTTTTCCCAGGCCACTGCTGTCTGTGATCACCAGTCACCAGAAAAGGGAGGTGGGACTATCTGTCTCTCTTCCTCGTCTGTTAGCTCTCACTCTAAGTACCTGGAAGCTGTGTTGCGTGTGCTTGTGCTGTGGAGTCTTCCTGGGCAGCAGCCCTTTGGTCGCCGCGGCACTTGTCTTGGAGCCGTGTCTGCAGATGCAGACTTGCTGACCTTGTGCGTTTTGAGTCCATCATTTTGCCTTCTCTCCCAAGGCCCCTGGGCCTCCTGCAGACCTGTGCCGGCAGTGAGGTCTGTGAGGCTGGAGCGGTGGTTGGCGTGGTGGGCTAGCCCCTTCATTGCCTTCTACGTGTGTTCTTTTTGTTTTTTGTTCCTCTGCTCCTTTTTTCTCACTTTTGGAATTATTTGAGTTTTTGCTGGATAGATCTTAACGTATCTGTTGGCTTTTGAGTTACAGTTCTCTGCACTGTTTTCCACGTTTGCTCAAGAGATGAGTTCACAGTAGAATCCATAGGATACCATTTCACAGAAGCTGTAAGATTTCGTCATTGTGTAGATGTATCTTTCACCTCCTCTTTGTAGTACATTTTAACAGTTCTGCATCCCCCTATGTTGTAAAATCCACCATACTACATGTAGGATTTACTCTGAAAAGTCATATATTTGAGAGGAATACATCTCCATCTTGGACTTTTATACCATTTCTGGAGTCCTTCATTTCCTCCCAAGGATCTGAGTTTATCTTCAGTTGTAGAATTTCCTTTAGCATTTCTTGCTATGCTTGCTGCAAAAGATTTCTTTTATTTAAAAAAGTCTTTATTTCACATTCATTCCTTAAGTTGTAGATGGACACAATGCCTTTACTTTATTTACTTCTAATGTGGTGCTGAGGATTGAACCCGGTGCCTCACACGTGCCAGGCAAGTGCTTTACTACTAGCCACAACCCTAGCCCTCACCTTCATTCTTGAAGAATATTTTTTGCTACATAAAAATGTCTGGGATGACAGATTTTTTTTGGTCCGATGTTGTTAGACTCTTTTCTGCTGGTTTCATTGTCTGTGTCCTCTTGGGCTGGTCTCCATTGGTTGTGTTTTCTTTGCACCCTGGGTCATATGTTCCTGTGTGTTTGTGTATCAGCTAATTTGAGCTGTATCCTGGACGTTGTGCATGTTGTGTGAAGACTCTGGGTTCCGCTAGGATCTGTTGAAGTCTTGTTTGCTTCAGCAGGCAAGCGTGGCCAAATTGGACTCACTGTGTCCGTCTCCTCTGTGTTGGACCAAGCATGGTGTGCTCAGTTCTTTTGGCTTTAGCTGGCCTGTTTTGGAGTCAGCCTGTGCCCATGTCCATCAGGGCTCAGCCTGAGATTTGGGCAGCGGCTGGCTCTTCCTAAGAGCTTCCCCTCACTCTCCTGTTTTGGCACACACAGGTAAGGCGATGGGAGTTCCTGGGTAGGGTATCTTGGCTCCTGCTGCCAGCCTGAAGCCTTGGAAGGAAGACAGCCTGGTGCCCTTCCTTCTGCGTGTGGGCCCACTGCTTCCTCAGCTCTCTCCAGGCCTTGTGTGGTCACCAGCACTTGCTCAGTTTACAGTTGCTGTCCCTGGGAGGTTGATCTGACCGGAGCTGCTCAGCCATGGCCAGGACCAGGCCTAGACTTTATTTTTTATCATTTTTAAGTGAGAAGTTGAGGTCAGCCTTTTATACCTTATTTTGGTTTGGGTTTGTTTCTTGTTGATGACATTTAGTGCTTTATTGACCTGCTTTCTTCCTTTTCAAATCTGGAATGTGTGCCTGTGCTCAGCTTTCTCGTTTATCTGCCTGCGTACAAAATCACTTCAGGGTTACCCGTTTAACTCAGTGAAGATCAGGAATGTGGACCTCATGACTGTCTGCTCGTCTCTCTGGGACCTCCCATCTTCCTGCTGTGGGAGTCTCTCTTGGGTCATGGTGGAGGAGCCTCCAGCCCTGGCTCTGCTACAGCCATGTGTCCCTGGGTTGGCTTTTATTGAAGCCAGGGGACAGTGTTGAGTGAGCCCGTCTTGGGCCCCTGCCACTGGCATTGCTGTACTCAGCATATCACCTGTGCTGGAAAAGTTCCCTCTTCAGAGATGGGTTTCAGTCATTGCTTCTGAAAAGTCTTTCCCTTTAATTTTTTTCCTCTTAAATAAGATTATGCTTCTCTAGGTAAAACGTAGTTTGTTAGAAGACCACCAGGAAGAACTAAATAAAGCTGAGCAGAAGGTTCAGCTACTGAAACAAGAGTTCAGAAACAAAGAAGTGGAGTGGGAGCTTTTACGCGAGGACCTGAGGAGAGAAGCTGAGGAGAACTTAGCCTCAATGTGCCGTGAGCTAAAAGAAAAGGCCGAGTCTGAGAAGCAGTCTGCTGTGAGCAGGTTTGAGCGTCGGGAAGCTGGGATGAGGCACCTGCAGGACCAGCAGGCCGCACAGATCCTGGCCCTGGAGAAGTCCCTGGCGGAGCAGCAGGGCCGCCTGCGGCAGCTGGAACAGGCCCTTGCTGGGGACGAGGCTCTGCCCTGCCATGGGTGCAGCCAGGACCCCCCTGTAGCTTCGGACGGGCAGCGTGGCACACTCCTCGAGGGGAAGGAAGAGTGTGCCCTTCAACTGATGCAGGCTCGGAACAGGTGGGTGACTCGGGCTGTCGGGTGGTGTGCAGCTGTCTCCAAGGTGCCAGGCAGGCTGAGGGAGGCCCTGGGAGGATGGAAGCCCAGTGGGTGCTCAGCCAGGTGGGAGGATGGGAGCCGGAGGGGGTGTGATGCCCAAGTCTCGCTCTAAAGCAGCAGGGCACCTTTGGGCCCCATAACAGATGTGTGGTGACGGGTTGGGGTCCTCCCATGGAGGCTGCACTCCTTGTGTGACATTAGTGCACATATACCTTTCGTGCCTCTGTGTGTTTTGACATTTCAGCAGCAGCCAGGTGTGGTGGTGCATGCCTGTAATGGAAGGCGTGGCAGGAGGATGTCAAGTACGAGGGCAAGACCCTGTCTTAAAACAATATGTCAAGGGCTGGGGTGCAGCTTAGTGGTGGAGTGCCCCTGGGTGCAACACCCAATCCTGGAAAAAAGACACAAAACAGCACTAAACCTGCCCCACCCACAAGGCAGGCAGGTTACCCACATGACTGACTGGGTTTTATGCGTACAGTTTTTTTTTTTTTTTTTTTATATTTATTTTTTTAGTTGGACACGATATCTTTATTTATTTATTTTTATGTGGTGCTGAGGATTGAGCCCAGGGCCTTGCATGTGCTAGGCGAGCATTTACTGCCGAGCCCCGGCCCTAGCCCTAGGTTGTTTACTTTTTTTTTTTAAATTTTTTAGTTATACATGAACACAATATATTTATTTTGTATATTTGTTTTTATGTGGTGCTGAGGATCGAACCCAGTGCCTCACATGCAAGAAGCAAGCTCTCTGCCACTGAGCCGCAACCCCAGTCCTTACGTGTACGGTTTTAAATACTTTTTCTAAAACCTTCACTTGCCTAAAGTTTTAGATAGGTTCAGAGCCCGCCTAGGTCCTTTCCTTTTGTGCACCTCAGTCCTTGCTCTGGTGGCCCCAGTGTCCTTGGTAAGGGGCCGTTGGGCCTGGTGCTGGCTCTGCCCAGCATGTCCCTCCTTCCTTGTCAGCTCTCTCATGCCACAGGTGTGCGAGAGTTACGCTTTAGGCCCCCAACTTGAGTTTAGCCCAGACCCGCCACATTGGGCTAACGTCCAGTCCCACAGGACCTCTGTGTCTATGTTATGGAGGGCAGTCTGTGGAAGCCCCTGGACATTCATAGCGCCCAGGGGGGCAGTGCCTGTCTTCCACTGAACATGGTGGAATGCACCGTGAGTGGAGCCGTGCCCACAGCGGAGCTCGGTGCTTGTGGTTCCAGGTTCCTCCTGGCTCCTGATGAGATTCTGCTCCTCCTTAGAAGCTGGTTTCACTGCCCATCTGGCTTCTTACTGCTCTTTCTCAGGCGCTTGTGCTACTTTGCGACCCTGTGAACTTGCTTCCCTTTCGAGGGTCAGGTGGCCCAGGCTGGGAGTTAGGGGCCTTGAAGAGCGACTGGGGTGTCTACCCTGCTTGGTCCTCAGAGATGTGTGTACAGTCTCCCTGTGGGTGCTGTGTCCTTCCTGCTGCCTGAGCCCTGGCTCTCCCCTGAGGACAGTTAGAGGTCAGGGCCGAGGTTCTGAACAACCGAGGTCAAGGGGAAAACGTGGCTCAGGGCTTGCAGGGGCCAGTGCAGCATGGTCATGGGCCCTGCCGCCCCCGCTCACCTGGGATGATGTTGCCTCAGGTTTTTGGAGGAGCGTAAAGAGATCATGGAGAAGTTTGCTGCGGACCAAGATGCTGTCCTGCGGGACGCTCAGGAGAAGCACGCCCACGAGCTGCAGCTCCTGCAGCAGGGACACCAGCAGCAGCTTCTGGCCTTGAGGACAGAACTTGAGAGCAGGCACCAGGTGGAGCTGGCCGAGCTGGCGGCCACCCTGCAGAGGGAGCAGCAGGTGCTCCTCGAGGCTCGCGTGGCCGAGCTGCAGACGAAACACGCTGCGGAAGTCAGTGCTCTGGAAAGGAGGCATTCGTCAAGCCTGGATGCTCTGGAATCCTGCTGCATGTCTGGGGTTCAGGCCATTCAGGACCAGCACAGGCAGGCTCTGGAGCTTCTGCGAGCAGAGCTTGAGGAACAGCTGCAGACAAAGGGCTCTTCTCACCAAGCAGTGTTGGCTCAGGAGTCGGAGAGACTTAAGCTAAAACACGAGAAGGAGCTCCAGTCCGCCAAGGACAGCCTGAGAGCGGAAAGGCGCGCTGAACACACAGAGCAGCTGAAAGCCCTGGCCATGGAGCTCCAGGGTGCGCACCAGGTGAGGCCTGGCCCTCGGCCCCGCGCTCGTGTTAAAGGCTCTCGCCCCATTTCAAGAGCCATGCTGGTCCTTTAGTCAGGCACTTGGGTTCTGGTACAAAGGAGTTTGTAGGGAAGTCCCTTTGCCCTAGACGTGCAGCCCTGGCCCTGCGGTCAAGGGCGAGGACCTGTAACCTTCCTACTGCAGAGCTTTGCACTTCCTCTGCTCTCCTCAGCCTGGGGACTTCGCCTCCCTGAATGGGCACGGCTGCTGTTTGTGCTACGAGTGGCTCCTGGGATGCCAGGCCTTGGGCAGATGGCATGCCAGGGCAGTCTCCCTACTTGGGAGGGTGGGTGCACTTGGTCTCAGCATCCACACTGGTCCAGGAGGATGGAGCTGGGCCTTCTCTGGGTTGAATTCAGAGAGCAGTCTGATGCCACGGGATGTGCCTCGGCAGGTGCCTGCCCTTGTGAGCACTCTTCCACTCTGTCAAAGGCAGGTAGATGCTGGGCGGGTTCAGTGGTTCCTGGGCATGGATTTAAACCTGTAGGTCTTGGTCCGTTGACTTATGGATGTAGTGTTCTAGCAGACTATTCAGAAAGGAGAACTGTACCACTTGATTGGTGGCAGAATTTGGTGGTAGAAAGCATGTGGAAAGTTAATTGCTCTGTGCACCTGGCAAGGCTGTGGGGGGTGTGCAGGGCCCTGGGTGGGTGTGCTGGGGCACACCACCTGCGGATGGAGGAGGAGACCTTCTGGAGGAGGAGAGGGTAGTGGCGTGGGGCAAGCTGGGTGCTGAGGCTGTGCTCCTGGAGCACCACACCAGACAGCCCTGCAGCAGCTGGGGGACACACATGCAGCCCTGGCTGAGGTGCAGCGTCAGTGAGCAGAGCAGGCTGGGCTAGGGGAGCAGACTGAGCAGGTGAGTGCTGCATGCAGCTCCCAGGGCCTCTGAGTCTCCACCAGAGCTCCACAGCCCCTGCTCGTGGGTGCTAGGGTGTCTGCTCCAGGGTCAGCTCTATTGGGAGCAGAGCCCATTGAGACGCACTGGAGCTGATGCCTCTGTGGGGTGGGCTGTTAGCCGTATCCTTGCAGTCTCTGCAGGGCAGAGCCCTGGTGTGGGCCTGGAGGGTAGCAGGTGGCTCCTGGGTGTTGATATTCTGGCAGCTGGACACAAAAGGGGTTGATGGGACTGCTGACGTAGGCAAGTGTTGACCCAAGCCCGGGGAGACATGGCCCTGGGGTGAATGGCCAGGGTGTTGGTTTCTGCTGGACTGGCTGACGGTGGTAGTGGTGCATGGAACCTGGGGGTGATGGGGAGGTCACGGTCTCTGTGTTGGTGCCATTTCTGTGAGGATGTCGAGGGTGAGGTGAGTGAGCTGCACAGAGTTGTGACTTTTGTCCACACAGCAGGATGGGGTTTTAGAAGTGTGCACCCAGCGTGGCGCCTTCAGGCTACATGTCCACATGAGTGTTTTGTCAGGTGCTGTGGTGGAAGTCTGACCATGCAGTCGGAGCCTCTCTTGGACTTCGGAGGCAGCTATGGAAGGCTTGGCTGGGTCCCTGGGACCTGGGTGGCCCTGAGCCTCAGCTCCCTCTCACTTCAGATTTGCACTGTGCTCTTGAAGAGAAACCTGTGAGCAGGGACCAGATGTAGTGGGAATATAGCAGCTTGTCAGGAAGGAGAGCCCTCAGGAGGAGGGGAGAAGAAAGCCCTGTGGGAGGCGGCTCTTTGCTTCACCAGTTTTGTGAGGGAGGCCTGGAGGAGATTATTTGAGGGTCCTGCCCAAACACCACCTCTTGGCTCCAGACAGACAGCCTCCATTAGAGGTGCTGAACCTCTGCTGTGCCTGCTTTCACCCACAAGTCACTGTGACACCCAGGACCGGCAGGGGAAGCACAGTTACATTGACATCGAGGAGCTTCACCAACAATCAGGGCAACACCTGTCACCCTAGCCTGGCTGACAGGTCCCAGTTGCAACTTGTTTCACAGAATTGTGTGGTTGGTGTGCTTTGATGTGAATCACACAGCGTTCCTGGGGACTTGGGGTCTTATGACAGTGTGGGTGTTGTGGTCGTGGGATGCCTTAGGCCTCAGTCTGGTCAGCATAGGACACTCCAGCAGTTATGCCTTTTTGAACAAGTGTACTCTCGCTGCTTGGGTCTTGCTGAGTCCTCTGTCCCTCTCCCATTGCATGGGGAAGAGTTGTTAGAGTGGAGGCCAGGAAGGGGTCCTGAAGTGGCTGTCCTGTCAGACCCTGCAGTGCCACTGAGGCAGGGCTTTTGGTCAACTGGTTTGTTTTGAAGTATTTTCTTTTTCCTTTTTTTTGAGAAAAAGGAAAAAAAAAAAAGTCTTACTGTATTGCTAGCAGAGGAGAAACACAGACAGGGGGCTTCTGTCCCAGAGGCTGTGATTCTTCCCATCAGGGGGAATAGGGGGCTTTTGAGAGGTGAATCTGTTGCAGGAAGCAGACCTATCAAGGATCCAGTCTTTGGGCCCAGAGGAGATCAAACTCCAGATCAGGAAACGTGTTTGCAAAAGCAGAGAATAATGAGGGAGAGACATACTCTTCTCACAGGCCTCAATAAATCTCTAGCCTGTATCTGAAGCCTCCACAGAGGTACTTACACTTCAAAGGGAGTTGTCAGACTCACGGGGTGGGAAACTAACCCTTTCCCCAGGCACCAGTTTTTCTCAATGATGTTCTTATGACTTTATTTTACAACTAGATCTGGTTCTGCCATCACAGATCAAAGGCTACATTCCACTTGTTGTTCTTTCAGGGTTGTAATTCACTTGTTAATTTGGGATAGAGTTATCTGAGATCTTCTGATACCCTCCCTAAAGTCTAGATAACTTTGTTCCTATGCGGGGCGCATACTCAGGGATAGATAACTTTGCCTGGGATGGGAGAAAAGGTGATTCCATTTCCCTGGAGATTAGGGAGGAGAGGGCGAGAGGAAGAGAAAGAAACAGGTCCATTTAAAAAATAAGCTGCAGTGGCAGAGCAGTAAGGGCTCATTCAAAGCCCAAAGGGGACACTGTTGCATTTCCCCACTGTCAGTTTCTACATTCCCTTTCTATGGGGAAAATGGGCCATGCCATCTCCAAGCTGCTTCCTGCTGAGAGAGGGCGAAGTTAGGGGAAGTGACCAAAAGTCCTTGTTCTCTTTCAGGTGGGGTGTGGACAGTTACGAGTATGCAGCATCAGAGCAGTCCAGAGATCCATGTTGGCAGTTGGTGGGTGACTGGACAAGGGCAGGGGTCACGCAGATGGCCAAGGGTGTCACCGCGACTTTACCGAGTTTGTTTTCCTTTTTCTCAAAATGGACCATGATGCAGCAACCTGAACCATTCGTGGAGAGAAGGTGGATTTCTCAGAGCTTCGGCAGGTGCTAGGAGATTCCTCAGTCCCTCTCTTTATGCACAGGAACAGCTCCTCTGCTTTGACCCAGGCAGACTCGCCCGTCTCCTAACTCTCCTGCAGTTGGCTGTCAGGTCTCCTTGCCTCCTCAGCGTGGATCTGGGGTTGCTTGAAGAGCCAAATCTGCCCAAGAAAGCTGGAGCGGAGGCTGTTCTTGGGTCCCATCTGGGATGGCAAATTTGCTACCAAAAGTTTGGTCCTTTTCCCTGATATGCCAATCCAATAATGACATGGTTTTGAGAAAAAGGGAAAAGGCTTTTTTGCTTTGCTAGCAAAGGAGAAGCACAGGGACTTCTGAGGCTTTGATTCTCTGAAGTGTTTTCTGCTGCTGGTGTCAGACTGCTTGCTACCTGACACCTCTGCATCTCTGCAGGAAAGTGCCCACCAGTAGGTCTCCCCTGTGTGGATGCTGGGCACCCCAGCCTCAGGTCCCCACATGCCTGCTGAGCTGCTGATGGTACCCAGTCCGCACACATTCTACCCTACAGGCTGCAGAAGTCCCTGAAGTCAACCGAGGACCTGGCTCGCCTGCCTGTGGGTCCTCATTCCTGGGTCCTCCTGCGTCTGAAAGGCTCCTGTATTCTGGCCTTCCTGGGGTGGGAGGAGAAGAGTCCGAGCAGTGCCTCCTAAATGATTGTTTACTTCAGGTGAAGCATGTGCCAGAGACAAGGACTTTGCCGAAACAGCGTTCCACAGGGCTTTGGAAAAATAAGACTCTCTCATGTCTCATTTCTAACCATAAAATAAGGCCCTCAACTTTGCACAGGTTTGCTGGATTAATAGTTGATAGTTGCTGTTCTTACTTGGGGGTGACATCTGGACTGATTTCTAAAATTAGTGTTTAAGCTGTTTGTTCACATGGATGTTCCCTAAATGGGCACTAGAGATCACAAAGATAAACGGAAGTGTGACAGTGAGATTTATTTTCTGTGTTTAAAAGTCCTGGAGTCTGGTCTGTGTATTCCCCTTGAGATGCAGCCCTGAGGAATGGTCTCAGAGGGGCCAGGTGGTCACCAGGAAGACAAAGACACCTGACCCAGGGAGGTGCTGGGGATTTGAGACCCAGGTGGCACTGGTACACCTGAGGAGGCTGGGTGCGTGTCCTGGAGGCTGGCGGTTGCCCGTACCTTGGTTTATGAGTTGGGATTGTTAGGCGCTGCCCCTCTCTCCTGAGGGGCCACCTTGAGCTGCAGACTGTGGAGGGTGTGCGCAGCACGTCCTTCTGCAGGAGTCAGGTCCTGTTGTCTGCGGAGCCCTCTAGTCATGGACATGCAGCTTCTTCCCGGCTTACCTGTGAAGCATCCAGGTATTGCCAACTGTCCTAGCTTGTGACCTAATGCTGGGTTCACAAAAACTGACTACTCCAATAACTCAAGAAAACTACAAAGAAAGCACGCAACCACACAGAAATACCTTTTTCAGTAATTCAGAGACGACTCTGTGAACTCTGTGACTGTGAACTCTGTGATTCTGTGGAAAGAGAGGGAGCGAGCCACTGGAATTCTTTATTCTTATATAGGGAACCCACAAGAGGAGGTTTCATGGAACATTCTATACCAAAAAGGGTAAAGGGGTAGGGTTACAAGGGAACAGGTGAGTGTAGCTCAACCCCTCTGGGTGCCGCCTACTCCTAGGGCCACACCTTGTTGTCCAAGGGGGGGGGGGGGG
>NW_025999968.1:63874195-63899398 GCF_001458135.2 Marmota marmota marmota
GGGGGGGGGGGGGGGAGCCCGAGTCACGAGTGACGTGCCAGACTACATTGATCTTTCAGACCGCCAGGTGCATCAGGACTTACGGGTGTGTGCATTTGGAGTGGCTCCCCACGCCCAGGAGTTGTACGCCTTTCCACACTGTGTGTGGCCTTTGTTCCCGGCTCAGCACCTCTGCTCCCTGCCGAGGTGCGCAGTGCTCAGGACCATCACCGAGCGCTCTCCCCATCTTGGGGCCATTTTCTTATCCCGGGGGATGTGCGTGACGGACGCCTCTTATGTGATCGAAGGTGTCTGGATCTCACAGGCAGAAGCAGCTGGGCTATGGGGAAGTGAGTATGCTGAAATCAGATAATTTGATGACCCCTTGTCCTGCCACCCAGCAGGTGCACACCAGTTCTGGTGCCTCAGTGCCCAGTGGGGACTTTGGCCTGGTCTGTCTGAGACGCCAACAGGGCCTTTGTGGCCTGAGTCCTGATGAGCCCCTGCCTCTTCCTGCTGTACTCATGGGATTGGGGTCCACATGGCCTTGTGCGTGCTGCCTCTTGAAGTTCTTGCCTATGGCAGTGATTGGGGGCTCTCTGTTCTCTACCCTGTGGGTGAGTCTGCAGGTGAGGTCAGACCTGCCGGGTGCGTGGGATACTTCCTCTGGTGTTCCTCCAGTTCTGCCCTCAGCCATTATAGGAACCATGTAGGGTGTTCCCTGGCATGCCAAGGCCATTGTCCCAAAATAGCAGGGACATGCTGTTCTTGCCATGTGGCCATGCTCTGCCCAGGCCACAAATAATCTTGCACCTGTCTGAGGAGCAGAGTTGTTTATCAGCAGTCTCGCCTGGCCTGTGTGTGTGAGGCGGTCGATGACTTCAAGTGACTGCCACTCAGAGTGTGTTCGAGAACAGCGTTCTTTAAAAACGTAAGCTCTTTTTTTTTTTTTTTTTGCTGGAAATTGTGTCCTGTGGAAAAGCCTCTGCTGGTGACAGCAGGAGGTCTGAGTGCAGAAGGGAGTTGTGAGTGCCAGTGGCCACTGTGGGCAGCTGCTGCTCTTGGGCAACAGCCAGGTCTGCTCATAAGTCAGTCTTGCAAGTGTGGAGAGAAGCCGTGGCCAGCCGTGGTGTGGACCCAAGGTCTTCCTGCACTCTTGGCCAGCTCCCCACCCTAGCTCCCCTCCAGGTGCATCCGCCTGGCTCTTGAATGACTCAGGTATATGTATCTTCTGTGATTATGTGGAGTTTCAGAAAAACCTGAGAATGACTTTTTAAAAACACACCTTCTCATTATTGGCTGACCCTTTAGGACAGGTGAGTTGAAGTAATGATCCAGGCTGGAGATGGAAATGCAGTCTGTGGAGGGTCTGCTAGGGCGGGGCCTCTCCTGAAGGGCACTGCCACACTGGGCCGCATGTCTGTCCTGCTATGGGGCTGGCCCAGGCAGGGGTCTTGCTGGGCGGAATAGCCTGATGTCTGAGGGAGGCCAGTTTGCCTGCCACTGTGGGAGCTCTGTGCCTTGCCACCGGTCTATCTGTGTGTCTAACTGCTCAAGCCTCCCGGGGACAGGGCAGGCAGTAAGTGCCCCAATCTGACCTCCAGTAGAAGGCCTGGGTTCAGCATTGCCTTCTGTGCTGCAGGCCCTGAGGCTGGCCTTTCCTGCCAGGCTCCTCTAGAGTCACCTCTGCGCCCTGCCCACGGTCAGTGACACTGAAGCCCAGACTGTCTGTGGGATGGAGTTTGAGGCTCTTGGGGCCTTGTGGGGGCTGGTACTCGTGGACCATACTTCAGCCTCCCAAGGCAACCTTGCTCAGGTCTGCTTTTACACTTTCGGCATGGACACAAGATTTTCCCGTGAAAAAAGTGTTTTATGCCTCAGAAGCACTTTCAGAGAAGCACCGAGTTCAGCCCCAGCTGGTGGAGGACGCTGAGGACACGCTTAAAGCCTGGCCCCTCACATGAGAGCCTGTCCCTGCTCAGCTCCTGATGGCAAACTCCACGTGCACCCCAGGGTGGCCTTTTCCTGCCAGGGTCCTCCAAAAGGAATGGGGATGTTGTAGGTGGGTTCTTATCAGGGTGGGCCTGGCACGCCTGTGGGCCTCAGGTGGGTTGCGCCTGAGTCCACCCACCGCTGGGGGACACACATGCACAGCTGTCAGCCTTGCCTCTCAGGCAGCTGCAGCTCCCTCCTGGTTGGCGAGAACAGGCTGGCTGGGAAGGCTTGCACCTGCCACAGCCAAAACTGCTTGCAGAGATGTGATCAGAACCATCTGAAGAAGGAATGATTATGAAGTGATGCCTGTTAGTCAGAAGTGACGTCTAGAACTTGCCATGGGAGCCTGCATTCTGATGATTGCAACTAGGTAGAGAGTCTGGGCCCCCTTGGCACCTGCAGTCCCCGGCAGGACCCCTAGGCTCTTCACAGCCTGCCCTGGGCTTCCCCGCGCTGGAGACCTAGACCCAGGGGTTTCTGGTGTTGATGACCTAGGTGCTGATGGGAACCGGGCCACGCACCACCTTGAGAAAGAGAGCAGGATACTTGGGGCCTCCCTCTCCAGCCCTCCA
The DNA here is from genome assembly GCF_001458135.2 of Marmota marmota marmota. Classification (NCBI taxonomy): domain Eukaryota; kingdom Metazoa; phylum Chordata; class Mammalia; order Rodentia; family Sciuridae; genus Marmota; species Marmota marmota. The sequence goes on from NW_025999968.1 coordinate 63,876,742, forward strand.
GTCCTCCAGGGCCCACAGCTGCTGGACTGTCCCGATACTGCCCTCAACCGCTGCAGACAGAGGAAAAGATCTCATTCTCAGTTTTCACATACGATGCTAAAACAGTTTCACTCTCTCAGGGAGCTTTTCTAGGTCACCGTCGACAGGCGCTTACAGTTCAGCGTTGCTGCTTAGCTCAGTTCTCTGCTGAGAAGGGGCTGTCAGCACTGAGTCTTGCTTACTGCTTTGGCAGGGCAGCAGCCATGGGGGCTTCTCTTTGGGAGGAGCCTGCCCTGGCACCAGGAGGACACTAATTATCTGGTACTGTCAGTTTTCATTGCAGGCATGTTGTGTATTTGAGATAAAATTTACAAACCATAAAATTCATTCTCGCTCTTCAACCACAGTTCAGTGGTTTTTAGTGCATCCACACTTGAGCACTGTCTTGGTTCTAGAACACTTCACTCCCTAAGCAGACCCTTCCCCTGCTGCCACTGTTCCACCCACCTCCTCACCTGGGGCCCCACCGCGCGCACTTTAGTGCCCGCTGTTATCTGCTTCTGGGGTCTTTCATCCTGCCTTCTTTTCATTCTGATTTTCTTGAGGTTTTTAAAGCATTTGAGTGCTTGCCCCGGGCATTCCAGGAACACCTTCCCAGAGCAGTCTTGGTTCACATGCTCCGGCTCTCTCCTCCCTCCTTTGGGCCAGCACTGTTGAACAGGGTTTGTCTTAACACATATTAGGCTGATGGCTGCTTCTGTCTTGAATCGGAGGCAAGAGTGAACCCTGAACAAGACTGCATGTGTTTTGCTTTGTGTGCTCAACCCCCGTCGTCACCTTCGCTTCTGCCCAGTGTCTTCTTGTAGGTTCCATTTCAATTACTTGAAGGACTCTCTGTAGCATTTCTGGTAGGGCAGTCTGCCAGTAGGGATTCGCTGCTGCTGCTGCTGATGCTGCTGTTTGGCAGAGGCATAGTTTCTTTTTCATTTGTGGAAGGTGGTTTCTTGGATATAAAATCTCTGCACACATTGAATGCAGCATTGGTTTCTGATGGGGGTTCCACTCTCATCTGTGGGACCCAAGGAGGGGCATGTCGGCCTCCTGCTGCACTCAGGCCCCTCTGGGAGTTCCTGTGGCAGTCACCTGGCTTGACCTGTGTTGTACTCAGGGCATTGCTCGGGGAGATCCCCCTTACCATCATATCTGCAGTCCCCCTCCCTCTTCACAAGTTCATGACAGCTGTCTGCCCCCCCCCCCTCCTCTGTGCTCTCTGGGGACTCTGACATTCCTCCTGGGCTGTGTGAAGGTGCCCTCGGGCCTGTGAGCTGTGGGCCATGCCCTTCAGTCCTCAGTGTTTCTGTTCCCTGGCGGATGGCGTCAGCTGACCTGACTTCAGGTGGGCTGACCTGCCTGCTCAGATCTCCTGAGGACTCCCTAGTGGATCCTCCTGTTCAGTGATCACGCTTTCCGTCTCCAGCCCAGGGTGCTCTGGACTTCAGTGGGCTGACCTCTGCCTGCTCAGATCTCCTGAGGACTCCCTAGTGGATCCTTCTGTTCAGTGATCACGCTTTCCGTCTCCAGCCCAGGGTGCTCTGGAGCTCTTTGTATAGCCCTCACCTGTTACTGAGGGGCTTGTGTGCAGGTGGGGTGTGGCCTCATTCACCACCCTACCTCGTGTTCCTTCCTAGGTGGTGGAGCTGCCACTGCAGGGGACTGCCTGCACCTTCCCAGGCCCTGCTTTGGGGGGCTCTGTCCTCAAGGATTTATGTTTTTATATTTTTGGTCAGCTTCTTTTTAAAAAAAATATTTATTTAGTTGTTGATAGACCTTTATTTTATTTACTTATTTATATGTGGTGCTGAGAATCGAACCCAGTGCCTCACACATGCCAGGCAAGTGCACTACCATTGAGCCCCAGCTCCAACCCTTGGTCGCTTCTTGATAGTGCCACCTGGAGCCGATCTTGACAGTTGCTGCTGAGGGTTCTGGGCCTGTGGAGCATGAGCCCTGCCTGGGTTGGGAGACCAGCCCTGGGTGGGTGCAGTGGCCACTGCCAGGCTCCACAGTGCTTCAGTCTGTCCCATCCCCATGCACCCTGGGGGCACTGGTTCTCAAGTCTCTTCAGAGGTGCAGAGGATGGTTGGGAGAGCTCAGACACCCTGGAGCCTGTTCCTCTGGTGGTGGCTTGGTCTTCATGTTTTAGTGATGCTCTTTGGATTGTTGCAGACCTCTCCGAGGCCCCTCAGTTCTGAGTAAGGTGACTCCACAGTGTTTGGGGCCTTCTAGAAGCACTTCTTATATGGTTTTTCTTTTTTAAAAAAAGAGATTGTTTCAATGCTGTGTTAATTCATCTAAGTGAACTTTAAAAACACTTTTCACTTAGGAAAAAAGAGTTGTATACCTTTTAAAGCTGAAGGAACCCTGGTGTCTGACTACCTAGTATTGTCATGACCATGACCCCTTGATGGTGGATAATTTCCTGTTGTGACCATCTCAGATGATCTTGGCCACCAGCACACAGGGGCTGCAGCTGCATCCCAGGACAGGACTCTGTCCTCCTGGTTGTGATTCGAGGACTTCATGTGAGCCTGTGCCTGCCTGGGTGGCAGGTGGCAGGCACTGTCTTGTGGGGAGAGGGGCTCAGGAGATGCTCCCTGAATGTGCTGGAGTCTAGTGAGCTGCAGAGAAGTGGGTGCTCCTTTCCCAGGTCAACACACTGACGTTGGTGTTAATGTCCTTCACACAGGCTGCATTGGAGAGTGAGCAGGAGCCTGCGGCGTGTGAACAGGAGAGTGAGCAGGCGCGGTCTCTCTGCCAAAGGAGGAGCAAGCCTCTGCAGCCCCAGGAGGACAGCCAGGTTCAGCAGGTGTGTGGTGGAGTGGGGGTACCGCTCAGTGGCAGGGAGCACTTTCTGCATGAGCAGCTTCACCTCCAGCCCCGCGTGACCCTGCCCCGCACACACCTGGATCATGCTCTCCATGGAAGGACTCAGGTCCCCCACAGCCTAACACCCCCGCTCTTCTTCCCATCTGGGATCTGGCTGCTCGTGGGCTTCACGGTCCTGGACTCGTGCAGGGCTGGTTCTTCGGTGACTGGAGCCTTCGACTCACACAGCCCCTTGGGTCCTCTGAGCGGTGCCACTGTGTACAGCTTCATTCCTTCTTGGAGTGGGTGGCAGGCTGTTGCCCTGTCTCCTGTGGTCCTGCGTGATGCTGCTGGGAACGCTGACCCAGCCCGTAGGTCTTCTGGGCCGACGTCGGAGGGGTTGCTGTGTCCCGTGCGTGGCGCTGTGTTCAGCCATTGCAGCATGACCGTTCCTCACTCTCTCCTGCCAGCGCGCCCCAGGGTTCTGTCCCTCCAGCCCTTTCCCAGTTATCTTGTGCTTTGCTGGTGGCAGCCATTGATGATGGGTGTGACGCAGTGGCTCGCTGTGGTTTTCCCTAGTGGTGTGATGCTGAGCGTCTTTTCCTGTCCTTAGTGTCCTTTTGTCTCTTCTTTGGAGAAAGGCCTGTGAGTTCCTCTGCCTGTTGTGAGTCAGGAGGTTGGTTCTTGCTGCTGTGTTGGAAGGTGTGGCTGTTTCCACGCTGTGTGGCCACAGCCCCTGCTGGTCTCTCACTCCACCTCTTCCCTGGCTTTGCTGCAGTGCAGGGCGCCGGGCTTGACCTCATAAGGAACTGGAGGTGAGTGTGCTAGTGCGTGCGTGCCAGGTACTGTCCTGGGGATGCCAGTGTTCTCGCTTCTGAATCCTCAGGGCTCTGGGGCCTGGGGAAGCACCTTCCCGACTTCCAGATCCTGCGGTTGCTGAGAAGCAGCTCGTCTGACTGCAAACACTGGCGGAAGGTTTCTGTGGGATCGTGGCAGTGGTCAGTCAGCAGCAACAGTCCAAGGGACCTCTTCCCAGCTCAGAGGCTCCTGTTGTGTGGAAGCCAGTGGCCTTGTTCAGGGCCACTGGTGGGGGCAAGGGGTAGCAGTACCAGTGAGGCTGTGGGGGGGTAATTTCATCCGAGCCCCCGGACTCTGAGGAACGGAGGCCTTCTAGAGTACGTCTGAGACCTCTTCCTAAAGGAGCTGGCCTTGTTTCTTCCTCCTTCCCCACCCCTCTCCCTCTCCCTCCCACCCTCTCTCAAACTCTCCCCCTCTCCAGGGATTCAACCAAGGGTGCCTAACCACATCCTCAGCCCCTTTAAAAAACTTTTTACTTTGAGACAGGGTCTTGCTCAGTTGCTTAGGGCCTTGCTAAGTTGTTGAAGCTGGCTTTGAACTTGATCCTCCTACCATAGCCTCCTGAGTTGCTGGGATTATAGGTGTGCACCACCACACCCAGCTGGGAGCAGGCATTTCTGCTATGACCCATGTATACATCCCTGAAAAGCTACTTATTCTGTTTAAAAAAAAAAAAAATACAGCTCATGGGTAAGTGGGGTTAGAAGTTTTATTAGTCAAGATCCATGCAGTTTTATGACCCAGTTACCGACAAAAATAATTGTAACAACAACAACAAAAAGAATTAGCTGGGCTGGGGTTGTGGCTCAGTGGTAGAGCGCTTGCCTACCACGTACAAGGCACTGGGTTTGATCCTAAGTACCACATAAAAATAAAGTAAATGAAACAAAGGTATTGTGTCCAATTACAACTAAGAAACATTTTTTTTTTTTTCTAAGTAGTAGCCCAGTTAACCAGCTACCTAGGAGGCTGAGGCAGGCAGGAAGATCACAAGTTTGAGGCCAAGATCCTGTCTCAAAATTAAAACACACACACACAACTATAAGGGGCTGGGATGTAGTTCAGTGGAGGAACACCCTGGGTCCAAAACCCAGGTACCAGAAATACACAGACAGCCAAAGTTAAATTCTAAATTTAGAAAGAAATTGTAAAGTTGACGCCATGGTCAGCCCTTAACCAGTGGGCGCTGCGGGTGGTGGGGTATGGGTGGTGCCAGCACCTGGAGATGGTCAGGAGCCCTGCGGTGAGTGGCACAGGCAGGGGCACGTGGCCGTGGTTCCCTGTCGGCACAGGCTGTGGTGTGCCAGGAAGCCTGTCTGCAGTTGCTCCTCAGGCAGACCGGACACTGAACATATTGTTTGTATTGCAAAATGATCCTGCAAGCATTTAAAACACATAGTGGGTGTCCTGGTGTCCTGGCGCTTGGGCTCTGCAGCCCACCGTGGCCCTCACTGAGCTCAGGCCCTTTCCCTCTAGCAGAACTGCTGTGCTGACATCCTGCCACTCCTGTCTAATTCTGCCTGCTGTGGTCTTCATACAAGGGTGTCTGTGATGGCCTCTTCCGGGCGCAGACCATGGTGTGTGTGAAGCTGCACCGCTGTCCTTCCCCAGTGGCCCCTGGTACCCATGCGATGCCCTGTGCCCCTTCTCTCCCAGTAGCCTCTCGTTCCTGTGTGACATGTGCCCACTTCCCCTTCCCTCCCTGGTGGCCCCTTGCCCCACGCGGTGCCCTGTGTGCTTTGGCGGTCCTGCTTTCTAGCTGGGCTTTCCCTGCATGCCCCCTGGAGCTCCTCTAGGGGTGCACTGTAGGTCTGGTGTTGGTGCTCTTCCTTTGGTCAGGTCATGCAGCTCTGTTGTGAGGTGGCTCCCAGCTTGTCTCCCCTAGCTGCCCGTACCTGCCCCTCACCTGTGGGGCCTGCTTGCCACTCCCAGCTCACGGCTGTGTGGTGGTGTGTTGGGGGTCTGAATGTGTGCCCCCTGGTGTGCTAATAGGATTGTGCACCTGTCAACGTGTTTATGCCTGTTGTGTTTCATCTCTGTGAAATACTGGCTTGTGTCTTTTGTCTTTTTTTTTTTTTTTTTTTGGTCTGTTTTTTGCAGACTTATGGCAGTTCTTCATATAGTCTGGATTTTTTTCTGATGTGTTTTTTTCTTCTTGGACGTTTTATGAGTGTGATTTGATTGATGGATTCGGTTCCATTCCTTTCCCTCTATCCTTGCTTGGGCGCCTTCCCCTGCTTGCCACAGTCATTCTCCAAGCTCAACTCACAATCAGTCATGGCCAGCTCCTCCCTGCGTGGAGGGCGTGAGGAGGGCTGGCGCTGCCCTGTTAGGTGAGTCCCTGGGGTTTTGAGCCCTTCACTCCCGTGTCCAGTCAGGGCTTGGAGATGCACTGGAAGTGGGCTTTCACGCTGCCAAGAGGGGTTTCGGAACAGCCTGTCGTTGCTGGCTCAGCCCTGGGTTCCTTTTGCAGACTTGGCTCTTGGTGCTGGGTTTACATGCAGGTTCTGGAGCTGGCACTGCGGTTGCTCACACAGGCCTTTCCCTGGGTGAGGAGTTCATGTCCTCTGGGGCAGTGTCTGTGCAGGTGTCTTTCTGGGTTAAAGAAGGCTCCTTCTGTTCTTGGTTTGTGATGGATTTTTTTTTTTTTTTTAAACCGTGAGTAGGTATTAAATTTATTTGCTTGTGCATTTGGCACTGCATTTCTTCATTCAGTCTGGGCATGTGTGAGCTGCAATAATTGGTCCTAACATTGTGTAGAAACCAACCTGAGTCTTTGTGATGAGCTGAGCTGGAGCATGATTTTCATGGACCCCACTGGATTCTATTTTCTAGTATTCTTTTTTTTTTAAAATAAAAAACCCCTTTATTTATTTATTTTTTTAGGTGTTGATAGACGTTTATTTAGTTATTTATATGTGGTGCTGAGAATCAAACTAGTGCCTCATATATGCCAGACAAGTGCACTGTCGCTGAGCCAGAATCCCAGTCCCTTCTAGTATTCTTTTTTTATGCTTTTGCACCTGTAGCTTTTATTCTGCTTGACCTATACTTCCCTTTTCTTTTATGGTACAGATTCATAAAATGAGTGACAAGTATTCTCCACCCCTCTCTTTTTTCTGGAAGGATTTGGGCAAAATTAGAATGGCTTGAAATAAGTATTTTCTTAAAATCCTTCTGAAAGTTAATTTCTTGGGAAGACTTTAAAGTACTCATTTCCTGTCTGCATTTTAGTAGGGTTATTTTTATTTTCTGTCTTTTAACGTGGCTGTGTTGAGATGCTCACCTGCACTGCTTTTTTTGGGTCAATGAACTCGAAGACTGTTACCCCCACCTGCGGGCAGGATGGGATCATCAAGTGGACATTAGCTCTTTGTGTGGCCACTGGTAGGACTGACCTTGCCTAGGAGCTCCCTGGCCTATAGCTAGCTGTCCACCGTCTACCATCCACTGTTACACACCAGTGGCTGGGCCTATAGCCCTGTCTTGAGCCACCTGGGACACAGTTCCCTGTGCTGATAGCATTTTGATACATTGCTCGTCTTCTGTCTTTGGTCATTGTTTGACACCTTGAAACCTGAAATTCCCTGTTTGATTTTCCCAGACGCCTGTGTCTTTGTCTTGGTCTCTTCAGTGGTTTTCTAGAAGTTTTATTTTTTGTTTCTCCTCCACTGCACTCTGTAACCTTGCAATGAGGAACGCTGGCCTGTTTTCAGTGTCTGATGTTATTGTGGGCCTCCTCTGACCTCCCTGCCCAGGCTCGGTGACCCCACGGCTGCTCACCCTCAGGGTGGAAATGTGGTGCCGGTTTTGAGCTGTCATGGTGCATGACTTCTCTCCTGGTGGCCACTTGCTTTTGGCTCCTCCCCTCTGTTCCTGAGCTGGAACCTGCTGGCCCGACACTGTCCTGTACCTGCCCTGTGGGTGGATGGCCACCTGGGCTGTCCACAGCGAAAGCATGTGCATGGCTTCTGGCCTGGCATCTCTGCCCCGTGCAAGGCAGTGCTCTGTGGCACTTTCCTCTCCTGTGTGGCCGGTGCCGGTGTGCACCTCAGTGGGTTAGTCCCGGGAAGTCCCTGTCACTGGCAGTTGGCACAAGGCAGAGACCCGTGGATTGAGGGCTCCAGCTGGTGTGTTTATCTTCATCTTTTCTAAGTGACACAGAAAAGTGGCTGAGTTCTCTGGCCAGTGCTTGGGGCAGCCCCAGGGAGTCCGAGAAAGCTGGTGCCAACCCACCTCCTCCTGGCCCCTTCTGCTGAGCTGCTGAGGTTTTGAGGTTTGTTGTCTGCTTTTTAACAGGTATAAGAAGAATTTTTGCCTGCTTGGCAACTAATTTTTTATTGTGAATGACCAGATGCAGGGATTTTGAGTTGTATTTGTGAGGTGAATTTGACAACTCTGTCCCTTCCTTCCCCTGGTGGCAGTGCAGATTGGGGTTATTTATATATTCTTTTTTTGTAATTGGTGGATAATGGAAGGAAGGAATCCGTGTCACTAATTTTCCTCTCTAATCACCCTCATTCACCTTTAGCGTTTTTTTTTTCACATGCAGCCTAGGAAGTGAGGATGGGACTTTCTTGCAGACGCTGTTCTGACTAAATCGTCTCACTGAGGTTTGGCAACTTCTCTCTGCAGCTGAAAGGCCAAGTCCTGTCCTTAACCCAGGAGGTGGAGGAGTGCCGGGCTGAGCTTGAGAGGTTACGGCAGAGGCGTGAGAGGGAGAACCAAGAGGGCGCCACCCTTGTCTCCATGCTCAGGGCGGATGTGGACCTGTCTCAGAGCGAAAGGTCAGCATGTCCCCTCACCCCACCTCCTGTTCAGTTGCCTGGCCATTGTGGCTGCCTCCCTAGACCCACTGTGCTTCTGTGGGGCTGCTGTGCAGGTGGAGGTCTGGTGGGCGTAAACCCTGGCCACACCCTTCTTCACACACTAAGAGTACTTGGGAGCATGCAGATGCCTGCATACCTGCCACCTTGCTTTGTCATATCTTCATGTTTTATATTACAAAAAACCATGAAGCCTGGCACAGTGGTGCACGCCTGTAATCCCAGTGGCTCGGGAAGCTGAGGCAGGAGGATCACAAGTTCAAAGCCAGTCTCAGCAACTTAGCAAGGCCCTAAGCAACTTAGTAAGACCCTGTCTCTAAATAAAAAACAAATGGGCCTGGAGATATGGCTCAGTGGGTAAGCACCCCTGGGTTCAATCTCTGGTACCAAAAAACAAAAGAAAAACCCACGAAGACTCATGATCTCACTTCCTCCCACCCAGAATCAGTTCCCTGCCCTGACAGCAGGCAAGTCTTCCACATGTCCTCTCCGAGTGCATAGGCTGTGTGCCAGCTGTCCTCTGTGTGCCAAGGCACATGCCCACTGGACACTGGCTGGCCTGCAGGCTGGCTAGTAGCCTCCTCAAGCTGGATGCAACTCTGCTTGACTGTGCTCCGCCCTCAGGGGAGCGCTCCGTGATGCCCTGAGGAGGCTGCTGGGTGTGTTTGGAGAGACACTGAAGGCCGCTGTTGCCCTGAAGAGCCGGATTGATGAGCGCCTGGGGCTCTTCCTGGACCAGGCAGAGGCAGGCCAAGCCCCATCAGCAGGTGCCAGCACTGGGTGGCTCACCTAGGGGTCTGGGGCCTTGGGGGAGGAGCTGCTGTGCCAGGATGCTCTTTTTCCTTGCCAGTGCCCCCTCTTAGGGAGGCGAGGTGGGACAGGCCAGGGCAGAGCTGCCTGCTTCCTGTGGCGGTCGCTGTTTCACTTAGGAGCTGGGTCCACGTTCTCTGTGTGCACGCACTGGGGCTGTGGCTGGCTGGTTTGCTCACTGGGTGGTGTGTATAGGTGTTTGAGTTTGCTCATCTTGTAGCTCCGCCCCTGGAGGAGATGTGGTCAGATGCAGCCCTGCTAGAGTTGGACAGAGCTTTGCCTGAGGGTGCAGAGATGTCTTCGGTGGCTGAGATCAGCAGTCATGTGTGTGAGAGCTTTTTCATGAGCCCTGAAAGTACGCTGGAATGTGAGCAGCCAATCAGAAGAGTCTACCAGAGCCTTGGCATGGCCGTGGACGGCCTCTTGGAGATGGCGCTGGACTCCTCCAGACAGGTGAGGCCCGAGGCACACCTGAGGCTGGCAGGTAAGAGAGTGGCTGAATAGGGCATGCGGTGATGTAGCTCGGGGACATCACGTGCTCTTCCAGCACTATTGACCCGGGATTTCTAATGGCCCGACGCTGCTACCTGTGAAGGTGGGTCCCATGTCCGGGACGCTTTCCTTGTCCCCTTTCCACTGGGCGTTGGGTCAGACACTCCCCGAGCCTGGGTTTGCGGGCCTGGCCTTGGTGTGGGTTACCTTTGCTGATCCCAGCAGCGTGCAGTCGTGTGCTTGTGTCTGGAGGAGGCAGGCCTGCTGTGAGGACATGTGGAACCTCAGGTGGTTAGTTGAGATCAGAAACCTGCTGTTTTGACTTGATGTGCTGTTGTTGTGATCCCACACTGAATGTGCACTGAGATACCAGGAGGAAGAGGCTTTGTCCCCCCCTGAAACTTGAAGAGGCTTCATGCAGGTTAGGTTCGCTGGGCAGTTGGGCATGTCCATGTGTGGCATGGCTGCGGGGGCCTTTTCTTCACCTTGTCCTCCCAGGCACCTTCTGTCCTCCAGGAGCTGGGCACATGTGGCTAGTCTCTGACAAGTAGATCCTTCTGCTGTCCCACGAGTGACCGGGTAAAAAGAGAGCCCGCTTGCTCCAGGGTGAGCCGTGGTCTTCATTAGGAGCCCGCCCAGCAGAGAATATGCTTCTTCAGGGTGGGAATGTGGGGGGTTGCTGAGAGTGAGTTGGGGGCCCCTTTCTCGAGGTCCTCAGTGGAACTTCACGGTAGCCATGTGTCGCCCGTGCAGGAATGGCGAACAGGAGGCTGGGAGCAGGGTTAGGGCCAGATGGGGCCTCCTGCTGGGCACCATGTGCTTGTGGGTGAGTGGGGCTTGGCTGCAGGAAGTGGGTGGAAGTGACTACAGCAGAGCGGGTGCTGGAGGTAAAGATGTCGCGACCCCTGGGCCATTTTCAAGGAAGAACCAAAAGATCTGCTTAGAGGCCAGTGGATATCCGTAGGCCCAGAAGCAGCTAGAGCTGTGTTAACTGATAGGGAGACTGAGGGCTGTCTGTAGGTGGCAGCTGGCCTTAGGCATCCTGAGTTCAGAGATCCACTGGGCCCCTCAGCCTACAGATGGCCCAGAAGCCCTAGACTGGACACACGTGCTGGGGAGACATCAGCCATGTGGGATACCACCCTGGTGACATGGCCCTGGGTGTCAGGAGGCGCAGGGATGCACCTGGTGCCTTGTCCTGCCCTGGCCCTGCCGCTGTTGATGGCCGGAGGCCTGGGATGGAAGCAGATTCCTGCTGGTGTGGACATGAGCTTTGGTGGTTTCTGATATGCAGCTCTGAACCTCAAATATGTTTCAGCAGCTGGAGGAAGCTCGTCAGATTCATTCTCGCTTTGAGAAGGAATTCAACCATAAGAACGAGGAGACGGCGCAGGTCCTGCAGAAGCACCAGGAGCTATTGGAGTGCCTGAGGGAGCAGCGGGCGGCCAGGGCCGAGCTGGCACTGGAGTTGCACAGGGCTGAGGGTGAGTGTGGCTGCTGGGCCCCTGGCCTGGGTGTGGCCCTGTCGCAGAGGTAGGGACAGCTTTGCTGTAGAAGTCGCTAGGGAGATGGTATTTTTTTTTTTTTAGAACTGGGGACTGAACTCAGAGCCTATATCCCCAACCTCTGAGCCCTATACCTCTGAGCCATATCCCCAACCCTCAGCCTTTCCAGTAGCCGGGTTTACAGGTGTGTGCCACTGCGTTTGGCTAGGAGTAGCATTTTAAAGAGCAACGTATATAACTCAAGTAAATCCGCTTTGGAGCACCAGTGGGTGTTTCTTGAGGAGACAGGGGCGTGTGGGCCCAACGCAATGGTTTGGGCACCCATGATGGTGGCAGGGCTCTTTGAAGACTGAGGGCCTTGGAGCTGTGGCTCGGCACTTGGTGCTGAGCTCTCCTACTCTGCGCTGCACCTAGGTGTGGCACGTCTTCGCTCCTGGCAGTGCCGTGCTCTGCCGCGGCCCTCCTCTCCCAGCTGCCCCTCTGCTGGGTGGGGTGCTGGCGGGCATGCTTCTCAGGTCTAGCTGTACGTGGAGGCCTCTCCTCCTTCCGGGGTGGGCCTCTGCCTGCTTCCCAGCTCACATGCCGTGTCCTGGGTGGGCGCCTTGGTGCATGTGCCCTGCCCCGAGCACACTTGCCTCAGTTGGTCTCCCCTCAGGCCTCCTGGAAGGGTTCAAAGTGGAGAAAGCAGATCTGCAGGAGGCTCTGGGCCGCAAGGAGGAGTCGGAGCAGCAGCTGGTCCTGGAGCTGGAGAGCCTGGGGCAGCAGCTGGAGCAGGCCGCCCAGGAGAAGGCAGCCCTGCAGGAGGAGCGCTCCATCTTGCGGAGCCAGAGGGAAGCTTGGGCTGCTGAGGCGGAAACAAGAGAAGCAGGTAGGGATATGGGTTGGGAAGCTGAGCCCAGATTCCAGGAAGTGTGGCCCTTCTGGAGATGAGACCTGGAGCGTGGGGCTCTTCTGAGGAGTCCAGGAGTCCAGCGTAGCAGGCACTGGCAGTGGAAGGGTAGCAGGGTGGTGGGAGCACCCTCTCAGGCTGAAGGTCCCCAGGCAGTGAGCTCCCGGCTGGTGCTGTGCCCCTGGGAGGTGAGGATGTCCCTGGGCAGCAGGTTGAAGCTCCTGAAAGGTGAGCTACTCACAGTCACACCAACCCTGACTTGGGAAGTGTTGTTTTGACAGGAGTGACTTTCAGACATTTTAGCCTTAAAGAATCAAAATAGTCAGAACATGAGAAGCTCGAGAGCTGTGTTTGTGGAACATTGCAGCTTCTTCAGAGCCAGCTCCTTGCTGACGCCAAGGCTTTCCCAGGATATGAGGGGCTCGCCCTGTGGGCCCCCTTGACCTGTTCTCTCACTGTCCCACGTGGGACACAAGGGTCTGTCTGTCTCACAAATGTCCACATCTGTCCATGGGGCCACCTTGGCGGGGCCCCTCTGCTGTTCTATTGCCTGTTGGAGTGACCGTGCTGGGGGGGTGTCCTTGAAACCTGTACCTGGTGTGAGACCCTTGTTTGTCACATGCACTATCCAACCCATTTTCTATGAATTTTCATTTAATTTTTTTTTTCTTTTTTAAAGAACCACTAGCTTATTGGGTGCATTGGCGCATACCTATAATCCCAGAGATTTGGGAGGCCAAGGCAGGAGGGTTGCAAGTTTGAGGCCAGCACAGACCAACTTTTGGCTTTGTCATTCCATTGTGTTCTCTGTCCTGTTTCCCTGGGCTTGCCCTTAGCTTTGCTGTTTCTCCTCCTTGAGTTCCGGAGGACCTGGGGATTCTCCTGGCCTCTCCCATGGTGTCTGCCCACATCTGTTATCCTTTGGCTTTTGAGTTCCCTCCAGGCCCTCAGCCCAGCGTGTTGTGTGGGAGTCCCTCTGTCCATGCAGTGTGAGGCTCACGGTCCTCACTGGTCACGGCGCAACATCTCCTGCTTATTGGCTCTTGTTCTCCCTCTGAAACTTTGCCCATTTCCACTTCTTACTATGAACTTCTGGAGTTAAACTGACTTCCCCCCTTTGTATATGTCACTTCAGCTCTACTTCAGCTTTGTTCTTTTGTCTTAAATGCCTCTCTTACTGATCTGTGCTCCTCACTCAGCCCTGACCCCCAGGGCTGCAGGAGGGCAGTGTGGTGTCCTGGATGATCTGCTGGCCTGCCTCTTTCTCCTGCCCTTCAGGCAGGTTTTCTGCCCCACCTCTGTGATGCTCTGCATCTCCCTTTGCAGGCACTGCGGTCACTGCAGCGCCCGAGAACCCAGGTTTGTAAAAACAAGCATGATCGCTGTGTGCTGTACCTATGTTTGCATCAAATTTTGTGAATTATTTACTACAGAGGAAGAGTATCTCAGCGCTTTTGTGGCAGACTATTAAATCAAATGACACGTGATCTTCAGCATTTATTCACCACAGCTGTCAGTTGTTCTCTTGAAAGTTCCTGCCAAGTGCAGGCACTCCTCGTAGCTGCTGCAGCCACTAAGCTACGCTGTGCTGATGTGTGTGCTGGGCTCTGGGGCAGGTACGGTTTTGGTGAGTGGGTCCTGCTCCCAGCCTCCTGGGAGGTCCCCAGCAGAGGGGCTGGGCCTGTGTCCCTTCCTCCAGCACTGGCCCTGAAGGTGCTCGTGTTGGGGCTGGTCGGGCCCAGGCCTTGTGGACGACATGGTCACAATAGCATGTCTAAGGTTCATGTACTGTAATTGCTTACTTACCAGCATGAGACTTTGAGAATGTTACCTTGGTGGTGATGATAGTGTGCCGTTAAAGATTGACAGCTTTCAAAACTGGTGAAATGTCAATAAGAGTGCTTATTATGCTTGCTCTTTCAGTTTTGGGGAGGAAGTCGGGATCTACCACCAGCAAGTCCCCTTTTGTTTTTCTTCAGGTCTTGGAGATTGAGCTGCCCCCGACCCCCACCTCAGGGGCTGGGTGCTCTCTGCCACTGAGATACATCCCCAGTCCTTTTTATGAAATTTTTAGCTGTATCTCACTAAGTTGCTGAGGCTGGCCTGGAATTTTCCATCCTCCTGCCTTAGCCTTCTGAGTGATTGGGATTATAGGTATGCCCACTGTGCCTTGAAGCAAGGCCCCTTTTCAAGGTGTTTGTTTTTGTTTTATTTTTTAAGAGTTTAGCCATTTATTTGTTTGTTTGTTTGTTTATTTATTTTTAATGTACTGCAGAGGATTAAACCCAGTGCCTCACCCATGCTAGGCAAGTGCTCTACCACTGAGCCACAGTCCCAGGCCCTCAAGATGTTTATCAGTCTGTGGTTTCAATCTGTGGGTGAAGGCTTTGTACCCAGTGTTCTAGTCTGTTTTACGTTGCTATCACTGAGCACTCGGGGCTGTGTAATTTGTAACTAATAGAAACTGGTCTCTCACAGATCTGAAGGCTGGGGAATCCGAGGAAAAGGTGTTGGCAGGCCTGGGAAGCCTTTGCCTTCTCCTGTGACAGTGCCTTGCAGGTCAAGGCAGAAAGTGGAAGGCTAAGAGAAGGTCCCCTGAAAGCCCTTCTGTGGAGGCGCTGAGTCCGCCTGTGGGGTTGGAACCCTTGAGGCCCGCCCCTCTTAGAGGCCTCCCCCAAACTGTCGTGTTGGCAGTTACATTTCACCCTGAGTTTTGAAGAGGGCAGACGTTCAAGCCGTGGCTTTTGTTTTATCAGTTGCTTGATGGCTTTCCTCGAAGACAAGTCACAGCCCTGGCACTGCTGTGGGCAGGTCTCTGGCACCTATGGTGGCCCATCCAGGTGGTTTCCAGCGGTGCTGCCTCAGGGCAGGCACCAAGTTGCACCTGTGGGCCAGGCTCCAACTCATGCTCTGTTTCCCACCTTGGAGAATTGGAAGTGCAGACAGGATTCCCAGGAAGTTGGCCCCTACCTCCCTGAGGTCCCAGGGTGTGTTCTCAGGCTTTTGAAGCTTTTTATTTTAACCAGTTTTCATTGAAGACATGTAAGTTTTACTTACAGAGGTGGTTTATCTCGATTTAGAGGGTGTCTTGCCAAGTCATGGGTATGTTAGGGTGAGAGCTCACAGGGCGAGGGGCCGTGCTGTCCTTGGGGTGACGTTCATTCTCACCGTGGCTGCTGCCTTGGCAGCGTCACATCCCTATGGGAGAAAAAGATTTCAGGAAGGGGAGGAGGCCCACCCAACTCCACGGGCTCATGTTGTGGCCCTACCCCTGGCCACTGCTCCTTCCTGGGCAGCCGTGAGCAGCCATGTCAAGGCCTGCCACATGTTGTCACCAGCAGGAGGCGCCTGCTGCCTGGGCCTTGCTCTGCACAGTCTGTGCCGTCAGGGGGCTCCTCCGTGTCTCTTTTTTGGCTTCTTTAGCACTGAAGAAGGAAGTGGAATCTCTAACCAGGGAGCAGGTGGAGGCCAGGGAGCAGGCAGAGAAGGACCGCGCAGCCTTGCTCTCCCAGGTGCGGCTGTTAGAGTTGGAGCTGGAGGAGCAGCTCTCGCAGCACCGTGGCTGTGCCCGGCAGGCCGAGGAGGAGGCTGTGGCCCTGAAGCAGCAACTGGCTGCCCTGGACAAGCAGCTGCGCAGCCAGCGGCAGTTCATGGACGTAAGCAGCCTGGGCAGTAAGCCATATTCCCTTACTAGGTCCTCACAGCAGTGGCTTCTGCCACAGGACCCTGCAAGCTGGCATCCAGTGCCCCCTGTGCAGGCAGATGGCTGTGTGGCCGACTCCGTGGGCTCTTGGGTCCTGACAGTGTTTCGTGATGATGATTCTGAGAGGTGTCTGTATACCTGGCCTTCCCCTGCAGGGAGCCCAGGGCCATCTCTGTGGACCCCGGCTGTCTGCTCCTGACTGGCTTCCATCTGCCCCTTACAGTGGTGTCAAGTGTTTCAAAGGCCACCTTCACATTTCAGCTAGAGGGGTGCCCCTCTTCACCTTACTCCTTTTACAAAAGGACCAGGATGAGAGGGGCTGTGCCCAGGAGCAGCCCATATTACTGGGTGGGTGGACGTGTGCGGCGGGGCAGCCATCCTCGCCCAACTGCCACAGGTCTCCTGGGGTGGTCCTTGCAGGAGCAGGCTGCTGAGCGTGAGCATGAGCGTGAAGAGTTCCAGCAGGAAATCCAGAGGCTGGAGGGGCAGCTCCGCCAGGTGGCCAGGCTGCGGCCCCTGGGCCCCTGGGACAGTCAGGTGGGTAAGCTGCCGTTGGCCCTGCCTTCTGGGGAGCCCATCTCTGGAGTGTTTCTAAGCTTTGTCTCTCTTTACATTTTTGCCCTCCGTGGACTCAGGGACGTCAGTGTGCACAGCTGGATGAGGAGGTAGGATGGCAGCGTCGCCTGTGCCCCTTCTACACAGCTGATGCCCCCTGCTGGCTGCGGCTCCCTCACCTGTGTGGCCAGCAGGGGCCACATGCACCACCCTGTGTCTTGGTGCTTTCTTGGCTTTTGCTCAGGTCTGTGACTATCTGCAGCCTCTTGTCTGAGCTGGCTCTAGGTGATTTCCTTATTCTTTTTTAAAATTAAACTTATTTTGAGGAGATGGTGGGTTCTGTGTGGTGGTAAGAAGTAAGGCTCAGAGAGAACCCTGTTCCATGGTTGCATCCTGCAGAACCCGACAGGGCTGCGGTGGAACAGAGCCATGTGCCCTGCAGTACCCTGTGCCCCTGGCAGCGCGGACCCGCCCTGTCTCTGGAGCATTCTGTAGTGGCGTCTTGGATGCTGCCACTGGGGACTGGCTTTCCCTCCTGGTTCTCTGGAGAGCCACCCAGGTGGTTGCATCCTCAAGGGGTCTTTTTGTTGCCGAATAGTAATCTATTCCTTTCTGTCAAAGAAAGTTTTAATCTACTAACTTGTCTTGTCTTACATTATTGCTTTTATGGATCTTCTTGTTAGGAGAGAGTGCCCTTCCTGAAACTTCAACCTGGGTCTCATTCTTGTGTGGGTTTCACTGTGCAGCTGAGGTCTGGAGAGACTTCTGTCACTTGCGTTGTGTGCTTTCTTTGTTGGGAAGAGAGGTTGCTGTTCAACAGTCTGTTTCATTTCTCATGCTTTTTTGTGTTTTAGATTGAACTATTGCAAGAAAAGTTGAGAGAAAAATCGGATGGATTTAATGAGTTGGTTATAAAGAAAGAGTTGGCAGATAGGCAAGTGTTAATCCAGGAAGAAGAAATTAAACATCTGGAGGAGACAAACGCCAACACCAAAAGACAGGTGGCCCAGCTCCAGGAAGAACTGGAAAAACAGAAAAAGATGGTGAAAAAACTACAAGTAAAGCAACTGCATCCTAGGACTGCAATGGATGGCTGGGGTGCACAAGGGGCAGCACCTCACTCCCACTCTGCCCAATGCTCCACCTGCCAGGAGCCAGTGCACCATGAGTCCTCAGTGGCCTGCTTAGTGGTTCGCGTCTTGCTCACTTCCTGCCGACTTAGTTGCTCGCTTAGTTGCTTAGTCACTCACTTAGTTGCTGATTTAGTTGCTCGCTTAGTTGCTCATATCTTGCTGACTTAGTTGATCACTTCTTACTGGTCTAGTTGCTGACTTCTTGCTCATTTAGTTGCTTAGTTGCTCACCTCTTGCTTGCTTAGTTGCTCACTTAATTGCTTAGTCATTGCTGACTTAGTTGCTCACCTCTTGCCCACTTTATTGCGGCCTGAGCTTCTAACTGCCCAGGAAGTGGCACTGTTTCCTTTGACCATTTGGTTGGTGGAAATTGAACTTCTGACTTTTAGTTCATATCACTGGAAGTTAAAACGTCCCTTAAAAAAATGAGGCCCAAAGAACAGCCTAACTTGAGAGTCAGACTGAATTTTGTTCAGGGGTGACTCAGTTTTCATCAGCCTTGCCTGGTTCTTGTGAGTGCTGGTGGGAGGGACTGAACCCCCAAGGACAGGGTGCCCTGGTTTCACCACCCTGGGAAGGACACCTCAGCACCTGTGCTTCCTGGTGGTCCTGCTTAGCCTTGCCCCGCAGGAGATCCTTCCCTGATCCAGCACTTCCTGCATGTGCCTTTGTTCATTCACTCAGCAGACATTCGCTGAGCTCCTTAGTGCTGCAAGTGAAGAAAGTGGCTTCCCCCCCAGGTCCGACCACCTGTACAAGTTGGTGTGCTAGCTTCTTGCCCACCTGTGTGTGATGTTTCCCCCACTTAAAATGTGTTGAGGGTGCTGTGAGCCATATCCTTCCTCTTGCCAGTTTTTTTCTAGTGTTTTGGAATTGGAGATAGCCTAGTGACTGTTTTTGTGCCTTGTCAAGTGATCACCAAGGTCTCTCCCAGTGGGATCATGGTGCTCCTGTGGCTCTCTCCAGTGTTGGGGGGGGGTCTCAGCAGGAGCTCAGATGGGTTCTGTTTAGTGTCTGTGGTCTGGAGCCCCTGGGCACAGGTGAGTGCAGGGCCCCCATTGCTTTAGGATATCTCAGGATGGTCTATGTTATGGAGGCAGCAGAGTGAGGTCCTTGATTCTGTAAGTGTCTGCCTAAAATAAATTTCCATCTCTTTCTTAAATAGGAAGAAGAGGCAGTAAAGGAACAGCAGAGGAGTGACGTGATACTGGTGCCGCTGCCGCAGTCTAGGACCCCCGAGGGCAGGTGTCCCATGCCTCCAAGGGGCAGCCCCCGGGAAGGCGCGGAGGTCCTGTCAGAGGCGCTGCAGAGGGCCCTGCTTCAGCACGAGAGCCAGGCAAGTGTGGTGCAGGCAGCAGCAGTGCCCATATTTGGCATTGTCAAAAGATATGTGCCCAATGTGTGCTATCTCCTTTGTAATTCTGTCACTTTTAGGTGATACTTTTTATATTTCTAAAATTTTCAGAGCTATTTTGATTAATTATTAAGTCAGCTAGAAAATTAGATGATTTTTAATACTTTTTGGTTTTAATGCAAGGTTTTGGACTTAAAAGAACAACTAGAAAAGATGAAAGATGACCTAGTAAGTAAAAATGAAGAAATACTACATCTGAAGTTAAAACTAGATGTGCAGAGCGACCCTGCGGCCACCAGCACCCGGGGGCTTGATGAGGAGAGTGCCGGTATAAAGGTAGGCCACAGGGACCTGCTGGAGGCCTAAGCTGGTGCTGCCCGAGCATGACACCGCCCCACTCCAGCCTTCCCTCCAACAGAGACGGGCGCCTGAGCGGGCAGACCGCTCTGGCTCCACGTGGCCCGGCGCGCGTGGCCGCAGCTGTCTCTGAGCCAGAGCAGAGGGCCAGCAGCCCTCCAGCCCTGTGTCCTGTTTCTGGCACTGGCAGTCAGGCCTCCAGAGGGTCTTGTTGGGGTAGAGTTGCAGCAGAGCTTCGTCCCTGTGGTGGCTGGGAAGGAAACCCACCCTCAGTTAGGCCTTAGCACAGACCCTTCCCACTTCTTCATGGGAAGAGCTTCTTTGTGCATTGGCCCAGTGGAGAGGGACGCAGCCTCCATAATGGGATTGGTGTGGGAGGGAACCTTTAGCAATCTCAGGGGTGACTTTGACGTATCTTGTTTGGGGTTGTCCCGTGGTACCAGCAGCACTGTTTCGCCACGAGCTGCTAGTGTGGGAGAAAGGCGGGCCTGCCTGGCCCTCTCAGTCGCCTCTCCACAGTGACGGGCTGCCTGCGAGTTGAAGGTGTTTGCTGAGCCGTCCTCCCAGGGAGCCTCTCCCCTGGCAGAGCAGGGAAAAGGCCTCCCCTGTTCTTTGAGACCCTTTGAAGTGTGTGGCCTGGGAAGCGCAGGGATGGAATCCGGAAAGCCAAACACCCGCCATTTCAACAGACAGAACAGTTTCTAGTGGGGTTTCCGACTGTCAAGTTTAGACTAGAGGCCTGCTTGGTTAGGAGGGTCTGTGGTGCCTGTGAGGTCAGGGTTCACGAGCAGGTCTCTCTGTGGGCTTTGTTACGGAGGTGATGCGCCCAGCAAGGCGGTTCCTGTGCTGGGGTTGCAGTCCTGGCTCCTGCATTTGTGATACTTTGTTTTGCTAACTTTGGAGAATGGTATAATGATGGCTAGGGCATTAAGGTAAAGAGTTTTGTGGGCAGTTTTTCATTAAAACTGTATTTGTTGGCAGAATTTAAAAATATCCTCTTGCATTACCTTGAGGAATGTCTTTAAAGCATTAATTAATTAATTAATTCTTTTTTGTATTGGGGATTGCACCCAGGGGCACACTACCACCGAGTTACCTCCCCAGCCCTTTCAATTTTTTATTTTAAGAAAGAGTTTTGTTGAATTGCTAGGGCTCACCCCAAACTGGTGATCCCCCTGCAGGGACCACTGTCACTTCAAATATTTCCCCTATGATAACCCTTTGTGGTCACCACACACTGTTCCCAGCCCTTGACAATGTTGCCACCACTTACTTGTCCTTGATCCAAGATGTGGCTGCAGTTTTTTGTTGTTGTTGTTGTTGTTGTTGTTTTTTTTTTTTTTTTTTTTTTTTTTTGTGGTGCTGGGGATCGAACCCAGGGCCTTGTGCATGCAAGGCCAGCACTCTGCCAACTGAGCCATATACCCAGCCTCTTATACTGCAGTTTTGATTTTTCCAAAATTTGGAGTCTGCTCCCTTGGCATGATATGTTTGAGTCTTAAGCCTGTTGCTCTATGCACCCTTGGAACCTCCGGAGTGTCCTGGGGAACCGGGATTCCCCTGCTGCTGAGCCCCGCCCCGCCCTGGGGATCAGGGAGCCCCTGCTGCTGAGCAGCGCTCTGGGGATGTGCTGCCATGGTTTTCACTTGCTCTTGTTGGGTTGTTTTTTGTTTTTCAACTTGGATTGTTTTTTGGTTTTATCAAACACGATCAAGCTGCTGTGAAGATTCATATGGAGGTTTTTATGAGAAAATAAGTTTTTCTTTCTTTTGGTTAAATGTCTATAGTTTTGTAGCCAATCCATCTGTTAGGAAAATGTTTTACCTGAAGAGAACTTGGGAGCTGCTTCCTCCCTCCCATAGCTGTCCTCCCAACTGCCGTGTCCTCTTTTGCTCATGGTGGTCAGTCTTGTCCATCCTAAGAAATGTGACAGTTGTATCCTTGTTTAATTGGCATTCCCGTAAGGAGTTGGTCCTGAGTATCTTTTTATGGGTATATTTGCCACTCATATCACGGGGAATTATTTGTTCTAATTTTTGGTTAAGTTTTTAAAAGTTTATTCCTGTTGGGCTTTGGGAATTCTGAGCACAATTTTTCTTGATACGTTCTTTGCCAATATTTTTTCCATTCTTGTATCTTCCTTCTCTTAACATGTACTTCATAAGCAAAACTTGGTTCTGATGAAGCCCACTGTATTGAATATTTCATGCTTTTGGAGTTGTATCTGAGGGTTTTTGCCTAACCCCGGGGCATAAAGTGTTCTGTTTTCTTTTGGGAGTTCCGCAGTGTTTCTTTGTGTCCAGGTTTTGATATGCTTCTTTACTTTTGGGCAACGTCTGCCTCATTGTGCTGCTGTGTGCTGAGAGTCTGCCCGCGGAGCTGTTCTCGCCCCTTCTCAAACCCCAGCTGCCGGTGCTTGCTTGAACCTACTTCTGAGCTCTTTCTCATTGACGATGCCACTGTGCCTGTGGCGGGAGTTTTACGGCCAGTGCTGCTGTTTGGATCTGGAACTCCCCCCACCCTGGATGGTGCTGTTGGGAGGTGGTGGAGCCCCTGGAGGTGGGTCCCCGTGGGAGGAAGTGAGGTCCCTGGGTTGTGCCCCTGAGGGCATGTTGGGACCGACCTGCTTGCTCTGGCTTTCTGGTCAAGGGGAACAGGCCTCCTCCTCCATTGGCTCCCACCACGACGAACTGTACTGTCATGGGGCCTCACAACCATGGATGGAGGCCTGTGAGCCACCAGCCAGAAGCACTCTATACTCTGGGTGGTGCAGGTGTCACGACAGTGATGGGAGGTGACGCGTGACGTCTGGAGTCAACAGTGCTCATTCTCCAGTGTGTTCAGTTTTCTGTGCTGGTTCCTGTCTTTCCACGTGAGTTTTCAGCGGAGATGCCCTCCACTGGTGGCCATTGCAGCTGTGGGGTGGCCACTTCTTTTCTGCTCTTCAGATTTGGCCACATGTTCCTGGTTCACCGCTGGGTATCTTAAGTGATTTGTGGATTGACATCCTTGACATTGTGCAGGTGATGGGGACTCTGGATTCTGGAGTGTTGAGGCTTGGCTAGCCTCTGAGCTGCACTCTCTTATTTATAGGGACAGTGACCACCCTTGCCCCAGTGATGGCATTGGCTTGTCATATGAAACTGACGTGGAACTTGGGGGTCTCACTCCCTGCTTCTCTGTCTCCTGGGGATACTCCTCCCTCTGTAGCCTGACTGCCTTGTGTCCTCCTCCTGGGCCTGGTCTGCCTATGTCACCTGAGGGCAAAGTCTCAGAGCCAAAAACCTGCCATCCAGTGGCCTCTGCCATCACTGAGCCCCCCGCCCCCCCC
>NW_025999968.1:63899423-63932734 GCF_001458135.2 Marmota marmota marmota
CCAGTGGCCTCTGCCATCAAGCCCGCCCCCCCCGCCCCCCCCCCCCGCCCCAATCTCCTGTCAGGTCTCATGAGATGGATCTTAGCAGCACCTTTCCCCACTCCGCCCTCCCAATCCATGTTCCAGCCCTCCCTGGCCCTTGGTGACCCCTACCAGTGCCAACTCTCCCGAGGACCCCCAGGGAGTAGCCACAGCATGCACAGGGCTGTCCAACATGTGTTCTTGCAGTGGCGTCCACCTTCAGCTCAGCCTGAAGCTGTCTTTGGCTGTCTTTTGGCACCGTAGCCTTTCCCCACGTCTTGCCTTGTGTCTGGGGGACCAAGGGTAGACTTTGGTGCTTCACTTCAGAATCACCTGAGTGTGGTATCTGTGTTGGGCTTACGAGTCCCGTGTTGCACGCCACTGTACCCCAGTGTAGTTGGAGCAGTTGGTGAGTAAGCAGAGATTGCACAGTCAAAACTGTCCTCAAGACCCCCCCGTCTGTGCAACAGATGGTGAATGGTGTGCAAAGCAGCTAAGGGGCAGGAGGCGTGGCCATTATCTAAGTGTGTTTTGCTAAGCATGCAGCGTTGCTTTTGTATCTGGTGAGTGAGTGCCAGGAACAGCTAAGAGCATCCTGAATGGGACCAGAAGAGCACTGGGGTCTTATTTCTGTGTGGGGGCTGCGTTTGTGTTTTGGTTGAAGCCACTGGGAGGGAGCTCCAGTGAAGCTGAGCAATGCTGTGAGCCCTCAGCTGTTTTGGAAAGCAGTACATCAGACAGACCATGACAAATTGTTTGAAAATTGTTATAGAATACTAATTGGGTAGAAGCTTTCTGTTTCAGTCACTACCATTGATTTAAGAAAATGGAATTTGGAGCCATATTGACATAGATTTTAATCCTGATTTTCCAGTCACTGTTTTTATAAGTTTGGAGAGAAAATAAGGTCCAAGTTGCAATGTTCCCACCTTTATCGCCATATCACCTTTATCACAGTTATGATATTCTGTACCATAGAACTGTTGAGATAGGTTAGAAAGCTCTTCCAGCACTTGGTCAAGCCAGCACTGGCAGCAGCTGGAGCGTGGGCCCTTACCCTGCGCCGTGTCATGAGGACAGCAGCCCTGGACTCTTCCAGCGTGCTTACCCTCTGGGTGGCAGGGCTGTGTGGCTTCCAGCCCTTGGGTGATGGCAGACCCTCTGGCCAGTTTTCTTCACTCTTACTCTATTGCTGGGGTAACATCTAGAACCTAAAGGCCCTTTCAGGAAAATGAAACAAAGTATCTAAATGTTAGCACTTAAAGGTGGCAAAAGCGTGTTTTATAGTGTCTTGGAAAGGGGCTAGGCCAGGCAGAGCCCCGGAGTCAGAAGGTGGGGAAGCTGTACACCCTCCGCCTGTGACTTTGCTCCTGTCACTGTGCCATGCCTTGAGTTGTCTGACCTCTCTTACCTGCTGAGTGGGTTCAGGCTGATGTGTGTGTTGAAAGAGGAGGTCCAGGGCGGTTCCTTTGGTAATGGCCTCTGAAACGTGCTTTCTCTTCAGGTTGAGTACAGTAGAAGTTCTGAGGTTGAAGAGCTGAAAGCCATTATTGAAAATTTGCAAGAGAACCAGGAACGGTTACAAAAGGATAAAGCAGAAGAAATTGAACAGCTGCATGAGGTCATTGAGAAGCTGCAGAGTGAGCTGTCCCTTATGGGGCCCGTGGTCCATGAGCTCAGTGACAGTCAGGTGGGCAGCCTGCGCAATGAGCTTCTCTGTTCCCAGGCCCAAGGCCCTGGAGGGCAGGTGCTGCAGGCTGAGCTCGAGGCCGCACGTGCTGCCAAGGAGGCCCTGGGCCAGCTGTTGGCCGACCAGGCACGTGGACATAGCGAGGCCCTGGAGGCCCTACAGCAGCGCCTGCAAGCAGCAGAGGAGGCTGCTGCCCGGCAACTGGCTGAACTGGGACACAGTGTGGCCCTGAGGGAGGCTGAGGTCCAGGGCATGGCTTCCCGGATCCAGGAGCTCGAGGCCCTCCTGAAGGCAAGGGAAGCAACACTTGTGCAGAGAGATTCAGAAATCGGTGCTCTGAACAGGAGCAGAGCAGCACACTCCGCGGAGCTGGAGGCCGTCCTGCTGGCCTTGGCCCGCTTCCGCTGCGCCCTTGAACAGCAGCCTCGGGCTGCCCCGGAGGAGCCTCCTGAGCTCCAGCGGTTACGAGTGCAGTGTGTCCGCCTCAGCCGCCAGCTGCAGGCGCTGAGCCACCGGTTTCTGAGGTGCCAGGCGGAGCTGGGCCAGCAGCAGGCCTGTGTGGACGCAGAGGCCGTGTGTGATGACTGGCTGGAGCAGGGGAGCGGAGGCCCCCACGGCCAAGGCCCACAGGTAGGCCTTGATCCCTGCTGGCCACGGATGCCCAGCTTCTGCACCTGAGGAGCTGGGGTTGCATGCGGCAGGGGCAGCTGGGCTGGGCTGGAGCGTTGGATTGAGTTTGTTCTTCTACTTTTCGTCTCGCAACTTGGATGACTTCTCTTGTGCTGGACAGTGGGGCTACATTTGCCGTTGGTGGCTCCTGGCAGGGTAGAGGAGGGAGCGTGGAGCACTGGCTTGGCTGGGCCCATGTGGGACCTACACAGGAGTCAGGCTGGGCCTCACTCTTTGGTACAGTGTCAGACTTGTTATTATTGGAACCCCTCAAGTGCTCCAGGGGTCACATGTGGGGATCACTGGCATTGATTCCCTCTCATCTAATCAAATGGCTATACAAGCATTTCCTGCATACAATGTTTTAAGCTCATTTCATTTTGGAACACAAAGCCCTATGTGACTTTTTCTTCTTAAAATATTCCTGTTTGCTTTTGAGTAGAGGACATCAGGGTTTAGCTGCACACTGCCCCTCACATGCCCAGGCAGAGCAGTTTCTGATCCAGATGCCTCCAGCCACCCTGTGCTGAGAGCCGCCTTGATGGGAGGGATGCCCCCTGCCTTGGGTCCTCAACCTGGCACTCTGACCTTGTGGGCATGGAGCAGAGGCAAGGTGCATTCCTCATGAGGTCCCTTCTGCCTCACAAGGCTCCAGCCTGGGCAGTCTTCAGCACAGCTTACAGTATCCAGACTTCTGCTTCACTCAGCTCTGACTGCATGTGCCTCCTGCTATTTCCTGTCAAGGACGATCTGCAGCCTGCCAAAGTCTTGGTGACGCTGAAGGACACTGGTTTCCACAAACCGGAAAGTGCAATGTCGGTGCTCACAGTCTGCCAGAGACAGCTGGAGGCGGAGCTACTCTTGGTGACAGAGGGCCTGTGCTTGAGCCCGGAGGATGTTGGCAGGGTGCCAGCAGGGATGCAGGTGTGCAGGTGGCCGTGAGGGTGGGGCTGGGGTGCAGGTGCCTAGGCAACCTGTGTGAGATGTGAAGGTGTGTGCGTGTCACATGGTGCATGGCCTGTTTCTCCAGGGAGGGAAGGAGATGGAGAGGCTCAACCATGGTGGGGTAATAGGTATGTGGCGTGTCTGGGGTCAGGGAGGGATGCACACGGGGCACACATCCATTTCAGAAAGGACAAAGGTGTGCGAAAGCATATTATGGATTGGGACGTGGGTATGTGGGCTTGGGGACTGCAGGTGCACAGCTGTGCATCCTGGGAGGCCGGGCACAGTGTGTGGAGCTCATGGTAATGAAGGCTCGTGGCCACATACAGCAGCAGGTTCTGGATGCATCTGCCCAGCCGTGACGGTGTGCCTTGTCCATCGTGAGATCTCCGCCAGCTGCATTGAAGACCGGCTTTGGACATGTTTGCCCTGGTCTGAGCAGCTAGGGGTTTTGTGAGGACCACGTTGCCCGGGCTTCACCCTGCTCCAGACCGTTGTGCCCCAAGTGTCAGTCCGACATTGAAATGCTTTAGGGTTTAGGTCTTGACTGCTGTTTTTTTCCTTCCAGGAGAGTTGGCTTACATTTTCCCTGGGAGTTTGCTCCTCAGCAGCCTTAGGCCACGGCAGGGCCCTGACTGAGCGAGGAGGCACATAGCCATGCTCCTCAGCCACATATGCTCCACACTTTTTTCATGGTGTCTGTCAGTGCCTTCCTCCTGGGGGGATGTGCCCTGTGACCCTGCTGGGCCAGCCAGTCCCCATCTCGTCCTCACTGCCGGTCACCTGACTACTCAGCCCCACTTGCCTCAGGGGCGGTTCTGCTCGGGTCTTCCCAGATGGGCTGGTGTGCGTGGGTACCAAAGTCCCCTTGCCCTGGCTTATGTGAATGGTGGTGCAGCCGACCTGGCCCCTCCTGCCTGGGCCACATGCACCATGCTCACTGATTCCACAGTGGGCCTGGGCTGTGCCTCAGAGAGGACGAGTGAGCCTGTCACAGCCCTCAGGAGGGACACCTGCAGGTTTTCAGAGCAGTCGGCCCTGCAGCCTGTGTGTTTGCTTGTCCTTAGAAGGTGTGTGTTGACCAGGAGACCACCTGCAGACAGCTGCTGCTCGCAGGGCTGCTACCTGGGTCTCCGGCTCTTTCTGTTCACATATGCAGAGGCTGTGCCAGCCAGTGACCATGGAGATGGTTGTGGCAGTTGTTCTCCAGGCCCAAGACCTTGAAGCCTCGATTCTTTTTTTTTTTTTTTCTTTTCACTAAGTCAAGCTTGAAATCTTAAGCGACTGGCAGGCAGAGGGCTTTCTTGGGTTCTCCCTGCGCACGTGCCAGGAAGTCCCTGAGTGGGCTGCAGGCACCAGACGGTGCTGTGAGGCGCCCTGAGTTTACTGTGTGCATATTCGTCTTACCTGCAGGGTAAGAACAAGCGACTGGAAGATTGTCAGCTGCAGAAATTCGACCTCATAGCTCAGGTGAAACAACTTCAGAAAAAACTAAACCGGCTAGTACACTCCATGGCCTTCCAGGACATGGACGTGGGGGGCTCTGAGCCCCAGCAGCCCTCGGCAGCGGCCAGCCCGTCAGAAAACAGCTCCAGTGAGAGTTCCTGCGATGGAGAAGCGGCAGACGCCTCGCCTCCTGTCGCTGCATTTGCTCTCCCCACGACCCCGTGGGGTCTAATTGGCAGTACTAAAGGTCGGCATTCCTTGGTCAGGATGGAAATGCCATGTTTTCCCACTCGAGAACCATCAGAGGCACAGGACGAGCCCCTTTCCTCACAGACCAGTGATCCCAGCAAGTCCTGCCATGCCAAGGAGGCTGAGCCTGAGAAGGACCCACTCAGGGTGCTGGACCTGTCCTCCTGGAGCTCTCCTGAGGTCCTCCGGAAGGATGCGACCCTGGACCCCCAGCCCAGCTTCCCCCTGACACCCTGCTCAGGCGCTCTGAGCCTGCCCAGTGTCATGGCCTCCCCCCAGCCCGGGGCAGACTCGCTGCTGCAGGCCGACATGTCGGAGCTGCATTGTTACCCGGGCGGGTCAGCAGCAGGACCAGCCCTGCAGTGGGCAGGAGCCCTTCCAGCTGAGCACCACCACCACCACCACCACATGGAGAGCACCGCTGCGGTAGGTGCTCCCTGCTCTGCCCCACTCAGGGTTCCCATGGGGAGGTATCACAGCAGCGCCATTGTTGGCTCACCTGCCTGTGCAGGGGCCTTGCGGCTGTGGTGGCAGGACCCTAAGGTCACTCAGGCCTTTCCAACATGAGCTGCCTCAGCAACCCGCCTGGTGTGTCAGCTGATGCCAGCGCCCTGCACCAGAGTCACAAACCCATCTGCTGGCCTGATTGACATGAGGATTCTTGTCCAGAAGGGTTTTAGATTTATTTTCAGTAGCATTTCACATCTCACAGGTTGTACATGTGCTAGTTCATTTTTTTAAACATTTTTTTCTAGTGGTAGATAGACACAGTACCTTTATTTAATACTTTCTATGTGGTGCTGGGGATTGAACCCAGGGCCTCACACATGCTAAGCAAGCGCTCTATCACTGAACCACAACCGCAGCCCTGTGCAAGTTAATTTTAAGAACAATGTATCATTTTTTAATCAGATGATGTTTTTCCTGACAGCGACTTTGGGATTTTGTATCTTAAGTTAAAATAAAAATAATTTGGGGGATATGTGTTCCATATACTATCATTTCACACAAAAAATTAAAAATCTGAAGTATTTGCTAGTGACTACTTGACATATTTGTAGAGACCACTGAAGTGCCGTAGGCACATTTGAGTCAATAGTGGAGCCTGGGGCCCAGAGGGCTCAGATTCTGAATGCTGGCACGTGCTGTTCGAGTGGGAACATGGCAGTTCTGGCCCTAGAAGCTTCCATCCAAGCCAGGCGTGGGGCCCACACCTGTGATTCCTGCTGCTTGGGAGGCTGACAGAAGGATGGTGCCAGCCTGGGCGACTTAGCGAGACCCTGCCTCTCAACAGAACTTCACCAGGGCTGGGGATGCAGCTCAGAGGAGGCACTGGCCTCGGTGGGTGCAAGGGGATTAGAGGCCCAGAGGAGGTCGGCTGGTGAGTGGAGCCGTGCAGCTGCTGCTCTGTAGCTTCTCAGAGTCTGTCTGTGTGTCTGCAGGAGAAGGACGTCGAGGACTTTATCGCAACTGCTTCTAATTCTCAAGACACACGAAGATCGTCTCCTCTGGGGTTGGCAGGGGACTGTGATGGAAGTGAACACAGTGAGTCTTGGCTTGCTTTGCTCTCCCTCTTAGAGGGAGTAGGGCTCAGGCATACCCCAGGATGCCCATCCTCACACCCCTGGCCACTGGCGAGCTGCAGACCTGCTGCTGGCTGCACTGCACTCCGCACCGGCCGTGCGTTTCCTCGACAGCCCCACGCCTCACTCAGCATTAGAGCTGGCCCCTGGGCCTTGCTGATGTCCTCGTGGCAGCCCCCGCAGGTGGGCAGACATGGGGAGGTCAGCTAGGGCAGAGCAGCCAGCACCACTGGCTCTGCCTCCTGAAGTTGGGGAAGGGCAGTGGTGCTGCTCTGAGCTGCTCCTTGGCACACCTGTGTCTGGGTGTTCCCAGGGTGTCTGGGCTGCTGTGTCCTCCTGGGTCTTCACCGCAGGAACCTTGGCTGTGGGGCAGTCGCCAGGTTTTCCTTGTGCTTCCCAGGGCGGGGTCCTGAGGGAGGGCTGCAGACTTCAATCCCCAGCTTGGGCCCTCGCACACTGGCCTCACCACTGTGGCTGCCAAACGTCTTCATCTGACTTGACGGTGTCTCCTGTAAGGGTGTCTCTCTTCGAGTTAGCAATCCATTATTGCCTCTTCCATTGGTTTTTGAGGATGAGATCATGGTGGAATACAGTTCATTGGGGATTTAGCACTTGCTGAATGCTAATGAAGTAGCTTTCTGCTGTTGCTGTCCTGTCTGCCCTGACTTTGGGTCCCTGTTCTCTGGGGACGCTCGACATTCTACTCTGGGAACAAACGTTTGCTTGTTTCTAGTCACCTTTGCCGCTTCACATGACATTCATAGCAGTGGTGCTGTCTTGCCCAGCTCTGTGAGTGCCTGTGCCTGTGTCCGTGCAGAGTGTCCCTAGCATACATTTCCTCTATTCCTGTTCTGCTGCACACCCGCTGCTGGGCCACCCACGTGCCTGAGCCGTGTGTCCCCTGAGCCCCCCAGCACCTCTAATGCCTGGGCAGCCCCTTCCTTCCTTAATGGTGTTGTGCTGGAATGAAGCGGCTTCCCAGAGCTCTGGAGCGTGTGCTGGGAGGCTTCCGGAGACTCCCTGTCCCTGTCTCTGTCTCATTGGAGTTTGCCTTGGTACAGACTCCTGGGTTGGGAGTCATGTGTGCTTGGACTTGGAATGCTACCCACCCTGTCCTGCAGCTCCACACACCCTCAGTGACACCAGGGACCTACAGGGCTGCCTAGTTGGGGCGGCATGCAGCTGCTAGCCTCAAGAGCTCCCTCTTATTCCTTCTAATCATTTATCCTGTGGCCTTCTCTCTTCTTTCTGTAGTTTTTGCTAATGAAGCATTAGACCCCCTGCTCTGATTTTCTGATCTCTTTAATTTAGTTTTTCTCCTTGTCCTCGTCTCCACATTTTTGTGGAGCTTCTTAACCTTGGTGCTAGCGTGTCTCTGTTCTCCCACTTTGGATTCCTGAGAGGCTGGTCTGGGTGCTCCGTCCTGTACCTTGTGTCTTGGCCTTGTAGCAGCAGGCCTCGTCTTGCTTCCCTGGAGATGGTAGCTGCTTTTCCTGCGTTGCCTTCTGTTGGCTGCACATCCAGTTTCTTCCCAGCATGCTCTCTTCTGGGTCTGAGGACCTGGACTGGCCCATCCTCCAGTGAGGCCTTGTCTCTGGACGTCTCACTTTCTGCTGGGGTCTGGAACTGGGTGCTCTGAAGGTGCCACCCCCTCACTGCCCTGCCTGCCGGGGGCCTGAGGATCAGATGGGGCTGCACACCTGGGAAGGTTCCAAGCCCCCTCCTGTCAGAGGACCGGTGCCCTGTCTCAGCTATGTTTGGGCACTCTCATCAGGCATGCGTGCCTTTTCTGGACCACATGGCTGCTGCCTGCCCAGCTGCTACCCGCTCGCCTCAGGGCCCACACCGTCTGTTCCCTGCCACTCTGGCCCCCTTCCTTGAGCCCGTAGAGCACAGGCTCATGTGTGCAGCTGCTAGCGTGCTGGCTTGGGGAGGTTGTCAGCTAAGTGAGGGCTGCATGCCCTATGTGCTTAGGAGCGCGGTGTCCCCAAGCTCTCCTCCAGGCGTGGACGTTGGCATGGGCATGCAGGGTGGCCTTCCCTGACCTGATGAGGTTTCTACTGCCTTGCCTGGTGCTCCTCAGCTCTCCTCCACTCATGGAGCTGTGGTGCAGCTGGAGGTGGGCTCTGTGGCCTGGTCTCACCATGTGGTGCTGTAGGTGGCAGCCTGGACTTTGGAATGATGCTGAGCCCAGAATTGGGAAGACCCGAGGTCCCCACTGCTGGTTCTGCGACTCCTGCTCTCGTCTCCAGAGGGTCACAACAACCACCCGGAGTGATGCAGGAGAAGGAGGTCCACCCCCTGCACATGAAGGTAGGGACCAGCACTTCGTGGGGGTCAAGTGCATGTGTGTGAGTCCTAAGAGACAGGGAGAGTCCTCTTCCTGCATTTATTTATCATCATTTGTGGCTGATTGGGTGGAAATGATAGTGTGTGTTTGGTTTGGTTTTGGAGGCGGATCTCTGGTGGAATTCAGGTATAATTCCCAAATTTTAAGGAGTAAATTAGGTTGTTAATGAAAATTCTTCATACTTAAGTTTAGTAATTAACAAAAAAAAAAGCAAGAACTTCAGGGAAGTCTTGAGGGAGCCATCAAGAGGCTGCAGTGAGGCCAAGAGCTGTGGTTATTTGAGTCAGAACTTAAAGTCCCAAATGTGATTTTTGTAGATTTCTTAAATTGCTCCAAGTGCACTGTCTCCCTGTGTTGTTTTAGATGTCTTCTGGAGTGTAGAGTACCAGGGCCATGCTATGTGTAGGTGAGGGCCACGGGGCAGCCCCAGGGGCGACGCTCCTGCCTTGGTGCCACAGTGCATCGTGGGAGCATGCCTGCCACCTTGTGTGGTCTCCGTGTGTGGTTCCTGTGTCCGTTGTGTGTCCCCCGTAGTCCCTGTGCTCCCTGGGGGGTAGCCCCTTTGGGTGGTCACTTGTGGTTGCTATTAGAGTAGCTCTACCCCGAGAGGCTGTGGAAGGCTGGGCTTGCAATGGTAGATCCGCAGAGAGCCCTTGAGTACAGCCCTTGAATACAGCGGATAAGCAGCCTGAGGTGAGGTGACACCAGGAAGAGCTGTGGCTTAGGGAAGCCAGTGAGGACCTCTGGACAGGGTGGCAGGCCACATGCAGGTGGGACACACTTGGAGATTGCTCCTTGACAGAACCCCAGGGCCTGAGAGCAGAGGCTTGGCTCCCGGAAGCCGTGGTGATAGAGCCCTGGGCTGAGCCACCAGCGTCCAGGTGCTGTTGGTGCGCCACTACCTGGGTCTGGGCCTTGTCCATGTGGAGAAGGTTTTCTCACAGAAAACCCAGGGCTGCAGAGACACAGCACTCCCTGGCTGGGAAGCTGTACATAGAGGGCCGTGGGTTGTGAGTTTTCTGTCCAAGGGGTGCTTTTAAAACATGTTTCTCTTTGTTACAAAATCCAGAAATGGCGTACTTACAAAGTAGAAAGGGGCCCGCTGTCTGTAGCCAGGGAAACTGTCACTGGGCCCTGTGTGGATGGAGGTGGTGGGTGGGCTCTGCCTCCCAGTGGCACCCACCTGGCCCACCCTTCCTCCGGGCAGGGCTCAGTGTGCACCTACTTAGCATCGGAGACAGTGTGTTTCTTCTCCCTGCTAGGGACCAAACCCAGGCCTCATGTGTCCAGAAACGTTGTTTTAAAGTTGTCTTTCACGTAAGCACGGTGGGTTTCCAGCACATGTCAGTCATCCTGTCTTGGTCGTGTCCTTAGCATCGCAGCCGGCTCTACTGTGGGTGGCCAGGTCGCACTCACCGCTCAGCGTCTTAGTGTTGCGTTTCCCCACTTGGCACTCCTGTAGTTTGCCCAGACGCAGTGGTGTGGGGAAGCCATGGATGCTCCACTGAGCCCTGTGCCGGCTGAGGGTCCTGGTGGCAGCCTGGCTACGCACACGGGCCCTGGAGCAGCTTCCTCAAAGTGTCTCAGAGCTGGGGAGGTGCTGGGCCCCAGCTTGGAGGAAAGATGGTGTTCCTGGGAGGAAGGAGAGAGGGAGCAGATGTCCTCCAGTAGCTGGGAAGGGAAGTCTGAAGCCCGTGGTGGGGACAGCTGGTGGCTATCTGTGTGCTCCCTTAGCGGGCACCACCACTGTGCAGGCAGCATCCTCCTGCCCTGCAGTGCACTCCTGGATGGTGGCTGCATGTGGCAGTGGCTGCGAGCCGTTTCCCCTTCCTCATGTGTTTCCCCTGCAGGCTTTGCTGCAGATGGTGTGTGACGAGAGCCACCAGATACTGGCATTATCGCAGAGCCGAGGCCTCCCCAGCACTCTGAGCAAGGGTGAGCCCTGGGCCTCCCTGGATTACTTCTCGAGTGAGGGGCAGGGCCTGCTGGAGGGGGCCCCAGAGAAAAGAGAGAAGGTATGGAATCACTGGCTCAGTGAGTGAGAAATACAGGGGTCTGTTTTTTCTTTTCTTTTTTTGGGGGTGCGGGGGGGGGGTGCTGGGGATAGAACCCAGGGCCTTGGGCATGCTGGGCAAGTGCTCTGCCACTAGCCTCACTCTATCCCGAGAAAGATCCGATTTTACTTGCATCTCACATCTGTTTTTCAAAGGACCTTGAGGACTTAGAGTGACAGCCAGGTCTGAGGGGAGCTGTGCACAGACACGGGGGTTTTGTCGCACGGCTAGGACAGATGAAGGCCCCCATACGGCACCCCTGCACCGCTGTGCACGCCCCTAGCTGATGAGTTCTGGAAGTGAGAGGATCAGTGGAAGGCAGGCAGGGCTCTGGGGAGGCAGGACCAAGGAAGCCCAGCGGGTCACATGGCTCTGAGATCTCTAGGCATATCTGGGCCTGCCCATGGGACAGGCAGACTGACCCATTGGTCCTTACCACCCTCACCCTGCACGGCTATACTTCAGGCTGTCGCCTGGACCTGGCCCCTCCCAGTGCCCAGGGACTGCCTCAGCACACAGAATGGATGCCAAGACCCTTCTGAGTTTCATACCAGGCCCCACACTTCCCTCCCCATGCTCCATCCTCATCGTGATGTCTCTTGCTCTCAGTCCCCGACACCTGCTTTTCCCACTGGATGAAAGGGCCACAAGGGAGGGAAGAGCCACGTCCTGGTGCTGGGAGCTGCTGGTGCCCATGGATGTGCCGCCTGCCCGGCCCCACTAACGGCCCTTGGGTAGGCCTGGATAGCATGTGCAGACTCAACCCTCCCACAGGTGCCTGGGCCTGCTTGTACTTGGCTCATGCTACCCTGTCCTTGAGCAGCAGTGTGCCCACTCCTGGCCATGGCCCCTGGAGGCTGCCAGGTGCCAGCAGGGTAGCCATAACAATCTTGGCTTTCTCTAGACCAGGCCCT
Organism: Marmota marmota marmota; assembly: GCF_001458135.2. Lineage (NCBI taxonomy): Eukaryota > Metazoa > Chordata > Mammalia > Rodentia > Sciuridae > Marmota > Marmota marmota. The sequence continues at coordinate 63,911,345 of NW_025999968.1, forward strand.
GAGGGTGCAGCAGCCCAAGAGAAGAGAAATGTGTGAGCATTTCGTGTGGTCTTACTTCACTGTTTCTGCTTATGACAGTAATTCGCATCTGGCACTGAGTGACCCTGGGCCCTCTGGTCTCCTTTCCTTGTCAGAGTGGTTTTTCTTGCTCTCCTCCTGCCCAGCTGCCATAATAGAATCACAGGCTGGGGCTTAAACAACAGACGTTCATTTCTGACGCTCTGGAGACTGGAGGCTGGGATCAGGGAGCCAGCACAGCTGGGCTCTGGTGAGGTCTGACTCCTGGTTTGCAGATGGCTCCTCTTTGCTGGGTCCTCAATGGTAGAGAGAGAGAGCACTTGTTATCTCATCCTCTTCTTAGAAACAAAGCCACAGTCCTGTTGGAGCAGGGCCCCACCCCTGGCCCCATTCAACTTTAATGAGGCCATGCCTCCAAGTGCGGTCACAGCGGGGCTGGGGGTCCAGCATATGTGTGGGAGAGCACTTGTAGCACCCACTGGTGAGAGCATGGAGGCTTTTTCTGCTGGGCTGAGGACAGAAGCTGGGGTCTCAGGCAGTGATTGGCCATCACTCTGCCACTCCCAGCCCAGCATGGGACTTTGCTTCGCCTTGACAGGAGTCTTCTGATACGCATCTCGACTGGAGGGGCCGGTTTCTGCAGGCCGTTCAAGAGGCATTGGAGAGGGAGCAGGAGAAACTGAAGGCGGAACTGCAGTCAAGGCCCAGCGGCCCAGACCCAGTGGACTACAGCTTCCTGTTTGAGCGGCTGGAGAAGGTTGTGCAAGAGCAGGTGAGCAGCAGCCCTGCACCTGCACCCTTTCAGTCCAGGACCCTGGCTCTGTTAGAGGCCAGCACCCCTGCTTCTTCCTGAACCTCACTCTCCTGGCACACCAGCCTCCGGGCTGCCCAGCACTCTGCACGTGGGGCCAGAGGATGAGGATACTGCAGGGCACCAGAGCCTGCTGCACCGCTGTGCCTGACAGGCAAGGGGTGCTGAGGGTCAGGGGCCAATGCTCTACCTGGGCCTAGAGCCGTGGGGGTGCTGGGGCCCATGCACCCACCACACTCCTGGGGTCCGTAGCCTGTCCCAACAGTGCTGGAAGCTCAGGCTTGCAAGGGTGGGCTGCAGAGGGACAAGTATGCACAAATTCTGCCTCCTTCCCCAGCGCCTGCCAGTCCTGTGCCTCACACCATGTCTCTTCTCTCACAGGGAGACCTGCAGGAGAAGGCTCAGAAGCACCAGCGCCTGCAGGACAGGAGTAGCCTGCTGTCTGAGGTCCAGGCCTTGCGTGCCCAGCTGCGTCTGACGCACCTGCAGAACCAGGAGAAGCTGCAGCAGCTGTGTGCAGCGCTGACCAGTGCAGAGGCCCGCGGAAGCCAGCGGGAGCACCAGCTGCGCAGGCAGGGTGGGTGTCACTGCTCTTGCTGCCTTGTGCCTCCAACCTCACGGCCCCCACTGGGTGTGCTCCTGTGGGGTATGGGACAGTGGCAGCTAGGCCCTCAGCCAGAGTGCTGGGGTCTCATGGGGCACCCAGGCTGCAGAACCCTGCTTCTGTGAGCGTGTGGGAGGCCTTGGGAGTGTTATGTGTTTCCACTTTCAGTTTTAGTTCTTTGGCCGTGTTTTGTAGTTGCTTACATCAGCTGTGAGTAAGTGATGCTTTTGGTTCTTTCCCCACTGGCTTTCTGGCCTTTGTGCAAGTCAGACCTGGGTGAATGCCCGTTCTTGTACTGGTCACTCCTTAGTGTGAGGAGCATTCTGCAGATGGCCTTGTGCTGGGTTCTGCCCAGTTGTGCATTCTAGGCTGTACTTGCTCTCGTCCTGTGTCTGCAAGGGCCCTGGTCTGTGGTCTTTCTCTCTCATGTACCCTTTTCTGGCTTTGTTGCATACAAAGCACTGACCTCGTGGATGGGTGGGGCATGTCTCCTCCTCCTCTTATCCAGAGGAGTCTGTGCAGAGCTGGGTGATCTCTTCCATTGGTTCCAGGAGATTCTCCTGCAGAGCCACGCAGGTTTGTCCCTGCGGGAGTATGTGGCAGGACTGGCTGGCCCTGGGGATGGCCTTGAGGGCACGTCATTACTTCTGGAGAGCCGGCCTAGGAGGGATGGACTCAGGACGAAGGAGTGCGTCCCCGCCACCTATTCAGCAGTTCTCTGACTCAGCCCTGCTCGCACACGCTTGGAACTCTTTTTGAGTAACGCTGTCTTGTGTTTTGATCTCTCTCAGTTGAGCTGTTGGCCTACAAGGTTGAGCAGGAAAAGTGCATAGCAAGTGACTTGCAGAGAACCCTGAGCAAAGAGCAGGAGACGGCAAGTGATGTCCGCAGACTCCTAGCACTGGAGCAGAGCGCAGCGCAGGACTTGAAGTCGGAGAACGCAAGGCTGCTGGAGTCCCTTGATGAGGTGCAGCGGGAGTCCCTCCAGCTGAGGTATGCCCCAGCAGCCCCCTGTTGACTGTCAGCTGGGTCACAGGTCACCTCAGCCCCATCTGCTGCGGGGCTTGCAGAGAACCCTTGGGCTTGGGTCTGGGAATGAGGGATGGAGTCACACAGATGAGCGGGAGTGGCAGGCTGCCTTCCTGTCAGCATTCCTGATGTGCACACAGTGCCCCCGGCTGTCGCCTCACAGGTCTCTGCTGGACGGGAAGGAGAGTGACCTGAAGGCTGCACTGGAGGAACTGGAGTGTGAGCGTGGGAAGGAGCGTGTCCTCCAGGCCCAGCAGGAGGAGCAGCAGCTGCAGCACCTGCAGAGGGAGGGTCAGAGTGCCAAGGCCCTGGAGGTAACTGGGCACCAGGGGCGCCCAGGCCTCCAGCCAGTGAGGTCAGGAGCAGGATGCAGAAACGGCCCCCACCGTCACGCCTGCCGCCCGCCTGCCGCCCGCCTGGCTCTCCTTCCCAGCAGTGTGCCCAGTTGGTGGGAGCTTGAGGCAGTGGGAGAGGGCTGCGTCTTTAGGCAAAGTTCTACTCTGCGCTGACAGAACCACTGCACTGGGGAGGGGCAGCCCAGGTGGCCTATGAAGGCACATGGCTCTGCTCAGTGGTCCCTGCTGTCCCTGAGTGTTCATCTCTGGAAGGTGGGCCAGTCTTCTCCCTGACTGTCGGCGCAGCCTGCCTGGTCTCTGCATGGCCCAGATCATTGGTGGGAATGCAGCGTCTTTGTCCTGTGTAGGCCTAACCAGTGACCTCTTGCTCAGAGCCGTCAGCTCTGTGGGTCAGGGCGCCTGCCTTTCAGAATCCTGGTTCACAGTATGCAGCACATGTGTGTCTTTGGGCCCTGGGTTTTGTGGTTTTCTGAGGACAGAAGGAGGGGTCTCCTGAGTGTGGGCGGGTGTGTCTGTTGACGTGAGGCCACTTCCACGCCTGTCGTAGACGACAGAAGCAAGACTTCCTGTGTGTGCAAACTTGGGAAGGCCCAACCCCTGGGTCACAACTCATGAACAGATGCTAGGCAGGAAAAATTACTTAGATGCTTTTCCTCACAATTATTTACTTTTCCCCATCTTGTTTTTTCACCAATGCAGGAGTTAAAAATATCTTTGGAGAAGCAACATGCTCAAAATAATCAGCTGTGTATTGCATTGAAACATGAGCGGATGGCCAAGGACAACCTGCAGCAGGAGCTGCAGATTGAGCACTCGCGCTGTGAAGCCTTACTGGCCCAGGAGCGCAGCCAGCTATCCCAGCTCCAGGAGAGCCTAGAGGCAGAGAGGAGCCGCTCCCGGGAGCTGTCGGAGGCCCTGCAGCATGAGCGGGTCCTGACGGAGCAGCTGAGCCGCAGCACGCAGGAGAAACCTATGCAGCACACCCTGCTGCGGAAGCTGAAGGAGGAGAAGGCCCGCGTGCAGGAGCTCCAGGCCGTGCTTGCCAGGGTGCAGCAGCAGGCCCTGCACACCCAGCAGCAGCTGGAGGCCCAGGCCCAGGAGCACCGTGTGCAGCTCCAGAAGCAGCAGGAGGTAAGTGCCACCTTGAGGTTGGCGGTGGACACGCTGCAGACCCAGAGCCAGGATCTGAGATGCTGCCTGGAGAGCAGCAGGGAGAAGGCAGCTTGGCCACAGGCAGAATTAGAGCAGTCACACACACGAGGGAGTGCGCACCAAGCCCGCAAGGAAGCCAGGAGGAGGATGCCGAGGCCCAGCCAGGCAGACGCCGAGGAGTGGAAGAAGTGGCAGAGAGACAAGGAGAAGCTGGTGAGAGCCGTCTGCGGCCGTTCGGGAGTTCTTAGAAAACCTGAGCAGTGAAGGGTAGGACAGTCCTCAAGGGGCTCCTCCTGGGCCTTTGTCCTCTGTCCTCGGGTTCGAGTGTCCTCTTGCCAGCACCTCATCCTGCAACTTCCTCCAGCCTGGCAGAGAACTTTGAAATTGGGAAGCGCGATTCCTTCAGCGTATCTCCTTTTCAAGATGGTTTTGGCCATTTGGGCTCCTTGCAATTCCATGTGACTGAAGTTTGAGTTTCATTTCTGCACAAAGGCCATTGGGTTACAATAGGGATTGCATTCAGTCTGTGGATCGCTTGTGTAGTGCTGACATTTTAACAGGAAACGGCCTTCTGGCTGGGTATGGTTGGGCCACACCTGTGATTCCAGAGGCTTGGGAGGCTGAGACGGGAGGATCCAAAGTTCAGGGCGAGCCTTGGCAACTTAGGCAGACCCTGTCTCGAGGTAAAATAAGGGCTGAGGATATGTCCTGGAGGTAGAACCATTTCCTTGTTTGTGGTAAGCCCTAGGTTCAATCTGCAGGGCTGCAAAAAAAGGGGAGAAAAAGCCAAGCCTTCTGAAGCTCCAGTGTGGACCGTCCTCTGGTCAGGCAGCCTGGCAGCAGTCTTTGGTAGCTCTCCCCAGTGTTTGGAAGCTCTTGTCTGTGTTTTTTCAGGGTCAGTTGAGATCTGTGGCTCTGGTCCTTTTCCCTGATGGTGTGTACGTGCCAAGTGGTTGGTCTCCGTCTGAGATGCCCTCTCGTCCCTGGCAGGAGCCCCGTGTGGTCATGGCAGACCCTTCTTGCTGCAGGCTTCTGAGTTTGTTTTGCGGGTGTTCTGATGGGAATTTCTGAGCTGTGTTATAAGGGTCACTGGATGTAGTTTCCTTGTGATGTCTTTGATTTTAGAGTTGAAATCCCAGTGTCCTCAGGGGACGGTTCAGAAGTGTTCTCTTGTGGGTCTTGAAGGCTTTTAATATTTAGATATGTTTTATGTCGACTCAGGGCTTTTTAAACAGTATCTTCACTGCTTGCTTTTGTATTTTATGAAATCATGAAAGAGTGTGTGTGTGCTTAACACACAGGCAAAACCAATGGCCTGGACCTTCCAAGGGTTTGCCAGCCGTGAAGTAGGAAAGGGACATCTGCTTCCTAAAGTAAAACTCTGGGTTTCTAGACATTTCAAGGATAAACCAGATCCTAAAGTGATATGAGAGCTGTAGGAGTTCCTATCAGAAGTGTGCTTGGTGTGCCCAGCAGCTTCATGAGATAGAATTCGGGTACCAGTGGGTTCTTCCACTTCAGTCGCACGGTTTGGGAGTTGAGGGTTGATCCCGGCAGTGTTTGGGAGCTTCTCTCCACCCGGGCCAAGGCTGTGTTGGCTCAGCTCCCTCACACACAGCCCCGGGACGCCTGGCCTGCCGGTTGCTGTGGCCCTGCCTCTGCAGGGTGCTCCTGTGCATGGAGTCCCACGAGATGTGATCTACTGCCATCAAGGCTCCTGTGGACGCATTTCCCACATGTCAGGGGCACTTAATATTTTTTTTTCCTGTTTAAAAAATTTCCTAAATGATTGTGTTTTATCACCAAACACATGGAAAGAATCAAGAATGTTGTGGAGGTGTAGACATCGGGTAGTGCCGCCAGCAGGGTCCTGGGCCACTATGTGTGCACTGATGTCCCTAGCGTGCCGGCTGGCACCTGGGAAGTGACTGTCTGACCATTGTGGTGCTGCAGGGTCTCTGCCCCTCTCTGCCAGAGGTCCCAAGCCACACCCATTCCATTTGGATGTTTCATGAAGTGAGCAGCGCCACGATTCTGCATAAAAGCCAAGGAGGCCTCTCCTTGGGCTCCGACTGCCCAGACGTGTGTGCAGTGGGGACAGGCCCTTGGAGTTTTCTGGCAGCTTCAGTGAACCTGAAGTTCAGAGCCTTGTTCTGGGTGTACTAAACTGAGTCTCCTGTGTGGTCATAAATCTTACTTTCCTCACATGGAAAATGGGTAAAATCACCTCTTGTATCACCCCTGTGGCTGGAGCACTGAGTGGACATCAGAAGGGGAGCCCCTGCACCAGCCCAACCCTGCAAGCTGTGTGGCTCAGGCCTGGGCTGGGCTCTTCTCCAGCAGTCTCAGTCTCGGCTCTTCCTGTCCATGTTTTTGATTCTTGTGAGGAGACCTGTCTGTGTCATGAGTGTCCCTCTGCCCTTTCTGAGGCGCCTGGTCCTGCCCTGTGGGGTCAGGGTACCCCGCAAGGTGCTCCAGTGTGTGTGGAGGTGTTCCTCCTGCACCTCTGGGACCTGGGGGTGCTGGGCAGATTAACTCACCAAGAGGGCAGGTGGTTGCTCGGTGAGGTGAGGCTTTGGGACAGAGGACCACCATGGACCTGGCCCAGGGCTGCGGTGTGTGCAGGCGCAGGCCTGTCCACGTCTGTGTGAGGGTGTGTTGTGCGTGAAGCTCGTCCTGCCTGAGTCTGCGTCACAGGCTCCTTTCCAGCAGGCCTCGAGGGCTCGCCTGGCTCTGGTGTCAGCCCTGTGGCCTTCAGGAGTGAAGATGGGCTCCAGGGCGTGGCTGGGCCTGTGCAGGTGGAGGGCGCTCAGGGCGGGTGGGCCAGACCCCAGTGAGGTCCGCCACAGGCCCAGCCCCTCGTCTTGGAGACTCACCTCAGGCCTTCTCTGTTTCTGGCCCTGGCCGGCAGCGGGAGCTGCAACTGCAGCGCCAGAGGGACGCACACAAGATGGAGCAGCTGCAGCAGGTGGTGCGAGGGCTGCGCATGGAGGAGGAGGAGGAGGAGGAGGCGCCCCGGGGTGATGGCCCCCGCCCAGGCTCCCTGGAGTCGGACCTCCTGCAGGGGCAGCGGCAGGAGCTGGAGAGGATTTGCCAGCAGCTGCTCTGTGCTGCTGGACTCTTGGCCAGCTTCGTCAGCCGCACGGTGGACAGGTGACTCCCTGCACAGCGCCCGCACCTGCCACTCGCCCTAGGTGCTGGGAGCAATCAGGCTCTGAGCTCGTGGTGGTGGTGGGCTCACCCTTGTTCCCTTCCCAAGTCAGTGGGCAGGGCTTCCCCGAAAAGACCCGATGAAACCCTGTCTTCTGCCTTCTCACGTCAGAGGAAAACCCTGTGACGCGCCGGGCATCTGACCAGGCTTCCGAGTTCCACACAGATGTGTTTTCTCCACGCTACCTGGAGAGCCCTGGGCACCCCTGCCCTGCTCGTGCAGGGTGGTGGTGCTGTGCTGCATCGCCCCAGGCCTCCAGGGCCACCACTCACACAACTGAGGCCAGACTCAGTGCCAGGAAGCTGTGCAGAGAAAGTTCTGTGTGGACTGGGGTCGGGGGAGCGGGGGCGCTCCCGTACATGATCAGCTAGTCGAGTTCTCCTGACTAGTAGGGTTCAGTGTACAGAGCAGCATAATTTCTAAGTAGTTTCATTGAGGACAGGATTTTTTAAAACACATTTTTAGCTGTAGGCGCACATGTTACCTTTATTTTATTGATTTTTTAAGAATATTTATTTTTTAGTTGTAGTTGGACAAAATACCTTCGTTTTATTCATTTTTTATGTGGTGCTGAGGATCGAACCCAGGGCCTTGCATGTGCTAGACAAGCACGCTACTGCTGAGCCACAGCTCCTGCCCTGTATTATTAATTTATTTTTATGTGGTGCTGAGGACTGAACCCAGTGCCCTACACGTGCCAGGCAAGCGCTAGACCGCCGAGCCGTACTCCTAGCCTCTCTCGGTCAGAATTTTTAACAATTGGCCCAGAATTTCAGCAGAAAGCAGAGGCGTGTGGGCACCTGGGCCTTGTACTCAGTGATGTGGGGCTGGAGATTTCTGTGCCTCTCAGACATGTCCACCTGCCGGGCCTGCCACCCTGCCTGGGACTGTGCCCCTCTACCACCCGGGAAGAGGGTTTCTCAGCCCCTAAGTCATGGAGAGGTGGCTGGAGGGGGTGACAGCTGATTATCATGCCCAAGGGCGGCCCAAGCATCGCAGTTACTGGGTGTGGGTGTGGGCTGAGGGTGATGGCTGCTGCACTTTCCTTGCCTCTCTTCACGGGGAGTCCTTGCGTAGCTAGGAGGAGAGCACATGAGACACATGTGGCCCTTGTGAATGCCCTTTTACCTTTACAGGACGATTCACGACTGGACTGTATCCAACGAGAAGGCAGTGTCATCTTTAGTGCAGACTTTACAGGGGCTGAAGTCTGAACTGAGCACGCCCACCTCCTCCCAGGTACCCTGCGCCCTCAGCCCTGACCTAAGGGCCAAGGTTCTCCAGAGGGATGTTGTGGCAGCACTCTGGGGTCTTTTATGGGTTGTTGGTGGTTCCTCTCTCCCTTGCTGTTGGGGCTTTGCCATCTGGGTCCTGCCCCATGTGACCTCGTGCAGTGCCCTCTGCTTTGGCCATATTGTAGAGTCTTCGGGGCTCAGCCATGCAGTCCAATGAAGGCTGCGTGGTCTCTGAACCCCTCTGTGCAGGTGTGCTCTCTGCGGGGCCTGAGCTGGCCCTGGAGTGGCTGGTCTGCCAGGGCATGGGCTTCTCCACTTCCTGGATGCTCAGCCCACTCACTGTTTCTAAGGCCACAGCAAAAAATGAAATCCAATTCCTCCTGGAAAGTTCTGTGCCCTATGTGCAGTCTTTGGAAAAATTCCTGGCTGCTGACATGGTCTCTGACAAATGTGTGATGTTTATGAAATCAGAAGTGTCTTGTGGCCAGGTGCTGTGTCTGTCATCCCAGCCATGTGGTAGGCTGGCCTCCATTAGCAGACCCTGTCCCAAAGTAGATGAAAGGGGCTGGTGTGGCCCAGTGGCAGAGGGCCCTGGGCTCACCCCCCAGAGTGTTGTGCAACGCTGCCTGCTGTCAGGAGGCTGCCACTATCCCCCCCCCGCCCCCCACGTCCTGGGGCAGCCACTGGTGAGCTCTGCTACGTGCCCTCTGATTTGGGAGGTAATGGGCCTATCTTACAGGACTTGCACATTGACCCCAAGGATGAGCACAATACTGCTTGTCACCTCTTTGAGTGCCACCTCTGTTTGTGGTACTCCTAGAACAACTAGGAGAGGTGACTGTAACAGGCCCGTGTTACTCATGCTGTCCAGTGTTGTGAAAAGTTTGCTTCCTTGAGGAGGAAAAGATGGGAGTAGAAGAGTTGGTGTTTCCTGCCTGGTAAAGGGTTAGCGGCACCCAGCTGCACAGCTTCCTGTCAGACTCCCAGCTTTGACCTGTAACCCCGAAGACAGCCAGCGGCAGCAGAACAATGTGCATGCTCTCTTTATTTCCTCCTTTTAAGAAGAAAACGGCAGCAGAGCTCCAAGTCCAGCTGGTGGACCTGCTGCTACAGGACAACAACGCGCTCACCAGCGCCCTCAGCACAGCGGCCCGGGAGGAGGCGGAGCTGCGCAGGGTAGTGTCCCGGCTGGAGAGGACCTTGAAGCACCACGCGCAGAAGGGCTGTGTCCTGGGCGTAGGTGTCCGCCCCAGACCTGTGTCTCGGTCCTTCCTGTCCTGGGTGGTGGTCTGAGACTGCGTTGGGCTGTGCTGCCTCGGCTGGTCTCTACCTCCTGCCCTAGCCTCCTGAGCACCCAGTGTTATCTGTAAGAAGCCACCACACGGTGCTTGAGGTGGGCAGGGGTGTACCGGGGTGTACCGTCCATGGTCAGTGCAGCCTCAGTTGCATCCTGGGCTCAGGGAGACCCATGCACAGCTCCCGCCCATCCATGCTGGGCCTCCCCTACAGAAGTCCTGGGAGAAGCCAGGTGTTGGCACACGACCTTCTCCCCTGGGGTGAGGCCCTGGCCACGATCTCCTGCCTCAGTTTGCTCTTAGTCATCCTTCTCAAGGTGTTCTTACTGAAAGACAGCTCCAGCCTCTCAGGGAGCTTGAGACTTGGCAACTTAGTGAGACCTTGCCTCAAACGTAAAAATAAAAAAAGGGTGGGAATGTAGCTCCGGGGTGGAGCACCAAGCATTCAATCCCCAGTACTGCAGAAATAAAAAGAAGAGCTTTGTAGAGGGTCCTGGCTGTGGTTCGTTACAGAGATCGGGCAGGTCTGCCTGGAAGCACGACAGGACAGTTCCACGGTGCTCAGACCCTGGTCGGCCCACACTGGAGGCAAGCGAGGAAGCAAATATCTCCAGCGTCAAAGTAAGATTAAGCCCATTTGGGTGTTGGGGTATAGAGGAAGGCCAAGCCCATGTGGGTACTGGGGCACAGAGTGAGTCCGTGCCCCTGTGGGTACTGGGGTACAGAGTAAGAGCAAGCCTACCTGGGTGTTGGGGCACAGAGTAAGACCAAGCCCGCCTGGGTGCTGGGGCACAGAGTAAGACCAAGCCCACCTGGGTGCTGGGGCATAGAATGAGACCATGTCCCTGTGGGAATCGGGGTACAGGGTGTTGTGGCACTTTTAGATCACGTGTTGGTCAGTGGTCAGCTGCAGACAAATGCAGGGACACAGCATGCAAGTCTCGTGTGCTGTGTGTGGCTGTCGGCACGTCCACAAAATGCACACCCTTATAGGGAGGAGGCACCAGCTGTGGGCTGGCTCTGAGGAAAAGCTGCTTATCAGTGTGGGCACAGAGCTCTGTGTGCAGCCTCCTGGTTCCCTGTAGTTGTCCGCCACCCAGGTTGTCCGCAGACCCATGGTGAAACCCCCTCCCCCTGGCCCAGTTTGCCCCTTACTTAGGTGGGAGTTCCAGGGTCCTTCATGGGGACTCAGCTGATGGTGCTGTGAGGGGCGGTGTGTCCAGGTTTTGTCTGGTAGACAGGTTGATGGAGCACCACAGGGTGTCTAGGACTGACTTCATGATAGTTTGCTGAGGAGCCACAGAGTACTGCATGAGGGGCAGCAGGTATCTGTGCTGCTTGTGAAGGAGCCTGCTGTGTTTTTCCTTCAGATGGAGAAGTTGTACCTGCATTATTTGAGAGCAGAGAGCTTCAGAAAAGCTCTGATTTATCAGAAGAAATATCTGTTACTGTTGATCGGCGGGTTCCAGGATTCAGAGCAGGAGACACTCTCCATGATTGCTCACTTGGGGGTGTTCCCTTCCAAAGCAGATAAGAAGGGAGCCTCATCTCGTCCTTTCACGAGGTTCCGCACCGCTGTCAGGGTGGTCATCGCGGTTCTCAGGTAAGCCCGCCCTACACGTGCTCTCGGAGCATGGAGGCTACTACTTGGAATGTGGCAGTGTTTTCTCATGAGAGGAGTGGCCTGGAGGCCTGAGACAACAGATGCCGTCTTCACAGTGTGGTGTTGTGTGTGGCTGTGCCTCTGCAGCAGGGAGGCCCAAAGGGGGTACTTCCCACCCTCCCACTGCTTCACACAGGGTTGTCGGCCAGCAGGCACACAGAGCGACATCAGGAACTGCCTTCTCCTTGGGGACTTCATTCTTTCTTCAGTCAGACTTCACAGACCAGCGGTTAGGTGCATAGAGGTCTGTCCCTCACCAAGCTGGCAGCCACTTCAGGCACCTGACCACTGGCGCTGGCAGCCCAGGCTCTGCCCCACTACGTAGTTACCCCTGTCTTCCTGGGAAAGCATTCTTCAGGCTCCTCTACCATTGGCTTGGGGCTTATTTTTGGAGCAGGAATGTGGGTCTCTAGTGCTTTTGGGAATTTCAGTCATTCCAGAGCTAACAATGGTAAAAACTCATTTTATGTTTTAATTTTAAAATTGCTAAGTTTCTAAGCATCCTGATGACCTTGGAAGTGCCCTCCCAGGGCCAGGCTGGGGCCCATCTGGGGTGCTGCAGAGAGTGGGCTTGATGGCCAGCAGGGCAGGGGCAAGCGAAGGAGAGCACTCAGGGGATTGTGCTCTGGGCCTTCTCAAGGCCACAGATCTGATCTGTGGGGAGAAGGCCCTGCTCCAGGAGGTGTCTTGGAGAGTGCTGGATGGGGAGAAGGCCCTGCTCCAGGGGTGTCTTGGAGAGTGCTGGGTGGAGGAGAAGGCCCTGCTCCAGGAGGTGTCTTGGAGAGTGCTGGGTGGGGGAAAAGGCCCTGCTCCAGGAGGTGTCTTGGAGAGTGCTGGGTGGGGAGAAGGTGAGTAGACTCTGAGGCTGCCTGCAGGGCCATGGGCCTGGGACCTCAGTCCCCTGGTCGCTGCCTCTGAAGGACCTCGGAGGGTCTTGTCTGGAGAGCCGGCCTGAGGACTGCACCCACCTGTTGCACATTGTGCCCCTGCCTCCTTGCCTCTCTGGCATTGTCTGGTGCTGTTGGTGGTAAGATGAAGCTTGCAAGGTTCCTTGTTCCTGGTCCCTGGTGCCACAGACTGTTTTGACCTAGACCCCGAGGGCAGAGCTGAGCTGTGGTCGGGTCTGTGGACCCAGTGTGTGGGAAGGCACTTATACTGTGTGCAGCATAGCCAGAGTGGCAGCCAGCCTGGTTGGCCATGGAGTCTGCATCGCTTAGGGGCTGCGAGGTCTAGGAGCGTTTCCAGTGCTCCTTTCATTTCCATTTTGCAGTTTTAAATGTGTTTTGTCCCCTTTCTTTGTAGGTTACGCTTCCTGGTTAAGAAATGGCAAGAGGTAGATCGGAAAGGAGTCCCACCACAAGGCAGAGCCCCCCGCCCAGGTGTGCACGCCTGTCCTCTGTGCCGTAGTGTTTGTGTCAGTGTTGAGCCACTTTTCAGGATTACATAAGGCACTGTGAGGACTAGTGAGCCCAGCTAGCACAGCTGTCAGAGGCAGGAGGAGAGCCGCAGTGCCAGGTCTGCATGCTGGCACCTGGAGTGGCTCTGCAGCACACGGAAGCGCCAACACGCAGAGTCCTCAGTAACTGGCATTGGATGGAGTCGACCGGGGTCCTGCATCCTGTTGGTCTTTTTCGAGGCACTGCTCATCACCTGGGGCTCAGGCAGATTTCCTCTCTGCTGTTCTCTGGGCTGCCTGCCCCCTGCAGAGTGCACAGCGGGCTTTCTGACAGCAGGCCATCACCAGGAAGCAGGGCACTTCTGGGCCCTTATCCCAGCGTCTAGAGGACTGGACCATCTGGTGACTTGATGGTTCAGGCCATCAGGAAAACTTGTCTTCACTCTGGGCCATGCCTGGCCTTCAGAGTTTGTCCTCCTTCCTCCTGACCCCACTCCTCAGAGATGGTAGAGGCAGGACAACCCCACCTTACCCACAACCCTCTGAGGCTTTCCAACCATGGGCTGCCTATGCCAGTGCTAGGGGTTAGGGCCAGCCCTGGGAATGAAATACAGGTGATCAAAACCCAGGTCCTAAAACTTTTAAAAATATGGTATAATCTGAGTACTTTTAAAACGTTGAAACTGCTCTGAAGGCTCTTAAAAGCTTATCAGTCTTTGGTAGATGGGCCTCCCTACTCAAACACATTTCTTTCTTCTCTTCTGATGTTGAATAACTGTGGGGAAGGGCCCCGAGTGCCACAGCAGCAGCTGTCTCCACCAGAAACCAGACTGACCCCACCAACCCAGGACGAGCCTTCTGGCCTCGCCAGGGACACTGCCCAAGGCTCTGGACCTGCAGCAGCAGCCTTTCCAAGCTGGAAGGAGAGGTCAGTTGTGGTGCTTCAGCTTGCTTACCTCTGTTGACATCTCCCTGCAGCCTATGGCTCCTTGGCACTGCCCCCCGCCCCCACACAAGGCAAGGTGTGCATTGAGCTACGAGATCCACATACTGGTTCTACCAGGAGGTCTAGGCCTCACCAGATGCAGAGGGAAAATGGCCCTGGTAGGAGGACAGCCAAGTGGGGCTGGACAGCCTGTGCTTTGCCCAAGGGAAGGGCAGGTGGGCTACCTCAGGCTATGGGGTGAAGGATGCATATTTGATGGCCTAGTGAATGAAGTAACATGACAGTTTCTACTCACTCTAACTGTGAAACAGTCTAGAATTGGTTCTTAAAGCACTATGTATGTAGCATTTGCTGTTAAAGTCTTAGTGTTCTCTCTGCGATAAAGAAAAGATGTGAAGCTGCCCGGGGTGCCTGTTTCCCAGGAGCCCGGACAGCAGCTCCTGATTCCATCTTCTTTGCACACATCATGGTACCATCTGTTGGGTTCAATCTTTCCTTTTTTCTCTTTTCTCCTCATTTGGTGGTTTGAAGATCTGCTCCATCCCCAAATTCAAGATTAGAAAGAGCTCTGGCTGCCTCTCAAGATTCAGAACATTCTTTGACAGAATATATTCACCATTTAGAAATGATCCAGCAAAGACTAGTGGGGGTGCAACCAGGTAACGACAGTCCTCAGCATACTTGTTAAAATGACGTAACTCCCCCTGGGAGTGTGAGACAATGTAGGCAGGGGTGCTGGTGTTCTGCCCAGTCCTTGCCAGCTCTAGTCTTATGCTCATTGGGTGCAAAGTGAATGGGAGAGACATTCAGTGCCAGTCAGTTTGGCTCAGGCCTGGACTTTTTGTCCTTTCTCTTACATTGAGATTACATTGAGTTCTGTTTCTCTCTTTTTTAATATGTATTTTTAATATACACACTTATGTATTTATTTTAGTTGTGGTGGACACAATACCTTTATTTACTTTTATGTAGTGCTGATGATCAGACCCCTTGCTCTATCCCTGGGCCACAGCTGCAGCTCCTACCCAGTGTTTCTTGAGCATCATAATTAAGCCACGTTTCATTTTTACCAAAATTGAGATGAAATCAGTAATAGCATCTGGAAATTATGAGATTACTTTTAAAAGATGTGTGAAATCACTACCTTATTTTTACTTGTTTTTAGATTCTACTTCAAAGAAATCCTGCCGCCAGAAGACAAAACAGTGAATAAAGTCCTGTGGCTCTTAACCTGTGGCCTTTCTATTTGAGGAAAGGTGTTTTTTCCTAAGGAAAGCGCATGTGACCTGGGCACTCCTCATGAGCCCCTGATGCCAGCCCCAAGTGCCACCAAGTCCCTCCTCGAGGCATTGCAGCAAAGCCACATGGAGCAGTTCTGGCAGATCTCTGTGCGTTCCTGCCCAGCCTCCTGGCCTCTGCGTGGCAGCTACATGGCTGCGCCAGGCCCGTCGGCAGAGCCCCGTGCCTCTTTGGGAGGGGAGTGAGGACAGCTTCCAGTTGTTTATTTTCTTAAGTGTACAGATGGGAACTTGTTTAAAGTTTTGAGTTTTAAACGCACACAGGTGGGAAGGAACAAAGTGTAAGCCCTGTTCTGTTGTGAGCAGCCTGGTGCTGGTGTCTGGTTCACCCAGTGTGTGCTTTTCATTGGCAAAAAATGAAAAAATAAAACCTAGATTTATGTCAGACTCTGGAAAGTCAAACGCGTGAGCGAGCTCAGGTCACTCTTCACTGTGCATCATCCTACTGTTCCTCATTCCTTTCGTTTAATTAGTGGGTATATGGTCACTGTTTGAAAATATTCATAATGAAAGATGAAGAAAATGCATCATGGTCCAGTAAAGTCCAGCCCAGGAATGCCTCCTAATTCCATTTTGCTCTGCCCTTCACTGACATCAGTAGGGTGTCCCACAGTTCAATTCTGGCACCACCCCATCAAGAGTCCAGGGTGGAAAACAAAACCACTCTAGGTTTTCAAGGGGGTTGGATGCAAGGATTGGGCTGCTCTGATGACGGATGAGGTGGACCTGGACCACAAGGTGAAGCAGCTGGAGATGCACAACAGGTGAAGTGGTCACTGGGGCTCAGGACCAGGCCCCTCCCACAGAAGACAGTCCCCAAGGAGAGAGGAGATGCCGGGGCCAGGTGCTTTGCAGAATCCAACACCCCATGCAAAACCAAGATGGACACACAGGCAGATGGTCAGCAGAGTTCACCCCGGGCTACTTGTTCTCGCCTTTTATCCATGTCCTGTTACCAGAGTGTGAATTGATGCACCTCCCTGACACCAGGTAGCATCTTTCTCTCCAAGGCCCAAGAAGCTTCCATTGCAGCAGTCTAGGCTACAATGCAGATGTCCTCCAGGCCCTGTGACTTGATGCCTGCAAACTGGTTTGTAAAGTAAATGCACCACGACCCTCATGTAAAGTGAGAGGGGAGCTGGGCATGGTGCACACCTGTCCTCCCAGTGACTCCTCAGAGGGAGGAAGATTGCAAGTTCAAGGCCAGGCTAGGGAACTTAGTGTCTCAAAAAACAAAAAGGGCTGGGATGTAGCCCAATGATAAAGCACCCCTGGGTTCAATCCCCAGCATCCAAAACAGAGGAAATGAAAGGGGGTGTGTTTGATGCATACTTCAAAGTAAGGCACAACTAGTCATGGCTCTCGTTGGTATCTGTCACCATCTTCCTTTGTATTGTCTTTGTTTTTCTGTCCCCTACTAGCATTGTGGCTGGTTGGGTGGCCTGTGCCTTCCCCCTGTAAGACAACACTGGTGACCTCTACTTCAGAGGACTTCTTTTTCTTCCCCTATATTGAACTTGAAGCACAAGTACCATGAGGTGCTGGTGAGGCCCAGGTCGCAGACTTTGCTCACTGCCGTCTCCTGGGTTCTGGGACCAGGAACCCCCTGGCTCAGGAGCCCCATTCCCGTGTGTCTGTGCTGACAGCAGCCTTGGCTGCTGGTTCAACAGGACCCTGGTCACATCTGGTGGGAGCAGTCCTCCCAGAATAGGGTCATGGGCTGGAAAGCAAGAATTGGGTCCAAGTTCCTTTCCGATCTTCAGCCATTGGGCTTCCAGCTGTTGGAACTTATCAGGGCACATCCCAGCCGGGACTGTCTTCATCCTGTCTTCCCACCACTGGACAAGCTGCTGCTGGTGATGGGAGTTTGTGGCAAGATGGTACAGTCCTTGCTCAGAAACCCAGGGCCACACCATGAGAAGAGGTTTCTGATTAGAAGCAAAGGACAAGTCTGCAGACAAGTTTTGGGAGGACAAGCAAGTCCATGTCTGAAACAGCAGTGGGCCAATGTGGGGACAACACACTGGAGCAGCGTGGCACCCGTGCTGCCCGGCCTATGTGATCCTTGCCTGCTAATTCCATTTTGCTCTGCCCTTCACTGACACCAGTAGGGTGTCCCACAGTTCAATTCTGGCACCACCCTGCAGGCTTCACAAGTTAGGGACTCAATCTCCCAAGACTGCCTCCACAAGTGGGGTCCCCAGGCTACTCAGGATTCTACCCAGCCAACTACAAATTTGTGGTTCCCTACCTGTTTGGTAGTTTGCTGGAATGATCTAGGAAAGCACTGAATATGGGACTTTATTACTCAGGCTGCAACAGGAACATCCTGGTGGAAGGTACACAGCACTGGAGCAGGCTTCTGCACCCTCTGCAGCGTGACACCCCCACACAGGCTGTGCTCACCACCAGCCTGGGAGCTTGCTGGTCAAGGGTTTTTACCACGGCTTCACTACACATCCGTGACTG
This sequence comes from Marmota marmota marmota, assembly GCF_001458135.2. Lineage (NCBI taxonomy): Eukaryota > Metazoa > Chordata > Mammalia > Rodentia > Sciuridae > Marmota > Marmota marmota. The sequence goes on from NW_025999968.1 coordinate 63,928,828, forward strand.
AGATCACTGGCTCCATGATTGAACTCCTGGCTCATAAAAAAGACAGCATCATGCTCCGGGGGTCAGGGGCAGAGACTACACACACATGCACGTGTAGGTACCTAACAACACATGTAGGCAGCACTTCATGGAAAATGGCACACTGCTGTCTGTGTCTGGCATGACAGCATGGTGATGTAATGGGCCCCACCCAGCAGCAGCTGCTCTGGCAGAAGGGCAGAGTGGCCTGCTGAAGGTTGTCTTTCAACATCTGCTTGGTAATCCTGTCTTACAAGTTTGAGGTGACGTCTCACGGGTGTGCCTTAAACCAGTAGCTCATGTATCACGCTACATATGCAAGCTGGATCACCTAGTTTCTTTTTATCTTTTTTGTAGCCCTGGGGACTTAGCCCAAGGGTTCTCTACCACTGAGCTATACCCTCAGCCCTTTATTTTGAGGTTTTGAGGCAGGGTCTCACTAACTTGCCCAGGCTGGCCTCAGACTTGAGATCCTCCTGTCTCAGCCTCACCAATTGGGATCACAGTCATGTACCACTGTTTCTTTTTCTCTATATTTTTAATTTTTTTATTTTTAATTTTTATGGTACCAGGGATTGAACTCGGGGACATTCAACCACTGAGACATATGCCCAGCCCTATTTTGTATTTTATTTAGAGACCGGGTATCACTGAGTTGCTTAGTGCCTTATTGTTGCTGAGGCTGGCTTTGAACTCAAGATCCTCTGGGCTCAGCCTCCTGAGCTGCTGGGATTACAGGTGTTTGCCACCACGCCCAGCCCTACTAAACATAGTTGAGTAAAGGACTACTGAGAGATGCCATTGAGGACCACCACATACTTCCCCACTCCAACATAAACAGCTCTATCTCCTCTGCTGCCAAGATATGTTTTTTGTTTTTGCCTGCTGGTCCCTAGATGCAAGAACTCCAAAATTCCCAGAACTCATACACAGTCTATGGGCTCTTGGTGTGTTCTTGGTGAGTGTCCTATTTGGCCTGAGACAAATTAGAAAGGGCCAGACCCTCCCCAAAGGGTGTTTTCTGTATTCTTTCTTGGACAAGGGTTGTTTTTTGCAGCTGGCCAGCAGTTCTGGCCTGTGGAGTGGGGCTGCCTGGTGCTGCTCACCACAGCCACTGCTGGAATCAGATGGGGATGGAGCCAGAGGCTATGGGAGACTGGCGTCTCCCTGCTGGAGCCCAGTGCTGTCTCTGGGGCCACCACTGCTGTCATCGTGGCTGCTGCTGCTGCTTCATGGCTGCTGCTGGATTCAGTGGACAATGACCCCAGGCTTGCCCTGGGATTTTCCCAGTCTCCTGGGTGGTGGTAGTGAGCCTCTCTTCCAGTGCCGGCCAAAAGCTGAGCAGCACAGTGGTCCACAGCTGAGCGTGCGCCTGTATGAACTCCATTTCCTACACCCTTGGGACGCTCCTCAGAGAGCACAGGCCCCAGCAACCCTGCTTGGGGGTCTCTTGCTCGGCCTTCTCATGATTTCTATCTGAACTGAGCAAAAGAACCCTTGGGCTCTGTCTCTCCTTTCTCTCTTCGCTCTCCCCCTCTCTCCTTTCTCCCACCCTCCTTCCCTGTGCTCACTTTTGCTTTGCTGGCTACCAACTGAGCTATACCCCCAGCCCATGTTTATTTTTTTAGTGTGGTACTAAGGGTTGGACGCAGGGGCTCACACATGCTAGGCAGGCGCTGTACCACAGCTACAAAGCCAGCCCTCTCCTTCCTTCTTCAAACGATGGTGGTATGACATGATATGTGACAGGGTTGGACGTTTCTCTCCTGGATGGCTATTAAACCTGCAGTAGGATACTTTGTTTGTCCCACAGTGGAGGATCTCTAAAGGATCTTCAAGATAGAAGGAGTGAGCCCTAGAGACTCTTCCCATGATATCAAACCTCTCTTCTACTCTTTTCGTCTGGAAAATGGAAACCCAAAGTTTAAATAAATAAATAATAAACAATAAAAACAAATTTTGGGAAAAAAAAAGAAACTGGGCTGACTGGCAATGTGACCTTTGACCCTGAAGAATCTAAATGTGGAGGACAGGAACCACAAAGTTCCCCAGTGTTTACTGGGAATGATGGTACGGGGGCTGCTCTTGTTCCTGCCCCTTGGTTTTCAGACACCTGTTCTCTCTCTTTGTGGAAATGGTTTGACTTTAATGTACCCTAGCAAATAGCATTCAGTCTTCAGAGTACCCCCAACTGGACAGTTCAGCTGTGCCTCTATCCAGGCACTCCATCAGGTGGTGGATCCCACAGCCACTCCACTTCCATGGTATACAACAAATCCCTGTTTGGAATGTTAGGTGGGAAGCTGTGTCAATGGAACAAACACTTGTGGGTGATATTTGTGGGCAGAAAAGTCAAATCCAAATCCGGAATGAGTCTCTTGTGAAAATGAACCACTGGCTCATCATGGGAAATGTTACAGTGGAAGACTTCCAGCATCAACTAGATTGGTTCATTCCTGATTTAAGCAGCCATATTTTGAGCCTAGTATTGGTCTCTTTTGCTGACAAGTTAAACATTGAGTGGCAGCTAGGGGTTAGGTCAGCTTTGGTCAGAGAACCAATGCACTTAGGCTCATGAATAACCTCCACGTCCACACAACTTTGGCTGCTTTGTCCGTGTGCCATCATGTCATGAACAGCTTAGCTGTTATGAGAGATGCTGTCCAATGTCAGCTGTCTGCGTCATTCTGTCCACTTGGTTGGGTAGTTGTTCTTTCATGGAGACTGTGTTGTGGGCATTAGCATTCATACAAAGACCATCAAGCTTAGTACCTACTGCAATGTCTAGCTACATGACTTAGCAGACATTTTGGGGCCCATCTTCAAACTGCTTTTCCTTGACCAGCTACCCAGGCCATCCATTGCTGCCCATCTCACCTTGGAGCCCTGTCTGAAATGCTGCCTAGTGGGAGCATGTGTATGTTCCTTCCACCATTTCTCATGGCTACCCCTGAGTGTGGCTGTAACTACTGTTTTCATTTTGAACTGAGTTAACCCATCATCTGTGAACCAAGTTAACAGAGTTCAAGATTTTTCTTTCTATCAACTGGTAGTTAGAGTTCCCCCCAATGGTCATTCATACATGTGAAACGACAGTCTCAGATACAACAGTAGTGGACATTCTGCAGCTTGCTTGATGACCTCTGTACATTCTCATGCTCAATCCCAAATGTATTGCTTCCATTTGATGGGGACTGCTGCTGGGTCCAGCTAACTTTATGTGTTGCCTATCGTAATTAGAAGTTTGGGTTGCATAGACACTTGGTATCTTGTAATCAGGTGCTCCATCTCCATCAGAAAGCCAGCGTGTGTACGTGTATAGAATCCCCTGCAAAGGCAGACAGTTCTCTGCTCCAGGTGGCAGGACCGAACCTTAAGGTCCTTTATTCTGAATCTCCCATTGGGTCATGAAGGAAATTACACATGCCTCACTCTTCACCACCGACACGGATGCCATACCTGCTAGACTGTGTGGCCCAGCCAGGAGAGCTGCTTGCATCACTTCCTGGACCTAATGCAGAGGCTTTCCTTTCTGGACTGTTTTCAAAACTGGTGGTCTTCCACATTCTCCCATGAGTGGGCCAGGGCAATATTCTGAGGCGTGGAACACACTGCCTTTAGAACCCGAGGCAAGAACCAGCTCAAGAATCATCAGATGTCAAAATAAAATAAAATAGAGAAATAGAGAATCAAAAAAAAAAAAAAAAAGAAAAAGAAAAATCTGAATTGATAGTAATATAAATAATTTTTCAATTAAAAAAAAAGAATCATCAAATGTCTAGCTTTCTCAACAGCAGGAGGTCCAGATACAGTAATTCCTCTATTTTGGAAGGGATACTCTATAATATCCCTATATCCTATCCTAAAAAAAAAAAAAAAAAAAAAAAAA